>NW_003852533.1:4890455-4896553 GCF_000181295.1 Otolemur garnettii | reverse complement strand
GGCCCCTGCGTGTGCCTTCACACCGGCTCTCCCGTCCCCCCAGCGACTCTGGAGTGGGAGTGTGGCCCCTGCGTGTGCCTTCACACCGGCTCTCCTGGAGTGCTCACCTGGATCCACCTCCGGTGCAGCCTCCAGATCACTGCACAGTGAGGGCCCTCAGGGCAGGTGGTTTTGTCCCCAGAAGACCTTCAGCAGCGGGTTGTCACTGCTGGCACTCAGTGTGCAGGTCAGGATGACGCTGAGTGCCCTGATGTGTACTAGTCAACCCCACAGCAGACCACCTGCCCCCAAACGCCAGGGCTGCCCTGCAGGGTCTCCAACCTGTTCTCACTCTGTGTCTCTCGGCAGTCACAGTTACAGGGCTTGGATCTGTGGAGGGAAAACGACAAACCCCGCCTGTTGGTACTTGGAAGTTTTGAGCTGCCCATTTAGAAGATGCCAGAGCCAACTTTGGTGACTTTGCGGTTTCCCTGACTTATTACTGAGGGCTCAGAGCCGTCAGCCTGTGTGGCACTTTGCATTCTAATCACTGGTCTGTGCTTGTCTCCCGTGACACACGTCTGCTACTTTTCATTTCCATCAACTCCTTCCACGTTCTTTGCTGTTTTATGCCCATTAACTTGACACTTTCTTATACACAATCTGGAATACTTACGGCTTCATCAGCCATGTGACGTGTATATATATTTTTTTCGGCCGGGGCTGGGTTTGAACCCACCACCTCCAGCATATGGGGCCGGCGCCCTACTCCTTTAAGCCACAGGTGCCGTCCTGATGTATATATATTTTTAAAAGTTAATTAAGGTTAGCTGCATCAGAGGCCTTGCTGTCAACTCCTCTTCATAGAAAAGTTAGACCTTTTCTTTCCTTCTGGTTTATGGTTTTGAACCAGTGTTCCCCATCACTATGCAATTCAGTCGGAAAGGTATGTTCACAAGTTCAACCTTCTAAAGAATTCAGCTTGATCAGTGAAGCGACATTTCCCCCAGTAGAATAGCAGTTGCTTTTCTGCCTAGAGCAGTACTTATGTATGTGGTCAGGGGTTGATTCAATTCAAGAAGTATTGAGTGCCTGTTAAATACAGGTCAGCGTGCCAGGCTGTTGGGGAATACTGGCGAATAGGAAATGGCACCTGGTAAACAGCCACTTAGCTGGAGTAAAATACATACATGAAAAGAGGTGTGTGAGTGATGCGGGGCTTGGCGGGTGTACCTAGAGCAGTGGTTCTCAACCCTCCTAACGCCGCGACCCCTTAATACAGTTCCTCATGTTGTGGTGACCCCCAACCATAAAATTATTTTTGTTGCCACTTCATAACTGTGCTTTTGCTACTGTTATGAATTCTAATGTAAATATCTGGTATGCAGGATGTTTAGGCAACCCCGGTGAAGGGGTCATTTGACCCCCAAAGGGGTTAAGACCCATAGGTTGAGAACCTCTGATCTAGGGGGTCCTACCTGCCAGCCATGCTTAAAAGTTCAAGTCAGCAATCTTGACCTTGCAGCCCATATTTTGTAGCAGAATCATCCTGAGAAGCATCCAGGCTTCTGGCATAAGGACCAGTTTGTAAGTGCTGAGCTGTGTGTGTTGGCCTGTGCTCACTGTCTGCTCCTGCAGTTCTGGAGATCTGAAGCGTGTTCCGGCCACACCTAGTGATTCATTTATGTCTGGTGTCAGTCAGACTAGAACATCATATGTTCTTAATGTTAATTTGACCTCTCTACTTCAAAAGGTTGATTTTAAGATTTCCCTAACTACTGCAGTGGGGATTCAATTAATAATTTTGCTTAATTTTTGTTTTCTTCAGTTTCACCATTTTGGGGGGCAGATGGCTGCTTTCACGTCCCTGGGCTCCAACTCTGTTTTTATGCTTTTCTATTCTTGGGTGGCACAGGAGAAAAATTACAAGCCTTGAAGCCAAATATACCTGGATTTGAATTCCTGCTATGATTTTGTGTCTTTTGGGGTCTATTTCCTAACTTCACAGAACTAAGATTTCCTCATCTGTACAGACAGGATGGTAACATCTACATTTCATAGTTTTGAGAGGACCAGTTGAGATGATGCATAAAAGGCTTTCAGCAAGGTGCCTTGATGCGCCCTGTCCCCACACTTCTGTCCCCTTGTGAGATGATGTTTTTACAGAGGACCCTCCACCACCACGGCTTCACTGTTCCCCCCAGTGCTGGCTCTTCCCTGTCACTCCCTGGCGGCAGCACACATTTGCCCTGGTCTCTGATAAGGTGTGTTTAATGTACAACTTCAGCCAGTAGTTGCACATTTTACCATAATTTCGGTTGCTTCACTTTGAACCCTGTGTTGGACTTTCTGGGCAGCTTTCCTTCTGCAGCCTGTGTGTGGTGATCGTATGACACCTACTCTGTAGCTGGCAGTGATCACTTCCCAACACCTCTTCCTACATTTAAATGAAAGGATCATAGTTTTCCTTTTACATGGAATTGAAAGTTAGTGTTGTTTAATACTGACTCTTTCCAGCATATTTTCCCCTGGAAGGTTTTGTTTTCTGTGGAAATGTGCATTTGACTGTAGGGCATTGCCAAGACCCTGCTGTGTATCAGGCAGCCAGCACACTGAGTGTCTGTGGTCACCGTCTCACAAACGGCACACTGAGTATCTGTGGTCACCGTCTCACAGTGTGTGGGGTCACCGACTCACAGCCAGCACACTGAGTGTCTGTAGTCACCGTCTCACAGCCGGCACTTTGAGTGTCTGTGGTCACCGTCTCACAGCCAGCACACTGAGTGTCTGTGGTCACTGTCTCACAAACGGCACACTGAGTGTCTGTGGTCACCGTCTCACAAACAGCGCACTGAGTGTCTGTGGTCACCGTCTCACAAACGGCACACTGAGTGTCTGTGGTCACTGTCTCACAAACGGCACACTGAGTGTCTGTGATCACCATCTCACAAACGGCGCACTGAGTGTCTGTGGTCACCGTCTCACAGCCAGTGCACTGAGTGTCTGTGGTCACCGTCTCGCAGCCGATGCAGTGTGTGTCTGTGGTCACCGTCTCACAGCCGGCACTTTGAGTGTCTGTGGTCACTGTCTCACAGCCAGTGCACTGAGTGTCTGTGGTCACCATCTCACAGCCAGTGCATTGAGTGTCTGTGGTCACCATCTCACAGCTGGTGCATTGAGTGTCTGTGGTCACTGTCTCACAGCTGGCACTTTGAGTGTCTGTGGTCACTGTCTCACAAACGGCGCACTGAGTGTCTGTGGTCACCGTCTCACAGCCAGTGCACTGCGTATCTGTGGTCACCGTCTCACAGCTGGTGCATTGAGTGTCTGTGGTCACCATCTCACAGCCGGCACTTTGAGTGTCTGTGGTCACTGTCTCACAAACGGCACACTGAGTATCTGTGGTCACCGTCTCACAAACGGCGCACTGAGTGTAGTCACCGTCTCACAGCCGGTGCATTGAGTGTCTGTGGTCACCGTCTCACAGCCAGTGCACTGAGTGTCTGTGGTCACCGTCTCACAGCCGGCGCATTGAGTGTCTGTGGTCACCGTCTCACAGCCAGTGCACTGAGTGTCTGTGGTCACCGTCTCACAGCCAGCGCTTTGAGTGTCTGGGGTCACCGTCTCGCAGCCGGTGCAGTGTGTGTCTGTGGTCACCGTCTCACAGCCAGCACTTTGAGTGTCTGTGGTCACCGTCTCACAGCCAGTGCACTGAGTGTCTGTGGTCACCGTCTCACAGCCAGTGCACTGAGTGTCTGTGGTCACCGTCTCACATCTAGTGCACTGAGTGTCTGAGGTCACCGTCTCACAGCCAGTGCACTGAGTGTCTGAGGTCACCGTCTCACAGCCAGTGCACTGAGTGTCTGAGGTCACCGTCTCACAGCTGGCACTTTGAGTGTCTGTCGTCATCATCTCACAGCTGGCGCTTTGAGTGTCTGTGGTCACCGTCTCATAGCCAGCACTTTGAGTGTCTGTGGTCACCGTCTCACGAACGGTGCACTGAGTGTCTGTGGTCACCATCTCACAAACGGCACACTGAGTGTCTGTGGTCACCGTCTCACAGCCAGCACTTTTGAGTGTCTGTGGTCACCGTCTCACAAACAGCACACTGAGTGTCTGTGGTCACCGTCTCACAAACGGCACACTGAGTGTCTGTGATCACCATCTCACAAACGGCGCACTGAGTGTCTGTGGTCACCGTCTCACAAACAGCACACTGAGTGTCTGTGGTCACCGTCTCACGAACGGTGCACTGAGTGTCTGTGGTCACCGTCTCACAGCCAGCACTTTGAGTGTCTGTGGTCACCGTCTCACGGCTGGCACTTTGAATGTCTGTGGTCACCATCTCACAAACAGCGCACTGAGTGTCTGTGGTCACCATCTCACAAACGGTGCACTGAGTGTCTGTGGTCACCATCTCACAAACGGTGCACTGAGTGTCTGTGGTCACCATCTCACAAACGGCACACTGAGTGTCTGTGGTCACCATCTCATAGCCGGCGCACTGAGTGTCTGTGGTCACGGTCTCACAAACGGTGCACTGAGTGTCTGTGGTCACCATCTCACAAACGGTGCACTGAGTGTCTGTGGTCACCGTCTCACAGCTGGCACTTTGAGTGTCTGGGGTCACCGTCTCACAGCCGGCGCACTGAATGTGTCAAAGATCATCAGTGTCTGTCCAGTAAGGCTAAAGGTCATCTGTCTAGGAAGGTCACATTTTGGTTACGGGTTTTTAATACAGAAAAGAAACAAATTCCCTCTTTTTATTTTTTTTAAATTGGCAGATAAAGTTACGTGTATTTACTACGTATAACATGAAGTCTTAAACATACATACGTTGTGATATGGTGTGATGTTCTGAGTCTGTACTCAGAGAGAAACGACAAGATCGGGGCCCCAGCACCTGCCCTGCCGCCTCTTGACCATTTTGTGTGAGAACAGTTTGCCTCACTCTCCCTTCATTTGTCAAAACTATAGCAGAGTCACCATGTTGTACAATAATCTCTTGAACTATTGCCACTTCTTTTAAGAATCATGTAGGAGTAGGTTTTTCTCTTATTTCTTACAGTTTTTTTCATGCAACGATGAGTTACTTTATCTGTTTTTATTTATTTTTCTGGGCACTATGCTAGGACAAAAGCCACCAAATTGGGGACATCAATAAACGTCACAGCCTCGGAAGTGGGAGATGTGCAGAAAGACGGGGAGGGGCCTTGGTGGTTCTCCTCCTCCTGTTTTGTGCCAACCCCTGGTTGAATGTTATGTGATTAAACGTAAATTTCCTTCTGTGGGTTGGCCCAGAAAGGAATGGATAATTGCATATAGAATGAAAGGGTTAAATTTAGGGAAAGGAGAAAAGTGGGTTTGGAAAATTGGCAGAAATAGGAAAGTTGCTAAGAAAAGCGATCATCCAGGAATCTGGAAAATAAGCACAAAGCACGCATTGCGCTTGTTCTAAAGCTTGCAATTGGGGAGGAAAGGGCATTTCACCCCGGAGTTTGCAAGGTGATGCGTGTGTGCATGCACAGAGAACCAAGTGTGTTGCTGACCTGTAAAACTGTGTGCGTCACAGTTAAGGAGGTCTTTCTGCAGCCCGCAAGGGAACTGCTTCCATCCCTGCAGAGCTAGCACAGAGCTCAGCTGCTCTGGTCTGTACTCCATTGTATTGTCTTCCTTGTCTTAAGATACTTCCACTTTTTGTAAAGAAAAAAGTTATAATTGTGAGAGAAAGAATAACTTTTGTGACTAGAAAGTTCTTTTTTAGATCAGGAATTTCACCCCAATAAACCTTGGTTTAGTACAAAGGCACAGACTCCAGAATGCACACCAACTTTGTTTCTGCTGGTAAAGTCAAGTTAGAATTAGTGCAAACTTTTTCACATCGGATTTTAGAGCAATGATCTTCTTGCCATGCTTCTTTGAGCTAAACTATAGAAAGTCAAATTTTCAGTTTGCTACAGGGTTTTTATCTTGCAGTTCCCTAATCCAGATGTTTATTCTCTTCCTCATTGAACATAGCAGATCATTGCTTCTAACCTGAAAATTAACTGTAGGTCTGAGACATAAACAAACAATGCTGCTTCTTGGTCAATGGTTTTTTTTTTGTTTTTTTTTTTTTT
>NW_003852533.1:4876582-4889271 GCF_000181295.1 Otolemur garnettii | reverse complement strand
AAATGGTGAACTAATTTAATACTTTTCATAACAACGCCAGTGGAACTGGAGACCACTCTTCTAAGGGAAGTTTCACAAGAATGGAAAAACACATTATTAAATGGGAACTCATTTCAACACTCGTACACACATTTCATAGTAAAACTCAACAGAAGGAAAGCAGGTGGGAGGGGACATTCCACCTAACTAACAGGTACGGGCACACTATGGGGGGGCACCCTTGTAACTTTGACTCAAACATGTACAGAAGCAGTTCATGTCACCAAAACACTCGTACCCCTGTAATAGTTTGGAAGTAAAACAAAAAGAGAGAGATCTACATACACTGAGATGGTTAAGTTCCAGCCACTGGACCATGTATTTCAGGAAATATGCTGCAGATAAGAGATCAGGAGGTTTGAAGCAGTGATCATTTTCTGGATTTGGTCTGTAGAGCAGCCAGGAGCGTAATAAAGGTCGGCACTTTTCAAAATGCTGTGAACAGGCTTTTAAAGGATTATCTTTTATCATCAGATCATATTATTCATGACTGATCTTTGTAGCCCTAGTTTATAGCTCAGTTCAAGAACACTGAGTGTCAAGTTAACAAAGCAACACTTCATGAAAGTGTCTGATGTCTAGGAGTTTGCAGACTGTGTGCAGAGATGGGGGGAGTCCTCAAAAATCATTAACTTAGTGTACATAAAGGCCATGAAGAGTACGCCAAATAAAGAAAAAAGGAGGAAAAAACCTATTGAAAATGTTTACTATGGGCAGGGCAGAGAGCAGTCCTGGACCAGGCTGACCTCTGTGTGTGGTGTGTGCAGGCCCCTGGGGGGTGATGCTCTCTCTGTCACAGTGGATCCAGTCTGCGTAGCCAAGTGGGATCTTACCAAATGTAGGAAAGGGAAGGGCGTCTGGTGGAGAGGAATAGCAGGCTGTGCCCCAAACCTGGCCCTGGTGCAGCTTTCTCAGAGTAAACTTCAAAGGCCTAACCCTGCTCCCTGACCTACTAAGTGTAATTCAGTATAGTCCCCAGACCTCTGCTGGCCTGAGAATTGTGAGGAGACAGATTCAGAAGCTTTCCTAGCAGTAGGCCTGGCCTTAACATTTTAATTACATTTTATAAAGGTATCAATCTGCAATAGATCAGGAAAAAACAGACAGCCAGTTCCCTACCCCACAGCATCTGAAGACTACTGCTGTGCCACTGGGCAGCGCTGGCCTCGTGGCTATTCCTCGAGCCAGCTGAGCACATACCGATCTTTTTCCCAACACTGGGCTGGCTCTTCCTCCCGTTGCTTTGCTGGAAATGCCCCTCTCTGTATCGCTATCCGTGGTGTCCTCCAGATCTCTGCTCAGACGACCTGAAATGCTTTCCCTGATGACGGAAACACACCCGCCTCGTCACTCTGCTCCTGCTTTATCTTTCTTCTTATAAGTCATTAAATATTTACTGGCTTATTTCCCGTCTGTCTCCCCCACTAGAAATCAACTCCACTAGAGCTGGGACTGGTTTACTTTACCCGCTGCTGTATTCTCAGCACCTAGGACCATGTGTGGCACGTAGTCGGCCTTAATGAATACTCTGTGTGCACGAGAGAGTGAATAAGCGGCAGGACGAGTGCCGTGGGACTAACAGAGCAAGCAGACCGTAGGGAACTGCAAGTAATTTAACTTGTCAATAAAAGGGGATAAGAGAAATGAAATTTTAGTCTGCTGTAGTTTCAGTTAGTTCACAGGGTAAAGTCATGTAATAAATGCATGTATAGTAAAAGAACATTCTCCTTTGTCTGAACCTAGCCAGATGCCTTGTTACCATCAGAAATTCTTTTCCTCGTCAACTTTAGATGTGTTTGTTTGGATATTTCAATTTTTATACCATATTTTGTATTTAATTTTCATTGTCATACCATTTAAGGGTTTTCTCACAAAACTCTGGCTTACTTCCCCTGTAGCTGCAGCATGCTGGAAATTATTATGGACACGGGAAGAGAACAGTGATGCTGCCATAAGCACTCGCAGAGATGGAGCCCAGGCTGCAGCTTCTTGTCCAGCACTACAAAACGTCACAGATGGGAATCATCCTGTCAAGGGCAGTGAAGGCCAGGGTGTTGGGGCTTGATGATTGGAAAAGTCAGTTTCCTGGGCTGCGAGGGATGCTGCACCCTAAGACAGGATGGTGGAGAGAACATGCCCACCCAGCGCCCTGGTACTGCCACTGCTCCCAGGGCTGCAGGGCACCTGGTGTAGCCAGAGGAGACAGCAGCCCTCTGGTGAGTCTCAGGAGCTGTCCAGCTGGAGGGCCCAGTGTGCAGAGGGCTCACTGAATTAATATGTCTCAGAAGGCTGTTTAATTATGAGATTGGCTGCCAAGAATACTCCACCGGAGGAAGCACTCAGGAGTCTCAACCTCGTGTCCGGGAGTCCCAGGTTCCTTTTCCCCACCATTAGGGCTTTGTGGCCTGAACCAAGTCAGTTAATGTTCCTCTGAAATGCCTAAGAGATATTTCATCGATCCACATTTTATTCATACTTTCCACTTCTGAATTTTAGGAAAGCCTCTGGAGAGCCACTCTGAGGGCTGTGGAGTGATCGGGAGGGCTTTGTGATCGTCCTAGAAAATTACTTAAAAGGACCTGAATACATATATATTTTTCTTCCTACTATCCCAATGTAAATACTTCATAGCATTAATCATTATTCTTTAATGTGCCCAGTCAAATCCACACATCTGCTTAATTTTTTTAAAATCAAAGACTTACTGAGACCCAAATGAGTAATAACTCTTACAACTAGACTGAGTACTAATTCAGGTAAGAAATTGTTTAATTATTTCAAAATTATACTATCCCTGTAATAGAACAAGTTGTATTGTCCTTGAATGATGTCATTAAAGAAAGATTTAAATAACCCTATGGTCTTTTCCCCTTACTCGTGTCTTACCTTTTTTTTTTTTTTTTTTTTTTTTTGAGACAGAGGCTCATCTGTCACCCTGGTTAGAGTGCTGTGGCCTTATCATAGCTCACAGCAACCTTAAACTCCTGGGCTCAGTGATCTTCCTGCCTCAGCCTTCCCATAGCTGGGACTAGGGGCACCCTCACCACGCCCAGTTAGTTTTTCTACTTTTATTAGAGATGGGTCTGGCCCTTGCTCAGGCTGGTCTCCAACTCTTGAGCTCAAGGAATCCTCCTGTCTCAGCCTCCCAGCATGCTGGGGTCATAGGTGCGAGCTACAGTGTGGGGCCTCTTTTCCTACCCTTTGTGCTAAATAATTGTGGCCAATTTTAAGGTTCAGGTAGACCCTGTGTTTAGAAGTCAACCAGTTGGGAACTTGCTGTTTTTCCTTGTTCTATCAGTTTCTTGCTTGCGAGGGGTGCTACAGGATGGCCTATACTCACATCTTAAGGATGAGAGTCGAGTGAACTGCAGTGACCCCAGAAAACCAGGCTTTTCTTTGTCCCCTGGACCAAGTGGGAATTCTGTGGCCTCTAGCCCCACACCAATATGCATGTCTCTGTAAAGAAGTTCTGCTTGTCTAAGGAGACAAGAATAGAGGCTATGAGATCTTTCTAAACAAGCAAACACAAAGCTGCAGTAAGTTGCGTTAGTTGGTGTAAATCTCCCTAGAAAGCTCCGGAAATTTCCTCTTATACTTGCACACCAGGACGTTTCCCAGCAGGTGGCGCTGCGGGGCAACCGGCCGGCCTGCGCGCGCACAGGAGCTCGTTCTGCTGCGCGGGTGCATGGTGCGCCCCGCGCGCGCGCTCACAACTGTCCATTCTGCTGTGCTGGCACCGGCGCACTCCCGCGTGTGCATTCATAGGTGCTCGTTCTGCTGCGCGGCCCCGGCGTGTCCCACGTGCACGCTCACAGGTGCCGGATCTGCTGCGTGGGCACCTGGGGCGGTGGCTGTTGATGATTTATAAATTTGTGTCTTATGCTGGAATATTATCATGTATCACTAGCTTCTAGAAGAAGAGTGAGACTGCTAATGGTTCCTTAAGGGCTTTTAATGTTTCTACTTATTAATATTGGAGCTCAGTAAACAGCTTCTTCTGATGCGGTAGTCACACGTCCCGCCCGATGTCCCCCTGCGCGGGAGTTTGTCAAAAGGGATCCGGTGGGCATTGTGCAAAGCCTTTGAAGAACTCAGGGACAGCGGGCTGTGGCCATGTCACGGGATGCTGTGGTGGCCAAAAACAAAGGCCGGAAAGGAAATAGCGCCCAGGCCCACAGAGCGTGGTCCTGGAAGCCTGGGGCTACCCGGGTTGTAGGTGTCGCAGATTTTAACAAGATTGTCAGGCGATGCACACACACGCCACCTCGTCCTGCAGGTGAAAGGTGCTGACCCTAGTGCCGACCATCATAGGTGTGCCGGGGCTGCAGAAATAGCCAGGTAAGGGTTTCGGCAGCCCAGGGAGCTCATGGTCAGGGAATGGACACCTGGTCACAAAAACGTACAATTTAGCAATAGAGGCACCGAGAAACGCATGCGCTGAGTATTCCTGTGTTTGACGGGCATGCTGCCGTGGCTCCCGTTTATCTTCACGACAAGTCCAAGAGGTGGACATTACTGTCCAGAAGGAAGCTGTGCTGACACAGCGGGGGGTGATGGCGTGAAGCCACACCAAGCTACAGACGCCACGCCTCGAGCTTTTCCAGTGAGCGACCTCCTAGAAGCCCCGGCTTTTCCAATAATTCATCGATCCCTGTAAATGCTGTTGTAGATAACAAAGCAAAGGGTTGATTTCCAGACCAAGGGTCTGAGGACTGTAAGTTACAACGTGAAGTTCGGAAACTTTGATAGTTAGGCCCTGAAGGGTGACTCCCCAAGGGAGAGTAAGGATCGCTTCAGGCTGGCGTCCAAATGGAAGTGGTCTGAATCGGGGCTCAGGATGCCTGGAGATCCAGACCGAGCCTGTCCCCTGAGGAGGTGGAAGCTGCCTGCAGACAGGGGACCTGTACATGAACAAGTGGCAGCAGAATGGGCTGGCGTGAGTGCTGAGCTCCACCGGGCGCTTCCAGCGAGCCACATTCATCAGGGCGGCCAGGAACACTAGCCTGGTGTTGCCCTCAAGAGTGTCATTGCTAGAAATTGCCCAGGTGGACAGTGATGTCTTCAAAACCAGTTTCAGGGGTTAATGTGGTTGTAACTAGTACACTTACATGATCCTCGCTGCTTTATCTAAGTTCATTTGCTAAGTCTCCTGCAGAGAGTGGAATGGGGCATCTGGCAGATGGGAGGAAGGCCTTGCTCCTGTTGGGAGGAGGAGATTGTCTCTGCTGACAAGGTTGTTCCATTCAGAGCCTTTTTTTCTATCGTGTTATTTATGTATTATATGTACCTGAAAGAAGCACCTAAGTTTATAGTTTGGATAATACTTAAGCACAAAATTATACATAGTTGGCAAAAATAAAAGTTCTTGTGAGGGAACTGTGGGTCGTGTAATGAAGCTGCAGGAGGTAAATTGCTTGTATCTATGTGATGGCCAACAATATTGGTATTTTTCAGAAAATCCTAACCTTTTAAATGTTATTTCGGTATTTCCAGGCAATTTGTTGCATTTAATCTTCTAAAGTAAAAGCTGGTCTTGCTTCTAGCTTGTTTGGCTGTTGTGGTGAATTCACATTCCAACACAGCTCAGGCTCCCACATGTGCAGAGTGTATAGGGCATGGGAGACATTGTTAGGAAAAAACAAGTCTTTGCAAATTCACAGGCATTAAGTAAGGGATACGAAAACTAGATCAAAATGGTCGGTCATGATGGGTACAGTGAAGATTTGTCAGTGCGCACAGTTATCTCCTTCTTCAGAGGAATAGTTCTGATGTATCCATGTTTCCCCTCAACTAACAATAACAAAAAAACACCAAACTAATGCTAAAAATACTACATCTTTTTCTCTAAGGATGAACCTCATGCCCCCCTCCCAATACCACTAGCTCATCTTTTATTCTTAATTTTGGCTTCAGCTCCGTGTCTCCTTGGAGTATAGGATTTCACTTTAGTGTAAAGAGGAGAGAGGCGAGAAGATAGAGAAGCCTGCTGGACACTGTGTCTGATCACTGTCTCAACACACTTTGCAAAAGGACCCTTGATCACTTAATTTTATCCTACCTTTTTCTAGAAGAAAATGAAACATTTCCCAGGGTAACTAGGATCTCAGCCAGGATAAAGCTTTTGAAGTTAATCTGCTAAAGGACAAAAATGCCCAGAAAAATAAGCTAATTTGTGAGATTTCAAGTGATTTATATTTTAAAGAACAGTACTAAGACATACCGTAAAACATATTCATCTTAATTTATTAAATATACAAATCTCAGAGTTATGAAATTTATCATGGTGATAAAAATAAATTATCACAAAGAAACAGCAAGAATGCGTAGGTATCATAAAACACACTGAGCTTTGCTTTAGTTAAAAGCCCTCTGGGAGGCCAAGCCTGGTACATTGCTTGAGCTCAGGAGTTTGAGACCAGCCTGCACAGTAGCAAGATATTGTCTCTACTAAAAATAGAAAAACTAGCTGGGCGTTATGGTGGGCGCCTATAGTCTGAACTACTCAGGAGACTGAGGCAAGGGGATCTCTAGAACCCAGGAGTTTGAGGTTGCTGTGAGCTATGACCCCATGGTGCTCTACCCAGGGCAACAGAGTGAGTGAAACTCATCTTGAAATAAATAAATAAATAAAGCGTATGGATCCTTTTAAAATTAGAATAAAAATTACCTCCTATATATAATAATCTCCTAACCATATCATTTATGCCAAACATCCATTCCTTTACCACACCGGATAAGTTCATACATAGAACTGAGAGTGAAAAGACATGTGAACACCCTCCTACCACAACAGAAGAGCTCCTCATCCTGAAGACTGTGCGGAGAGCTGCCCTGGAAAACCTGATCAAAGGAGAGGTGGAAAGTGCTCCCCCATAACCCGGAGCTCCTGCAAGGCTGAGCCGCCAGAGCGGTTCACCCCTCGGTGCCCTGCACAGATGCTGCCTCCACCCCACTGTCACCTTCCCTGCCCCGTCCCCTCTGCGTGCTTTAGCTGGTCCTGAACTTTGAACTTCAGCTGTCCTCTGCTCTGAGAAGCTGGCTGACCCTCCTTCTCCTCCTGAGACAGGCAGGTCCTTATCCTTGCCTCCCTGTGTAGAGTTTACAGGACAGTGCATCTCACTTTCCCCAGCAGGAAGAGAGCCCCTTGAAGTTAGGAAATGAACCACATGTGGCTGGTTTGCGGGTCCTCAGGGCCTCGGTCGTGGGTGGGAGGTGCCTGGCACACAAGCCTCCTCTCTTCAGTTATCATTATTTCTTAATGTGAAAAATGAAATTAAATGAAAATCATATAAGGTTCATGCTTTGTATTCACTTATGATTTAAGTATTCAGTTGGAGTTGAATCTAGAAATACTATAAAATTTGGATGGGACAGTGGCTGATGGCTGGCATTCCAGCAGTTTGAGACCACCTTGGGCAAAATAGCAATACTGGTTCTCTACACAATTTTTTTAAGGCATTAGCTGAGTGTGGTGGTGAATACGTCAGTCTTCCTAGCTGAGGAGGGAGGATTCCTTGAGCCCAGGAGTTCAAGGTTGCAATGATACCACTGCCCTCCAACCTGGATGACAGAGATCTTGCTTCTTAAAAATATATATATATATTATAAAGTTTCCTGACATCTCAAATACTTCTCAATTTTTTTTTTATTTTGAGAAACTCTGAATTAAATAATGTTAAAGTGGTTCTTTCACTTACAAGATACATCCATTATTTTTTTCTCTATTTTTTTTCTTTTATTTTGAGAAACTCTGAATTAAATAAGGTTAAAGTGGTTCTTTCGCTTACAAGATACATCCATTACATGCCAGAGAGTATAAGGAGTCTGCATAAAGACAAGGAAATATGTTGTATTTCACACACTAGGTGGGACGATAAAAGAGCCCCTTAGGGAGCAGTGTCCCCAGGACCCACGGTGGAGCCCTGCTGTGGCAGAGTCAGGTCTCCTGCCCCTCCTGTCTGCAGCACACAGCATCACTCACGAGCAGCGTTTGTGTTAGCACTGTGGATAATGAGAGCCACAGACTTTCCTTCTGTTGGGTTATAATGATATGTCATGTACAATATCCTTGTAGAAATGAGGCCTTTCCCTAATTCCTTATGGATCTGTAAGTTCTTAACCTCTAGAATGCACTATTAATTATTATTTTTATCTTTCTGGAGCACACAGATAAAGCATTGCGTGTATCTACAAGTTCCATAGAAGTGTACTTGTGATTTCTCCTCCTGCCTCTTAGTGGGAATTTTGAGCCCTGAACTGGGCTGCAGACACAGATCAGCAAACAATGCAAAGGTGTGCTCCTGCTCTGCTGGGTTCCAGATGAAACGCTCTTAAGGCTAATTTTTTTTTTTTTTTTTAAGCTAACTTGCTTAGAGAGACGTTTCCTGATCAGAAGGTAGAGATGGCCTCATGGTATAGCCCATGGTGTCTGGTACGTTATGTAACATTCCTGTGTGCATGACAGTGGCTGATAAAGCCTGATGTTTCCAGCTCAGGCTTAAACACTTGGTGACGTAGTTTGAGGCATTTGATGCCCAGTGTGGTTTGTCCCCAAGACAGCTCTTCACCATCCCCCCAACCAAAAAGGCAGATGGAAAAGGAGGAATAACCTGAAAACATCACTTCACATAGTGATAATGCTGACGAAGACTGTCGCTGTTACTTTAGAGTGAGCCATTTCTGTTAGCCGAGAGCCGTGGCATGTACAGTCAACAGTGAGGTACTCGGGCGTTTCTCTGAGCTGCTGGCCTCACCAGATAGTGCAGGCAGTGCTGTTCCTGTCCTTGGCCCATTTTCACACATTCTCCTCCTGTGGTAACTCTGTGACTCGCTTCGATTCATTAAGCATCCACGTGTTAGTTATGAAATGTGGGGTTCACACGTCCCAGGGCTTGCTTCACTTTGCATTTTATGCAACATGTTGACACAGCCAGAAAAACTGGGAATTGCACACCAGGTGGCATTTTAGTGAATTCTTACACTCACCAACTGTGTGGTCTCGCTACATTAATCTCTCTTAGTCTGTTTTCCTCAACTTGAAAGTGGAGATGGTGATCTCTAGGATTACTGTGAGGGTTCAGTGAGGTGGCATAAGGACCTGGTACACATGTGTAATAGCTACTTAGTAAGGTCTAGCTCCTGCAAAGCCCCCTTCCAGTGCTCCTAGAGCAACTAATGTAAAATGCCACGCTAATTCTGCTGAGAACCTCTCAGGGCTCTGAGGGCTCCTAGGATCAATCCAACACTGCCCATTGCGTGCCGTGGGGTCCTCTGTGAGCCAGGCTATCGCACCTGCTCCCCACCATTCACAACCTCTCTTCTCACTCTGCCTCCTCTGTGCCAGCAGCTCTGCCCTCAGTACCTTCCCCGTCTGCGGCCCCCGCCCCCAGTGCAATTTTACTGCCATCTGTTTGTCTGACCCTGCACGAGACTGCACATTGTAGGCACAAACAGTGCCTTATTCATGCTCATCTGCCTGGTGCCCGGCATCTGTACCCAGCAAGTGCTCAGTAAATCTCTGCTTCAGCAACTTCCTTTACTTTTCCTTCTTCAGGTTTGTCAACCCACAGAGAGCAAAAAGATTCATCTTTGTTTTAACCCTAATAGAGCCAGACATTTCAGTAATTTTGTGAATTAGAAAAATAACCTACTATTCTTAGTGTCTATTTTTTTAAAAGATAGTTGTGCATATATTAAAAATTAAATGACAAGAACCAGTCATATTCATGAAATCTCAAATTGTGCCTTCTTAGAATGAAGTGTAATTGCACCTCAGGTACTTAAACCTTTGTGCAGTCTTAACATAGTGTTTATTTTTATTAATTTGGAGAGGGTCTTATTATGAGGATACAGGCCAGGAATTGTTGGCACAGGAATTAATGAAAGGTATGCTCTTGATCTGGGATTTAACTCTGGCTCCTGCTTTATACATGAGAAAAAGACATTTCAAATGTTATGTTTTCATAATGTGGTGTGAGAGCTGCTGAGGAGAAGCTTGGATTCTTCAGAATTGAGTTGACATTTACAAAGATGTAAAACTATGTAGCAGCAGGTTTAATTATTACTTAAGAGCAGAGTTGTTAAAATGGCTCCCTCAGATACTTGAGCTTCTGGTTATGTAAGGAGGAAAAAAAGATAAATTTCAGAAATGGAGTTCAGTCAGTTTGCCTGTAATTCAGGTTAGTTGTGACTTTTACATTTGTTCTAGGAATGAAGCCAGGTCTCTACTGCTTGGCTGACAAGTAAGGATATGGACTCAAAATAAAAAAATAAACTCGCCCACCTGGGAAAGATTTGGGGATACTTATAGGACTCAAAGTTCGTGAGCTCCAAACAACTCAGACTAAAATTCTCCTTTTTTGTTAATAGTATAAAGAACCCATGCTGCTCACTTGGGAATTCTTATCCATCAGAAGAAAAAGCCCCTCACATTGTTTCATGAGACACAAAGTCCAGCCTCGTCACACCTTGGCCTTTACTTTTCCTGGTTATTAAGGGGACTTTGACAAGGACAGTCATTGTCCGAGAGGGTTGAGGTTTGTTCTGCTGGCCTTGCACGTTTTGCTTACTCTTAGCTTGCAATAAAAGGAAGTTGGTCTGTGTTAAGGTGTGAGTCTGTTCTCCAAAGACAGCTGTGCTGATAGCACTAATGATTTGCAATATTTAACAGTAAAACTGTTTTACTTGCAGTGACTCTGGGCTTTGAATTATAAATGGAATCATTTTATATCTCTTGGCATTAGGAGACATGAATGGGAATTGGCCCAGATTTTCCATTAATAATGTAACAAGTAAATGTTTCAAAATCATTAGTGTTGACATCTCTATTTAATTGGCATTTGGAAGATACATTTTATTTATCAAAATATATATTTATAAAATATATGTAAATTTATACCAATTTGAATAAAAGCCAGATTTGTTTTAATGATACTAAATTATTATATGTCTGCTACATTATGTTTATGTGTATAATCATTTTTTATTAGTTTGTTGTTTGAGTGATTAAAACCCTTCCTAAACTAAAGTGCTGCTAAGAGATTGCGTTCTACTGTGCTCTCACTATAAGTGACGTTTCTTTTTATTTGACATCCAGTTTAATGTCTTGGAAGGGCTGCTAGCCAAAAGCACCACGTAAATCTCGGGCTCTTTCTTGATTTAAGGAAAATCATATGCAATTTTGGAAAGACATCAAATTTAGCCTCAAAACAATTTTCCTAGTGTAGTTAATATGAGATATGATTTTCTTGCTGAGACGTGTACAGAAGGTATCCAAAAATGGAAGAATGAATTTTATTTCTTTAAATAACCTTTTTGATAGTCTTGACCAATTCTTCTTCCAGAGCCCTGTTTATAGACTTTACCCCTAAAATGCAATCAGACTTTTTATTTGCAATTTTATGTCAGCTCTTTATAGATTATGACCATAATGTGTGATAATGTGATTAGGAAAAGAAATATCAATCATGCCGAAGTCTGAACTGTGAATAAGTGTGAACTATCACAACAGGTTGGCTTTTGATAAAGTTTTACAATTTGTAAAGACAGAATCAGCTTAAAAATTGCAAATCACTGAAGAAACCTCAGTCTTTTGTTTCCTAAAAAGAAGAAAAATCTTACAAATAGATTAAAATTCAGGGAGTGGAGAAACTATCTCAGGCTTGGTTCAGTTACCTGCTTTCCGTGGCTAGGAAGATGCAATGGTGGGATTTTGCAGTGGAAGGGCACTTAAATTAGCTCTTTTTCTGGATGGAGAAACCAAGGCCAGAGGAGTGAAGCGGGCAGCCCCTTGCCACGGAGCTGGTCAGGGACTGTGCTCACACTTTAGCCTCATCTCCTGGAGTCTAGGTCATCACGTTGTAGAAAGGCCCAGGTGGTAAAATCTTGCAAATCAGCAGTGAAGCTTGCATGATGAAGATTTGGTTAGCTGTTTTCATTGTAAAAAGGCGGTATAAATTTCAAATGGGATTATAATAAAACTTCATATTCAGCTTTGGGCTGCTGAGCTCTTGGGTAGAGAGCTGCTCCATCATGTAGCACTCTCCTGCCTGTGACCTCCTCCCTCATGGCAGATCAAGGCACTTGCCAAGCAGTATTCTTACTGTTAGTGCGTGGCCTCCTGTCTCCTCCTGTGCAGGGGAGAGGATCTGGTGAAGCAGTGTCGGCATTCGGGTGGTGGAGCTTTTTTTAAAGGACCAGCTATCTCTCCCTAATATCTTACTGCACGGCCTTTACTCCCAATCCCCTGTGCTTTTCAGCTTATCCTTCTCTTTCAAGAAAATTGGGAATAATTTAATAATTTAAGTAGAGGAAGAAGGGAAGAAAACTAATATTTATTCAGTACCTGCTATTTGCCAAGTATTCATCCCATCACGTTTAGAATGAGGTCAGCTTGAATAAGTAAATCAGTAAGGATGCCAGGTATCTAACTCGATACATCTTACCTGTATTATTAATTGCTGAGTATGTCAAGGCTCAGAGATGTTAAATAAATCAGAGGGAGGAATTAAAAAACCAAGAAGCCCAAAAGGAAAGACTTTACCAGGAAAGAGATCACATTCTGCTTATTAATAAAATGACAGCAAATATATACGTTAACCACATATATACACGGAGGGTGCCAGAGACGTATACAGCAAATATATACGTTA
>NW_003852533.1:4875450-4876336 GCF_000181295.1 Otolemur garnettii | reverse complement strand
GTATACAGCAAGTATATACGTTAACCACATATATACACAGAGGGTGCCAAAGAAGTATACACATTTTAAGAAGGAAAAAAATTGTATTAAAGTTTTAATACTCAGGTCACATTTGACTTCTGCAATTATAACAGATACAAGATATAATATACAAGGTAATAAATAGTATCAGTAAATATGACAATTTTAATATAGTTTTCTCCTTTCTTAAAGTGTGTATACATTATTTGGGCACCCTCGTATATAGACATATGGTTACATGCTGGCTGACAACTTATGAGAAATAGTGAATAAATATATTTACATTTTTTATATATCAGAAAGATGCATTTTAAAGAAAATGTGCTTTGAATTTATTTGCCTACTACCTGGACTTAGTGGCTTTGCAGGAGTGTTCCCGCTGTCCTGGGCGTCTAAGAGGCACCTCAAGGTGTTCCAAAGTATTAGGGACAGACAGGGAACAGGGCAAGAGAAGGAAAAATAAAATATAAAATAAAAATAGAAACAGAACAACAAAGGGAGAGAACAGACCGTTCCTGACAGAGCCCCTGACACTAAGAAATCCTGTGGTTTTACTTAAAATGTCTGATTTGTTTCTATTACTTGGCTTTTCCATTTCAGGCCAGTGTTATGTGCAGAACTGTGATTTCAAGATAAGCCAGTCTGAAGTCCATTCTTAGAAAGTATTAAAACAAATAACAAAAAACATAAAAGCTTTGCAACCTGCAAAAATACAAGAAGCTGTTGGTTTACAGAGTCTTAAATGTAGCTTCAACATTCAACAGAAGCCGTGCTAACAACTAACCCAGACGTGTTCTAGGATCTTGAACATTGTACACCCTGGAACTGAGGTCTGAGTTCATAGAAAATGCTCTACATGAGAACT
>NW_003852533.1:4873801-4875081 GCF_000181295.1 Otolemur garnettii | reverse complement strand
GTGAGAACTAAAGTTTAAACAGTGTGATTATTGGTCAAGGCTGTTGGTTAGTGGATAACGTGTTGAAGGATGAGGGTTACCTCACCCTCACAGGGGTTTTCCAGACCCCTTTTTGATTATTTGTAATTTGTAATTTAGTCTGTCCCTGTGTCTCCCCTGGCCTCACACTGGGCACTGCTTCTCTGTCACCTGCTGTCCTCTGTTTAGCTGTGTGAGTCCTGGTTATTGATCAAGCATCTCCATAAGGCTGGTACTAAAAAGCCATCTTAAAAGTATTTTCTGGACAGATCTCCTTCATTTTGTAGATGAAGTTGTGGTGCAGAAAGGCTGAGAAACCAGGTCAGAGTGACCCAGCTGGAGACTGACAGAGCCCGATCCCAAACCCAAGTGCTGAACCCCACACAGGTGCTTTCCTGCTGGACCAGTCCAGCAGCCACAGGGACTGTCTTTGGAAACAAGAGTGACAGGCAGATTAAAGATATTGGGAATATTTTGTTTCTTTCCAGTCTGTTTATCCTAGGGCTATCCCACATGCCTTTTAGGAATTAGGTAAAATTTACATCTGCATTTTCACTTGGTCCAACAGGTGGTGTAGGCTCCCCATTGCCACAACACTAGCAATGTCTACTTTTTGAAATTTTTATTACTGTCAGAATGTGTGTTATGACTTTTTATAAATGTCCGAATGTTGACCCCACCCCCAGGAGGGGGTCCAGACATCTTTATAAAAGGAGTTTTAAGATCTAATACAATTTGCATTATCATTAGTGAAACAGAAAATAACACATATTGCACTAGAAAGGAGGTTTCAAAATAAGGGGTGCAATAGATGTTTACAGAGAAAGGGGTTGAGGCGTGTTGGAGAGAACTTCAAAGGCTTTGTGGAGAAGGTCAGGGTGTGAGGTGAGCTCTCCAGGACATGAAAGAAGAGGCCTGGGTGCCAGATGGGAGAAGATGGTCTAGATGGGAGAAGGGGCCCAGGTGGGAGAAGATGGTCCAGGTAGGAGAAGATGGACTAGGTGGGAGAAGATGGTCCAAGTGGGAGAAGATGGTCCAGGTAGGAGAAGATGGACCAGGTGGGAGAAGATGGTCCAAGTGGGAGAAGATGGTCCAGGTAGGAGAAGATGGACCAGGTAGGAGAAGATGGTCCAGGTAGGAGAAGATGGACCAGGTAGGAGAAGATGGTCCAGGTAGGAGAAGATGGACCAGGTGGGAGAAGATGGCCCAGGTGGGAGAAGATGGTCCAGGTAGGAGAAGATGGACCAGGTGGGAGAAGATGG
>NW_003852533.1:4867867-4872986 GCF_000181295.1 Otolemur garnettii | reverse complement strand
GGGTGACAGGGCTGTTGGACACCATGGACAGGCAGAGAGTGCCCAGCAGGAGCTGAGGAAGGTGGGTCTGTCCACAATGTGCAAGGTGGGGCTGGGGGCCCTCAGAGATGGAAGGCAGGAGGTGATGAGGCTGGAGCTTGGATGGTTCAGAGACATAACAGAAGAGTTCCATCCCAGAGAAGAATCCGTCCTCAGCTGCCCCTGATTACAGACTCGGGACAGGCAGGTGCTGGGTGCCACTTCTCCAGCATGCTGCAGGGTCAGCGAGGGGCTCCATGGGGCCAGAATGCCCATTGAGTTGCCTCTCAATTGGTGCTATTTATTATTCTATTTAAAGAAATTCAAATTTTGAACCTAGGGTAGAAAGTGCCATTTGGAATGAGTTTTAGAAGTTGGGTAGGGAGTTGTTAATAGAAAAAGGGGATGAATTAGGTTTTGTTGTTTTCTTTTTTCTTTTTAGTATAAATCACTTTATTTATTTATTTTCATTTCAGAATACTAGAGAAGACACATGTTTTGTTTACATATTTTGTTTTGGTACAGATTGAGTCAAGGCCGTGTGCCCTTCACCAGCCAGGGTGGGAGTTTACCCATCACTATGAGCTTGCGGGTTTGGCTAATGTGACTGAAGCGTCCAGCCAGCTAATTGCTTTATGCTTGTAGTTTAGGTGTCATTTCTTCCAGAGAGGTTCCTGTGACCTTGGGGTGGTTGACTGCCCTCCCCACTGCAGCGTCCTGTGCGGTCTCGGTGGCCTGGTGGCTGGTCACGCAGGACTGTGAGCTCCACAGACAGGCGGCTTTCTGTCTGGCCACTGTCTCGTCCCTAGGGCCTGATGTGGTGTCCATCACAGAAAAGACAGTGACTTGCTGTTGAATTACTGAGTGGCTGACCTGATGACAGAGTGGATTTGCTTCAGGAGAAGTGAGACAGTGAGAGGGAAGAGGGAGGGGAGAGAGAGCCAGGGAGAGAACAAGGAAAGGAGGGGAGGGAGAGGAGAGAGGAGGACTGAGCTGATCGCACTGTAGAACTGAAAGTACTAAGTAAGGTTATTACAAAAGAGCTTTTGTTTAGGACTGGTCTTCATGCTTTCCACAGAGCCCGTTCATGCTGATTTAACAGGGTGGCGTTTTGACCTCTGAAAGTCATACATGGTGTGAAGCGTTCTGCTTAATAATTGGTCCTACCGCTGGAAAAATGAATCAACGTTGTCAGATTGATGAGAGAAATTATGATATATACAAAGATCAAACAAACTCATTTTCTACCTCTTAAATAAATATTTGCTCTAAAACAATCATGATGTGTCAGCAAAAAAGATATTAAAACACATACTCATTTCCTGTTTCTGCAATTTAAAATGCTGTGGGAGAAATTTCATCTTGAAACGAGTTTTTAACATACTACCCCTGGGTCCTGGGTGTTTGTGAGTCTACTGGGTGTTCCAGGCACTCCTGAAACAGAGTTTGTGGCTATATTTGTTCATAAAATTATTCAGAACAAGAATTTTGTGAGCAGAAAAATTTTAAAGCAAGACTCAGCAATCAAATTTAAGATGTGTGCATGAAACCCACTCTGTATGTGGGACTCAGCATGGCTGTCTCTTCTTCAGAGGTCACATCAGCGGTCCACACAGTAACATCCAGTTAATTCCCCTTAAATGACATTATTTAGTTTGCAAAATAAAATTCAGTCGCATAATTGGGACGCTGCACGATGTTCGTCAAGCCCTTACAAGTGCTGCCTTCTCAGCAGGATTACCTTTCTGAGAGGTACACACAGGTCATGTGCAGCGTGACAGGCCTGAGAGGCACGGCCAAAGGGGTTAACAGGCCATGCCAGGGAATTCTGCTTTATTCTAAGGAAATAGGAACCTAAAGGAGTTCATGTAAGGGTGGAGGAGTTCAAGGCCAAAGAGAGTGACAACAGGGGGTGTAGGAGGCTGAAGTTGGTAGCTCACCTTGGCACGCTTGAAGCCGAGTCTGTGAAAGGTGGCTTTGCCCCAGTTGTGAGGCCCTGACCAGAGGCCACTCAGTCCTCCTGGAGCAGCTAAGTCACCCCCATCTCCCTGCTGGACTCTCACTCTCTGGGCCACTGTCCACTTGTCCTATTCACGTCAGGGTCACATCCGACACCCAGGGATGGCACTTGAGCTTTGAGGACAGCACAGCATCCACCTGGGGCAACAGAGCAAGACTCTGTCTCAAAAAAAATTTTCTTTTTTGCTCAAAATTCCTGGGAGAAGGAATGCACGTCACACTTCTATTCAAACTAGGCCACCCCAGGCTCTTGCCCTGGCTCTCCACTGTCCTGTGGACGCCACTTCCCTACAGTGCATTCCTCCTTCTCGGAGTTGTGAGCAGAAATGTTTGGGTTTTTGTTTGTTTGGTTTTGGTTTTTTTGGAGATAGAGTCTTGCCTTGTTGCCCCAGTCTAGAGTGCTGTGGTGTCATAGCTCACAGCAACCTCAAATTCCTCCTCCCTCAGCCTCTCAAGTAGCTGGGACTACAGGCATTGCCATAACACCTGGATAATTTTTCTAATGTTAATAGAGACAGGGTCTCACTCTTTGCCGAGGCTGGTCTTGAACTCCTGGGCTCAAGGGATCCACCCACCTTGGCCTCCCAAAGTGCTAAGATCATAGGAGTGAGCCACCACACCCAGCCTTAAATCTTTTTTTTTTCTCAGCAGATTTATTGAGGTAGAGTAGACATGTGCTAGATCCCTGTCTGTGTCTCATGTGTGCAGTTTGATAAGGTGGGACGTAAGTGTGAATAAGTGTGCCTGTAACAGCATCGCCACATTTAAGGCAATAAACATCTTCATTGCCTCCAAAATAAACTCTTTTCAATGTTGTCATCTTCCATCCTGTTGGCTTTACTCTGCCTAAATAATAATAAAACAACTGCAGCAATGCTGGTTGGGTTGATGATAGAGACAGCAAGAAATTGGTGGATACAGAGGTATTTAGGCAGTAAAGTCAGCAGAATTCCACAGCAGACTTCTCTGGGGGATGAGAGGAAAGTGGGTGATAAAGACCACGTCTGTTTCTGGCTGGTGTAATTGGGGCGGCTCCCCTGACAAAAGGGGAAGAGGTCCTGGTGAGAGGGAGGGTACTGTGACTCAGTGGGGCATGTGATGGTTGGGTGACTTAGACATTCTGTGGGAGACAGTAGGACATGCTATGTGGAACCAGTGACGGGGTCTCACTGAGAAGAGAGGACATATGAACAGTGGAAGAAAAACATCCCAGCAGTGGGATGTAGGCAGTGGTGATCACCAAAGACGGCAGTCCCCAGGGCCTATTTATGAGCGGCTGTGGCAGTGGTGATCACCAAAGACGGCCGTCCCCAGGGCCTATTTATGAGCGGCTGTGGCAGTGGTGATCACCAAAGACGGCCGTCCCCAGGGCCTATTCATGAGCGGCTCTTCTTGGAGACATGAGCACTGGTGGCTTGAGGCAAGAGAAATAGTGTGAACAAAGGTTTGGATGCAAAATGTGTGTTGCAAATCGGGACAGCAGTGAGTAGCCCCACTCAAGGAAGCAGATGGTTTGTCTAACACAGGGCAGGGTAGGGAGGAATGAAGGTTCAGAGTACCTCCCTACAAAGTTATACCAACTTCGAAGGCCTGGCTGTCAGGGGCTTATTACGTTACGTGCCAGGGCCTTTGGTCACTTCACAGAGAGCAAAAGAGCCCTCTCCAGGCCCTCTGTCCTGCAGAGCAGGCCCAAGGAGGATGTCCTCTCTCGTCTGCCAACCACGTCCAGCTACTAGAGAGGATTAATGATCAAGGCTCAAAAGTCTAACCAAATGTTAGTATGTTAATTTTACTTCAGTTGATGATCAAAGATTCATTACAAGTATACTGTGTACCCAGGTCCTAGGACCCCGTCACTGACCCATGGAAACTATTCTTTTGTTTGCAGTGATTTACAAAAAGAGAAGTGGGACCCGAAAATTAATGCCAGAAAGCACGTATTATGGAATGTTTCTGTGTTTATCTTTAAATGTTTTTATTGTATATTTCTTTCTTAATGTTTAATTATTGCAAAATATGCATATCATAAAATTTACCATCTTAGCCACTGTCGAGTCACAGTTGAATAGTGTTAAGTTTACTCACATGGCTGCACCGCCGGCCTCCAGTCCTCTCTGTAGATGATAAAGCTGAAACCTCACAGCCACAAACACCAACCCACCCGCCCCCACCCCCAGCAACCACCATTCTGTTCTCTGTCTGTGTGAATTTGACCACCGAGGTACCTCATAGGAGTGAAGTCATGTGGCATTTCTGTTTGTAACTGGCTCATTTTACTTGGCGTAATGTCCTTAGGGTCCGTTCCTTTCGCAGCACCTGTTAGAAGTTCCTTCCCTTTATGGCTGAGCACTGTCTCACGGTGTCCGCTGCTGTGTGGGGCTTCCCCACTGATGGACACCTGGGTTGTCCCCACCTCTGGCTGTCGTGACTGGTGCTGCCATAGCATGGTGTACAGGGGCCTCCTCTGGACCCTGCGTTCAGTTCTCTGGGGCATATAACCAGAAGTGGAATCCCTAAGCTAAGCCGTCAGTGTAACTTTTTGAGGGAGCATCAGTTGTCAGGTAAGTATCTGACATCGTTCTTTTCATGTGGGTACCCAGTTTTCCCTCATTATTTATAGGTAAGAACTTCCTTTCCCATGGCACAGTACTGCCTCCCTTGCTGAGAGCCATTTGTTGGCACTCAGGGGCCAGGTCTCACCTCTGACCTGTCTGCTGGCCTCTATGTCTGTCTTTGTGCCAGGACCGCACTGTTCGAATTGCTATAGCTTTGTCATAGGTTTTGAAAATAGAAAGTGTGAGGGCTCCAAATTTTTTCTTTTTCAAGGTTGTTTTGACTATTTGGATTTCCTTGAGATTCCATATGAATTTTAGGGTAGATTTTTTTTTTTATTTCTGCAAAAAATACCATTGTGATTTTGATAGGGATTACTATTGCCATTAGGGTCTCACGGAAATGAAGTGAAGAATAAGCACACTTATTGAAATTGTGTTTTAAATAAAGGTGACCATCTGCTCGCTCAGGCAAATGGGGAGCTTCTGGCGGTTGGTTTATATAGTGAATCTTGTGCATGTGCACTATA
>NW_003852533.1:4865449-4867815 GCF_000181295.1 Otolemur garnettii | reverse complement strand
CTTCCCTCTGCACACGTGCACTGGACATCACTGACTTCATTAATACATTTAAACATCCTGTGACTACCCGCCTTGTAAGTGGCTCCTTCCTAGTAATCTGATAATCCACCCAATATACACCCAATATACACCCTTTCAACATAACCCAATTTAACATAACTTAATGGAGAACATGTTGTTAGCCGTTACTTCTTTTGTTCTTATCTGATGAAGCCTGAGCCTATGGAGGAAAGAGATGGTTTGAAAGTCTGTTCTACTGACCTTGCTATTTGGAGGTAGTTACTTTGATCTTTAAAACAAGGCATAGTTAAGAAGCTTCTAGGGCATACAGAAATTTGTGTGCAAACCTCTGCTCCCATGTGAGCCTTAAGTCAGGGGGTTTTTACGCCCGCAACCGACCAGGCTGACCTTAGGTCAGGGGGCATTTAGGCCCTCAACCAACCTGGCCATATGGGCTTCAGCCTCCGTTTCTCAGAAGTGTGCCTGCACAGAGTCTTTTCACTGCTTTCTCTCAAACAGGTTTTTGGCCTGAGGCTTATAGGCCTTTCACCTATAGGATTGCACTCAATCTGTAGATCACCTTGAGTAATGTCAACATTTTAACAATAAACTCTAATAATCCCTAAATATGGGATATCTGTCCGTTTGTTTCTGTCCCTGATTTCTGTCTTCTCCATCCTTTAACATTCTGTCATTCAGGGACCACAGAGCTCACTTCAGGGCTTGGTGTAGGAGGCTTTGCTGTTGTTTTCTTTCTTTTTTCCTACATTCTTTCAGAGTGTTTTATTGATAATTCTAGGTTAAAGCTCTTTGAAACAGATAAGTTAACCTTTTCTCAATACACATTTATGTGACATTTTGACAATTTTAACAACCTTCATTTTATTATACCAAATGGTCCTACCGACTGTCCCTTTCTTTGATCCCAAGGACCTAAGAAGCTAATGACTTTTCATTTTTTTTTCACATTCCCAGAGTCACATCTTACACATACAAATAAATGAAAATATGACCTGTGACTCTAACCTAAAACTACTGTTTTATTGACTTGTATAATTCATTCAACAGCATCAATTCAATATCCATTATATACCAAACACTAGAAATCTATACAAAGTTTTATTTCTGACAGTATCAGAGAAATTTCTGAGTTTCACTGAGACACTGTTTTATCTACACTCTTGTTCTTACTTTTCTAGCTTCAAAGATGTACAGTTTTCATAATATTAAAAGTACCGATAGTGAACATTACTGAGCATTCATAATATCTCAGCCTCTCTATGAGTTTATACTTATTAACTGATAATTTTATACTCTATGTGAGTTTAATATTATTAACTTATTCAGGATGCTTAACGACACCCAGACCAAGGCTGAGAGCCCCGCAGGAGCGGAGGGGCTGAGCCCAGCACAGACCTGCTGCAGAAACAGCTCTCACTGAGATGAACCAGAGATTAGCCGGACACAGACGTCCTCCCACAGATGGCCGTATGTGTGACGTGTGTTCAGCACTGCATATACACAGTTTTACACAATATAAAATTACATATAATAGGACCCTAATTATGTAAGTTATATAAGCAAGAGCACTAACAGGGAATATGAAAATGTCAGCAGGTATTGTAGATGTTTAGGGTTTTTTTCTGGGTAAATTTATTCGTTTAAAATGTTTTCATATAGTACGCATATATTTTTTATTTAGAAAAAGTCTTAAAAATATGTCTGTTCTTAATGAGGGGACTTAGATCAAAGTACTTGGAATTAGTCTCCAGCTGGGAGGGCTCAGGGGCAGGGGAAGCAAATCCTTGCTGATCAAGTGACCAGGGCTGCGTCGATTCTAGAAAACCTTGGTCCCATACACATTTCTGACTTAAAGCATGTGTGTATTTAACTATTTTGCCTCCTTTGCCTTTGTGAATGTGGTTTGCAGACTAGGGAAGCATCATCCTTCTGCTGGTGCTGGGCTCACCCTGTGTGTTTCACGGTGGCCTCGTGGGTCAGACACCAGTGGACCTGGCAGACCTGGAGGACCCAGGGCTGATGTGGCTACTGCTCTTCCCACCTCCCAGGCAGGCAGCCCCGATGACAGGCAGGGGGCCTGGGGAATCCCATCTGTCGAGTCTGACACATAGTAGGGGTTCAGTCTAAACAAACTTCTCAGTGAAAAATCTTGGATATTTCAGTGTTAATACTGCACCCTGCTGTAAAATGAATTCACTTTACAAGGTGGATGATAACAGTGGCAGGAACCCATTTGCCAGGGCAGGGCACTTCGTTCCCAGGGCCGCCCCGTGTCCTCAGCTGGGCTGGTGCTGCGCGCCTCGTTCCCAGGGCCGCCCCGTGTCCTCAGCTGGGCTGGTGCTGCG
>NW_003852533.1:4859337-4865429 GCF_000181295.1 Otolemur garnettii | reverse complement strand
GTCCTCAGCTGGGCTGGTGCTGCGCGCCTCGTTCCCAGGGCCGCCCCGTGTCCTCAGCTGGGCTGGTGCTGCGCGCCTCGTTCCCAGGGCCGCCCTGTGTCCACAGCTGGGCTGGTGCTGCGCGCCTCGTTCCCAGGGCCACCTTGATATCCTCAGCTCATTCTTGTGACCCCTGCTCTTGTGCAGGGCGAATGTTCTTTCTTTAATGCTACCTCTAACTTTGTTTAGTCATCAGCCCTAGTAGATGAACATTAGAAGGATATCAAGTTTTCACAATTTCATTAGCAATTATAGCCATATTGTTCCGTAGTAGAATGGTCTCCTCTGCTGCAGACCTGAAACAGTAGCTTTGGAGGTTGAACGCTCCTCCCAAAGGTCTGGTTGGCTGTCAGGACCAGCAGCCTCTTATCCTCATTATTATTATTTTAAATTTTCAAGTACTAGAGATTTTCTTTATTCATACATCGAGAAGCCATTTCCTTCTGTCCTTGGGGTAGCTGCAGTTTGAGGTATTTATAGGCTGGAATAGGGGAAAAATTTTAAGTGTAAACTATGAAAAAGCCTTGAAATGCCAATATCCAAATTAAGATAATTTCCTAGTTGGTCATGGATTAAATTGCAGAATTGCATCCTTTTGAAAATTCTCATCCTGCAGAATCACGCCCATCACAGAGGGCCCCGTGAGCAGGGGGCAGGAGCCAGTTACCTTTACACCCCTGCACCACTTCCTCACTGTGCCCCCCCCGCCCCAGGCTCCCTGGGGCTCCAGAACCACCCTCCTGCACTTTTCCCAGCTGAATTATTCCAAATATCCATTATGTACTGGCACTGAATGGGAGGCTTTTTTTCTGTTCAATAAATAGTTTTTTTCCTTTTGTATTTTTACTTCAAGTATGAATCTTCAGGGAGTCAGATCGGGGTTAGTCTAATTTTCCTTCACATCAGCAGTCTTGTTATAGCAGTGGTTCTCAACCTGTGGGTCACGACCCACAGGAGCTGTATTAAAGGGCTGCGGCATTAGGAAGGTTGAAAACCACTGTGTTACAGGGATGCCTCTTACTGCAGTGACAAGGCCTGACGTCCTGATTTCATTGCCATTTGTGATAAGATCTTCCAGTCTACACAGGGTCCTTGTTGCAGGGTTTATGACGAGGGCAGCTCGCTGTCTCTGCCTCCACTCTGACTGCCCTTTATGACATCTTACTCAGAGCTCAGTCTAAAGCCGGCCTTTTTACATGAGAGGCTCCCTCACCAGGGTCCTGATATCTCACCCTGACCATTCTGTGAACCTTGTCACCCCTTCTGGTCAGTGGGCTTCTCTTTCAGCCTCTTCTATTTTTTTCTCCTGCACAGTCATCCCTCTGACCAACAGTGGGAAAACCGACTCGCCCAGCTGTTCTTGTCAACCCGCGGGCCCCTTCTAAGGTGACCTATCCTTGGGCACTCCTCTGCTGCTATTTTAACCCAGTCACGGTTCCCAAACATTCCCGATCAAAATTCTTTGGCTCTGTTATGTCTGAGTGGATCTTTCCTGTGTACAAGCGGTGCCTCTGCTCCTGGCGAGGTTCTCGTCTGCTCAGAGCTTTGAGTCTCTGTGTTCACTCCGGCAAGCAGAGTCCTGTCTTATTAGTGTAACTCCGCATTCTACCCTCATCTCTCTGTTAACTATTTTACCCTTTACCTGCTAAGCCTTTCACTTTGAAATACTTGAAGTCCTCTTACAATTTTATAGAATTTGTGCTCTAAAATCTTAGAAACATAAATGATACCTGGTGATAGATTAAAGAAGAACATTTTATATCTGACCTGTCACCCCTCTTTGACCTGATGGCCTTCCTTCCCAAACTGGTTCTCCTTCCAGATTCTTTAATCCTCTTTTTGAAAGAGACCAACCCTAAAACTAGAGCCTCACTCCCAGTGCCTTCTGCTGAGCTCTGTGGCTAAGCTGTAAACATGAGGTCTTTCTTCTCCCTCCACGCTACCCTCATTCAGGCCTCACTCTGCTCTGCCCTGATTATTGCAAGAGGCTTCTGTCTCCCTGCAACAGTCATTTTCAGCTCATGTGCAGGAGAGGAGCTTAGTCAGTGTTTTTCAGCCTTTTTTCTTTTTTAATCTCATGGCTTACTTAAGTTATGATCAAAAAAGAAAACAAGTTAAAAAAAAGATATACTTGCTGTGCTCTGAACTTCTTTTAAAAATAATTTAAGTAAAAATCTTTAAACATTTTCATGGCACACCTACCTTTCCCACCTATAATCCCAGCAGTCTGGGAGGCCCAGGTGGGAGGATCACCTGAACTCAGGAGTTCAAGACTAACCTGAGCAAAGTGAGACCCTGTCTCTACTAGAAATAGTAAAAGCTGGGTGTTGTGGCAGGTGCCTGTAGTCCCAGGTACTTGGGAGGCTGAGGCATGAGGATCTCTTGAGCCTAGGATTTTGAGGTGACTGTGAGTATGAAGCCATGGGACTCTAGCCAGAGTGACAGAGTGAGACTCTCCAAATCAATCAATCAATCAATCAATAAAGCTCATCTAGGTTGGTGTTATTTTCCTGTTAGAAACTCTTCCAATGGCCTTTCCTTGCTTACGAGGTAGAACAGAAATGTCTGAATATGCCCTTTTGTCACCTTGTCCCCACCAGCCTCTCTGGCTGCAGTGAGTGGGCACAGGGTGGGCTGACTGTAGCGGGCCTCTGATGCTGGCACCTGGGGCTGCATCTGGCAGACGGCCTTCTTTCCTGGGAGCCTGCAGGGGCACACTGGTGAGTGGCCGAGATAATCTTCTTCCCTCTGAAAACAGTAGGGTCAGTGACTGGCTTCCGTGTTTTGTCTCTGTGGTTTAGATACTTTTGTTAATGCATCATCTCCCTAAATGTATCTCCCCCCTTACTCTACGGTGAGGTTTTGCTGGGGTCTTGAGGAATGGAGTAGTGTCTTATTAACATTTGTATCTGGTAGGCTCTGCCAGCGCATAGTAGGTCCACAGGAAAGGGGGCTGGGAGTTGAATGGGAGAATAAAGGCTACTAACTTTTCTTTAGAAAGAGAAAAGCCTTATGAAGCAGAAAAATATGGAAGTGACAGATTCTGATGATTCGATGTACCATGGAAATGATTTCAGACTAGGTTGTTTGACAGCCGTTATGATTTGGACTAAAAGCATGCATTTCCTCCCCGGCAGCCTGCATTTGAAAGAAGAGCTTTGAAGAAAAAACAAACGACCTGAATGTGGCCTTGCTTTCTTTGAAGGAGAGGTGTGCCTCTTTGAAGGCAGAGCCTCCCAACTGTGAGCACCTGGCATGCTCCTCTTCAAATGAAATAATCATCACCCTGGATCTGGGGGCAGCCTGAAAATGAGGCCTATTAATGGAATTACTCACTTCCAGTCTATAAATGTGCACACAAGGGAAGGGGCCTGAGCACGGCTGCTGGCCATAAATCCATGTTATCAGAATTGCCTGAATATGCCCTGAGAGGCCGAGGGACAGGGCACGTCACCAGAGTTGGGGCTCCGTCAACCCCATCAGTGCCCATCTCTCATCCTTCTAGGGATGGGGTTTCATTGTTTACAAGTTAAAAGACATGTGAGTTTAAAAATAGAGATTCATGAGCTTAAAAATATATACTTGTGTGTTTTATCACCAAATTTAGTGAAATCAATTTAAGGAAGGGCGGTTGGGAGGGGGAAGTCCTTTTAACGACCTTTCTACTCCTAGAGCTATGGCCTAGTTTAAAAGATGCACAGAAGAGCCCACTAATGTAATTGCCACTATGTCACTGTCAAGAAGCTTCCGTGAACAAACAGCATCTCATATAAAAGGGCCCGGGACGTGCAGGAGCTGAGAAGGCTGTGGACAGTGGGGAGAAGGAGCGAGGCTGGGAGGTCCATGGACTTGCACTGTCCTCCATGAATTCGGAAACGTGAGTTCTGAGTGACAGTGCCCGTGAGGGAGGCTCACTGGCCATATCTCAAGTGGGCACCCAGATCCTGAAACACACCAGAATGGAAAAACTATCATGTCACATCTGGTATTTTGTTTAAACCATAGTTCCTGACCAACAGTAGCGGTGGGCTCACATAAAAGGGCCTGTTAAAATAGACTTATGTTTAAGATACATTTTAGGTTTATAGCAGAACTGAGAGGGAGGGACAGAGAGTCTCTTATTCTCCGTCCCCACACTGGCCCCCTCCTTGGTCAGTAGCCGGCACCAGAGCAGCGCTTTTGTGCAGCTGAGAGGCCAAGGGACAGGGCACGTCACCAGAGTTGGGGCTCCGTCAGCTCACTCTTGCTGTCGTCCGTCCCACGTACCCAGTACTTGAGTGACAGACGGAATAGTTTCACCACCCGAGAATCCTCTGAGCTCCATCTGTGCAGCCCTGACTCCTGACAGTCTCTGATCTTCTTCCTCTCCCCAATGCAGAGTGGGAGTCGTGCAGTGCGCAGCCTCTCAGACTGGCCTCTCCCAGGGAGTCGCCTGCACTAAGGTCCCCTCCAGGCCTTTTCATGGCTTCATAGCTCATTCCTTTTGGCTGCTGAGTAATACTCTGGTGTCTGGCTGGGTTACAGTTTATTTATCATTCACCTGCTAAATGGCATCTTAGTTGTTTCTAAGCTTTGGCAATTATGGATAAAGCTGATCAAAAGTTTTCAGCTTTTTTGAGTAATGCTCAGGCACAAGATTGCTGATCAAATGTGAGGTGTGTTTAGTCTTGTAAGAAATCACCAAGCTGTCTTCTGAAGTGGGCACACTGTTCTGTATTCCTAGCAACAACCAGCGAGGGTCCCTGTGGCTCCTCATCCTGCCGTGTGGTGAGGTTGGGTCTGGACCTGGGCTGCACAAGGCGGTGGCATCTCACTGTATCTTGGTCTGCATGGCGTCTCCCGGTGACCTGCCCTGCAGAGCTGCCACTTCACACCTGCTTGCCAGCTGTGTGTCTCTCTGGCAAAATACCTGCTCAGGTCTTTGACCCATTTCTAGCGTGGGTTGTTCCTATTGTTGAGTTGTAAGAGTTCCTCATGTATTTTGGATGAGAGTTTTTTATCAGGTATGCGTCTTGCAAATAATTTCTCCCAGGCTGGGCTTTTCTTTTCATTTCTTTGTCAGTCTTTACACAGAGCAAAGAGGTTTGATTTGAATGAAGTCTGACTTATCAATTACGTATCATGCCTTTGTTGTTGAGCTAAAAAGCCGTGGCCAAAGGGCTATTGTTTATTATGTGTGCAGTGCAGCCAATCGCACACTTCTGTGAAGACGATGTCAGCCATTGACAGACCTCAAACTCATGCACGTACGTTGAGGCGAGTACCGTGGAGACCAGACCTGAAGCAGAGCCGACATGCTGGCTGCTGACTTGACTGCTGTGGATACTGTTTAAATCTTGGTTTCTGTGGTGCTGGGACCTTTAATTTCATTTTCCCTTGGCATTATAAACCTTTTGGGGCTTTGTCTTGCATCTGTATTTCTTGAGCACACACTGAGCTGTCAATGAGGCAGGAAAAGCCATTGCTGGTTCTCTGACGTGAGGATCTGAGTCCTGGTTCTGCCACTCAGGAACCGCGGAGCGTGCGGTGACATCATGTCTGGTGGCCTCTGTACTCATTTGTTAAGTAGTAACACCTTGTCTCAGGGGGCTTCCGGGAGGATTAAATTCTTTCCAACTGTTCTTTAATAACAGTGACATAGTAAGCCCTAGGTACATTTTGTCCATTGTCTGTTAAGGTTTTTCTCTCTCAGTTCTTCAGCTTGCTTTTATTAAATGTAGAAGATAGAAAAATAATGCTGTGATATGTTTTACTTGGCTACACACAGAATCCAATTTCATGATGACTTTTAAATTCTAATAATAATGATGACCAGAATCAAAATACTTCAGTTTAAAGTTGGTGGATGGGGTACAATGCGGGCAGAGAAGAGGCACAGGTCTGTAGGTTACACGTGAACTCGGGCAGAAAAGCCCAGAGGACACACTTGGGCACCTCTAGTTTGCTTAGCCCAGGGCTCAAAGAAGGGACCTAAAGCAGAGTGCCCAGCGACGTGAGGAGACTCGGTCCATACGCTGGGGTGATGGGGCCCAAGCAAGAGTGGCTGAAAGGTG
>NW_003852533.1:4858258-4859317 GCF_000181295.1 Otolemur garnettii | reverse complement strand
GTAATGGGCCTCAGGCTAACGAGGAATCTGTCATTGTGAAGTTGGGAGCTCCATGCTTGGCACCTCCCTGGTGTCTTGGTCCCATCTCTGTCTCTGGAAGCCTGGTGCTCACCAGGGCCACAGGAAACCCCAGTCCAGGGTGGAGAGACCCCAGAAAGCTGTGGTATCTATGGCCAAATTATTAGGGTCGTGGGTCAGAGGCAGTGACTTTGGCAGCATCAAAGATCTGCCCATCACACAGCACTTTACAGCCACTGGTGTCCACCACCCTCCCTGAGCCACCTGACTGTCAGGTCACTTGCCGCACTGGCCAGGTGTCCTCTTTCCCTGCTCTCAGGTTTGCCTAAAGCTGGTGGATGGTAAACGAGGACCCTGACCTGGAATCTGTTCTTCATTGTTTGCAGTCTGGACACTGTCTCAGACCCGTGATGCACCCAGCCCAGCACCTGTCGTCCCACCTGGCTGACTCGCAGGGCCAGCTGTGGTGACCCATCACTCCCTAAGTTCTTCAGTTCTGAAAGGGAAGTAATTTTTTTCCCCACAAATAGATGATTTGGTTTTTAAGTTGAGATATTCATGATTTCCAAAGGGAGGAGAGGAGGAGGAAAGATTAAGCATTGGTTTAGAAGGAAGAATACCAGCTAGTGTTTAAGAAGCCCCTTTGTAGAACAGCTCAGGTCGCTGTGGGAGATCCCAGCCACACTTGGTCTTCCTGACCTCCAGCCTAAGCGAAGCTCCAGGCACTGTGCTTACGACTTTGATTTATTCAGGTCTGAGAGTGGAATCAATTACCACAGGAAGCTGTGAAGACTCTTTCTCTCGGTTTTTCAAACTCAGGTGGATAATTTCAGAAGGGCCCAGGCCACAGCTTGAAGATGAATGACCTCTTGATATTTTCTACTCAGGAAACCAATTCAGTTGCCATGTCCAGGCCTTAGGTCTACCCCAGACAAAGGGACTTGTCTCAATTCACAACTTCTCTTGATCTTTTGAGGGTCTAAAATTTCCCCAAATGTGAGTTTGGGTAGAACAGGCAGGGTTAGTGATGATCGAGGGTGG
>NW_003852533.1:4856824-4857905 GCF_000181295.1 Otolemur garnettii | reverse complement strand
CTCAAACTGGCCCCTCCCCACACTGACCTCTCCCCATACTGACCCCTCCCCACACTGACCACCTCCCCACATTGACTCCTCCCCACAGACCCCATCCCATACTGGCCACTTCCCACACTCACCCCTTCCTACACTGACCCCTCATCACATTGACCACCTCCCCACACTGACCACCTCCCAACACATTGACCTAACCCTCACAGACAGGGCACTCACCTGTGTACAGGTCAGCACTGTGACCCCTCTCTGTGCTGAGCAGCCTGTCATAGTCCCTGGGTGGTCACCAGACAGAGGCCCTACTGTCTATCCAGGGAACTTGGTTGGGTCAACACACACATTCTGAGAGGGGCTTGATCACTGTCACCTTTAAACTTGTGGTGACAGAATCAACTCATTCTCTCTTGTCATTCTAGAGGGAAATTGCTAATTGAGATCTCTCAAAGCCCTCAAAAATATCAATAACATTAACATAATGCTAATGTGAATAAATCAGCATGAACTAATTAGCATTCCTGGGAAAAGAGAGGACGTGTCACCTTGTAGAGGTGAAGCAGCAACTCCCTCTGTGTGTCTGACCCTGTCTATGTGCCTGGCGCCCAGGTGGGCAGGTCAATTCACAACTTCTCTTGATCTTTTGAGGGTCTAAAATTTCCCCAAATGTGAGTTTGGGTAGAACAGGCAGGGTTAGTGATGATCGAGGGTGGGCTAACTTACAGCTCACATCTGTAATAGAGTAATAATGGTTAAACATGTACTGAATACCTTCCTTTATTCTGGGAACACTGCCAAGCGTTCTGTGTGGTAACTCATTTAGTTTTCCCTGGGGCCTATGTGGACACAGCCTCCTTGGCGTAAAGTGTAGAAAGAGCGTGTATCTCAGAGAAACGTAACTCCAGAACTGCCACTTTCCAGCTTCTTGACCACAGAAAAGTAATTTAGCCTCTCTGAGGCTCAGCTTTAAAAACTGTAAGTGGAGGATGAAATACCTGCTTTGAGGTGTTGGTGAGGACACACAACACTTACATATTCATTACTATTAGGTCCCTCCAGCTGACACCTCCCCACACTGACCCCCTCCCCA
>NW_003852533.1:4844840-4856804 GCF_000181295.1 Otolemur garnettii | reverse complement strand
GTGTCACCTTGTAGAGGTGAAGCAGCAACTCCCTCTGTGTGTCTGACCCTGTCTATGTGCCTGGCGCCCAGGTGGGCAGGAAGGAAATTCAGAAGTTATTTCCCCAGAGTGATTGTTTCTGAGATTACTGAGGCCTCTGAGGCAGGTCCTAGAACAGGGTGGGGAATGAGATCTTCCTACCTCACCTCCGCCACCTTCTGTCAGAGCAAAATGGCTCTGATATCTTTTGTATGTTGAGGGTTTCATATATGATTCTGAATAAAAAAAAACTATTGTTTTTCAAAAAATGTTTGAAATTGCGCTTCAGAGAATATGCTGAGCTTATTCATTTAGGATATGAATAAAATATCATACTTCAAATAGTATTGTAAAATGAGCTCTAGTAACCAGTGTTTTTTTTTTTAAAGAAATGAGGGAGAAAGAATTCAGATGGAGTTGGCAGAGGAGAGGTTGACGTGAGCTCTGAGTTGGGCACCGGGGTGTGAGCTGAGGGCAGGTGGATCAACTTCCCTGAAGCTTCAGCTTCCATATCTACCATCCCATATTGCTTTCCTGTGACTGTGTAACAGAGTGGCTGCAAAACAACACAAAGTTACTGTCATACAATTCTAGAGGTCACAAGTCTGAAATGAGTCTCCTCCTGCAACAGTCAACACATCAGCTCCCTCTGGAGGCGCTACAGGAGACTGCCTTTTCAGCCTTTTTTTTTTTTTGTAAGGAACACCTAAAATTTATTTTTCTAAATGATTTAGATTTTCTTATTTATTTGTAGATTAAATCATAGCTGTGTACATTAATGCAATTATGGGGTACAACGTGTTAGTTTTATATACAGTTTGAAATACTTTCATGAAACTGGTTAACATAGCCTTCACCAAATTTTCAGAATGTTAGGATACACATGTTTTCTTTACACGTTTTGTTTTTGTTTTTGTACGGATTGAGTTAAAGTTACACATGTGAGTGTGCCTGTGACCTGGATGGTGTGCGCTGCACCCAGCAGGGTGAGTTCACCTATCCAGTCCTGTGTCCTGGTGTGCGCTGCACCCAGCAGGGTGAGTTCGCCCATCCAGTCCTGCGTCCTGGTGTGCGCTGCACCCAGCAGGGTGAGTTCCCCTGTCTCATCCTGCATCCTGGTGTGTGCTGCACCCAGCAGGGTGAGTTCTCCTGTCTCATCCTGTGTCCTGGTGTGCACTGCACCCAGCAGGGTGAGTTCCCCCGTCCCCGCCCTGCGTCCTGGTGTGAGCTGCACCCAGCAGGGTGAGTTCCCCCGGCCAGTCCTGTGTCCTGGTGTGCACTGCACCCAGCAGGGTGAGTTCCCCTGTCTCATCCTGCATCCTGGTGTGTGCTGCACCCAGCGGGGTGAGTTCACCCATCCTGTCCTGCGTCCTGGTGTGAGCTGCACCCAGCAGGGTGAGTTCCCCCGTCTCATCCTGTGTCCTGGTGTGAGCTGCACCCAGCAGGGTGAGTTCACCCATCCTGTCCTGCGTCCTGGTGTGTGCTGCACCCAGCAGGTGTGAGTTCACCCATCCCTGCCTCCCCCCAGCTTGATTTTCCTTGAGATTTACTTCTGTATGTGCCCTTAAGAGTTAGTGATTAGTTCTACTTTGGCATTGAATATGTGTATTTGTTTCTCCATTCTTGTGATGTTTCATGTAGAAGATTGGTTTTGAGTTCCCGCCAGGTGGTCCAGTTACAAGATCATCATTTTTTATGGCTGAGTGTGCTCCGTGGCTTGCATATAACCACCCTCAAACGTGCATATAACCACCCTCAAAGGGTGCTGGAAGTCCCAGCCAGAGCAGTCAGGCAAGGGAAGGAATTCAAGGCTATCCCAGTGGGGTAGAAGAGGTCAAATTATCACTCTTTGGTAACATCATGGTCCTGTGTCTAGAAAATCTCTAAGATTCACCCCAGAGCCTCCTGGAATTGATAAATATTCAGGCCACAAAATAAATGTACACAAATGTACACAAATCAGTAGCTTTCACATACACCAACAACAGTCAAGTTGAGAATCAATTGAAAGATATAATACCTTTCTCAGCAGCAACAAAGAAAATAAAACACCTAGGAATGTGCTTAACAAAGGAGGTGAAAGGCTTCTCTAGGGAGAACTGTGAAACCCTGAGGACAGAAATCTCAGAGGCTGTAAACAGATGGAAAACATACCAAGCGCAGGATGGGCAGAGCCAGTGTTGTTAGAGTCTCTGTTAGAGCAGTGCTAGTCTGTTAGAGCAGTGGTGCTCAACCTTCCTAATGCCTCCTAATGCCTTGATCCTTTAATACAGTTCCTCATGTTGTGGTGAGCCCAACCATAAAATTATTTTCGTTGCTACTTCATAACTATAATTTTGCTACTGTTATGAATTGTAATGTAAATATCTGATATGTAGGATGTATTTTCATTGTTACAAAGGGGTCATGACCCACAGATTGAGAACCTGTGTTAGAGTATCTGATTTACAGATTTAAGGCAATCTCCATGAAAATATGAAAGCTATTTTTTTGAAGATCTAGAGAAAATAATTCTATGCTTTTTGTGGAACTAGAAAAGACCCTGACTAGCCCAGGCAACCTCATGTGATAAGAGCAAAGTGGGTGGGATCACGTCACCAGACTTCAAGCCTTCTTCAGCTCCTGCTGCCCTCCCTGCCTGTCCTCTGTGCAGCCAGCACTCCATGTCTCAGAGCTGCCTGACTCTGACGCTCTGCCCCCTCGGCTGTATCTCCTGATTCTGCCCTCCCTGCCTTCCTCTTGTAAACTTTTGTGATTACGTTGGGCCCATGTGGATAATCCAGGATACTGGCCCCATCTCAAGATCCTTAGATGAGGATCTTGCCGGCCCCTTTGCCACTTAAAGTAACACACTCACGGTTCTGGGATTAGGACATGGACGTTTTTGAGGGAGAAGGAAGCACTATTCAGTCTACTAGTAATACCGTAACCAATAGCTCCTGTTTCAGGCTGTTGCAGGGACTAAAATGTCAATACATGCTTAAAACAGTACATGACACAGAGAAAGGGCCCAGCACACACTAGCTATGACTGTTCTTCTGGCAGACTTTGCTGTCCGCAGTAGCACAGCCTGAGCCCAGCAGCACGGCGCGTGCACGGCCCAGGGGCCTGGGAAATGGACCAGGTCTCTTTACTTCCCGCCTGACTCAGACCAGGACCCTAACTCTCTGAAGCCCTTTATGAACTTGTTAAGTGGTAAACACCACCTCAGGATGCTGCGGGAACATGTGGCTAGACACAGCCTGCAGCCGCCTCAGAAATCTCAGTTCTTCCAGCTAGCTCTGTGAACTTGGGGGCCACTTCTCTCTGTGCGTTCCTAACCTGAACATAGAGGCAGCAACACCTGCCCTTTTGCCTTTTGTGGCTGAAAGATCCAACGATCTGGGGAAGTGCCTGAACTAAATAGAAGGCCTCACAAATGGAAACGCTAGTACAAAGGCTCTTTTTTCTTCATTGGACAAAAATATTCATCATGAAGACAGGATATAACTAGATTTGGGGGGAAGGAGAGCTGCAGTGTCTTTTCTGCTATGATTGGAGAAGGGTCAGGGTTGGGGCTTGGATTTTTTGTGTGTAGCTGTTACAGTAAATCACCACCCACTTGGTGGCTTAAAACAACTTAAATTTTTTCTCTTAGATTTCCAAAGGCCAGATATCTGAAACTAAAGTGTCAGCTGGGCCGTGTTCCCTCTAGAGGCCCCAGGGAGAGCCTGTCCTTTGCTCCCCTAGTTTTGGTGGCTGCCACATCCCCTGGCCTGTGACTGTGTCACTCCCACCCCCTCCCATGCACAGTCTGTCACCTCTTCCATGTGACCCTGTGGCTGTCTCCATGCCCCTCAGCTCTTACCAGAACACATGTGATTGTGCTCAGAGTCCAGATGCATAACTCAGGCTGTACCCCTCTCTCATGATCACATCCTTGGTATGTAAGGTGCAGGACCGGTGTGATGACAGGTGCAGGACAGGTGTGATAGGTGTAGTGACAGGTGCAGGACAGGTGTGGTGACAGGCACAGGATAGGTATGATAGATATAGTGACAGATGCAGGATGTGTGGTAACAGGTGCAGTGACCAGTGCAGGACAGGTGTGATATGTGTAGTGATAGGTGCAGTGAAAGGTGTAGTGACAGATGCAAGACAGATGCAGTGACAAGAATGTCAGGTGCAGGACAGGTGTAGTGACAGGTGCAGGACAGGTGCAGTGGCAGGTGTGGTGACAGGTACAGGACAGTTGTGACAGATGCAGGACAGGTGTGACAGGTCCAGGATGGGTGCGGTGACAGATACAGGACAGGTGCAGGACGAGTGCCACAGATTAGGAAGTGGTGTGACTTGGGGAGAGGGTGCTTCTTTCATCTGCGTCAGGGGAATAAGGCAGGAGGAAACTCTGTGAAGTGATGAAGATCCTTCCATCAGTTTCAGTAACTGCGGGTCAGATGCTTCTATGAACAAAACTATTCATGGGTCATTGTGGGCAGAGACAAGCCCAAACAAAAGTAAAACATGTGAACTTCCTTTCGTTGATGAAGCTCATCTAGCACATGAATATAAAACACACATGACAAGGAAGTTTGAGAGTGAGAGACAAAGCATACAGGTCCCCAGTGGAGAGTGCAGGGTGGAGGAGGGGCAGCAGAGGAGGCAGGGACAGCAGGGGTGGCTGTGGCTCTCGAGGCCACCACACCTGAGCAAACAGCTGGATCTGTGTGTTGAAGAGAAAATGTTAATATAATTTCTACTGCAAAAGAGATAAAACTCACTACTTGTGAGAGGCAGACTGAAATGTAGCAGAGATAAATCCTACTTGATTTTATTTTTACTTATCAGAAATGAGATAACAGCTAGGAAAGTGTTGTGAATGTCAAAGCAATGGAGATGTGGGGTGCTGGTATTGATAATGCCGGTGAACTCTCAACACGTTATTCAAGTACTATGTGTCAGTGGGTTAGAAATGGATGGATGGTGTGGATGGTGAGGCCTTAAAATCTGAAGGGTGAGCTCAATGTCAAGAATCCCAATATTGTGCCTACTTACTCATTTTTTCTTTTTTAATGTAGCCTTTGGCAATCTCCTCAACCTTATACTGTCCCATGCAGCCTTATCCATAACCGTGACCACATCTACAGTTCACAAGGACTGCAACCCTACAGTCTGTTAGACCCCACAGAAAATCTGGCATTGTGTGAAAATTAAACGAAAATGAATAGTTGCCTCACCACAAAGATCACTTGTGTCATTTAAGTGGACCAATGCTGGCTCCAAAGTGATAACATTTGGTCCATTCCTGAGACACAGGAATCCCAGAATGAGCCGAGTCCAGGTTCTGGCAGGGAAGTCCCTGCTTCCTGCCTTCCTGAGACGCTGTGTGCTTTCTCCCTGGCAGCTTCCAGCTTTTGCCCAGGCCCAGAGAAAACTGCAGGTGGACACACTTGTTCTGTGCTGGTCATATAAACAAGATGCTTTTATGAAAGGGGGGGTTATTTTTAAGTTTGAATTAGAGGCAAATGTGCCTAATTTTCATAATAATTTCAATAATATAAATAAAGAGGGAAAAAAGGAAAATGTGGGAGAATTTTTTCCAGGCTTCGTCATGCTTCTCTTCCATTGAAGATGAAACTCCCAAGCGTTAAGGTGGATGAAGGTTGCGGGCAGAGTTAAGACTCCAGCTCCTGCAGCCCTGCGTGAGCCCCTTCCCTGGAGTGTGGACGAGACCCGTGACCTGCTTCCAGCCCACAGAACAGGGCGAGGTGGCAGGACATGTGTTACATGCACCTAGTTCTGTGAAGGTTGTCAAAGTGGTAGCATCATCCTGCTGGCGTCTCCTCTCTGTCCCTGTCTCTCTCTGCCTTGCTCGCTTATTAGCTGCTTTTGAAGACACAGCAGCTTCTACAAACTGAGGGCAGCCTCTGGCTGATACCTGACAAGAAACTAAAGCTCTCAGTCCTGAAACTGCAATCAAATTTTGCCATCAGCCTCAGAAGTACACTCTTCCCTGGCTGAGTTTCAGAGACAACTCAGCCCAGGTGCCCCTGCTGCACCCTGTAAGACCCTGAGCTGAAGACCTGCCTGAGCCTTGCCGAGACTCCTAACCCACAGAAATTGGGACATGATAGATGTGTGGTTTTAAGTTTGGGGAATGTTGTTATGTAATTACAGAGGCTGATACCACGAACTTAGCTTTTCCTACGTCTAAAAGTTTACCTCCAAGAAGAGAGAGAACTCCAGGCATAGGCATTAAACCAGGTGCTACTCAGTTGGGAAAGTTTTCTATACACTCATATTTAGGAGGGATATTGTTTCTGTATTTATTTCACTCAGACTGTCTTTGATGCACCTTCAAAAAACAAACACAAAATATACCTGGTGACTATTCAGAAAAAAGAAGTTGAGCGGATGTTCAGGACATTAGAATTCTTCCCACCTTCACTCCAATTTTGATTCAGGTTATTGACATTTAAAATTTTGAGCTTTGGGAGAAAATTGCTACTTTCTCACTTTTATTTTTTTTTTCCATTGGGTAGAATTTTTTTTCTTTTACATCCTTCATTTTCATCTAATATGAGTAGGGTAAACATTTCTCTAGATGATGTTTTAAATGTCTAATTCCAGTAGCATTTGAAGTAGTAATAGGAGTGAGGGCTTAGATTCAATTACCATAAAATATTTTTCTAACTTTTCAGCTCAATCTGGCTAATTCTTTACAAGTACTTTGGGATAAAAGTACTTTTGAGATAAAAACTCTGTGTATTAGTTAAAGATTCAGTTTCTTAATTCTGAATCAAAATTTTTATAACATAAAGAATGTTTTTAGCATTTTAAAATATAGTTTTATTCCTTGAAAAATAAAGAAAGGACAGGTGCCATTAGCCATTCAAATGGCACTCCTGGGGTCATCTGGGAGAAGGAGCCACTGCAGGTGACAGGCCACCTCCATTAGATGTGGATGCATCAGGACTTACTGCCCAGTGCTGCCCCACCCTTTAGTCCTTACAGGCGGCTGGTGACATGGCACTGTCACAATGCCCCTTTTATAGATGAGGAAACTGGGGTAATTGGGGGTGAGGGGTTAAGAGCCGTGGCTGTGGAACAGCAGCCTAAGTAAGGATGGAGCTGATCTCCATCAGACCCCTTCCCCAGGAGAACAGGCAGCTCTGCACTGAGCAGTGTGGCTGTGTGTGGTGTGAACGAAGCTGTTTTCAGCCTCTGGCCTTGCACATAAAGTCACACAGAGAAAGGTAGTAAGGAGGCTATAAAAACCCTTTTACAATTCATTACAAAGCAAAAATTGCTGCGACATGAAATAAGCAAAAAGATGACATAAGCAAAAAACAACAAAAAACACTGCTTATGAGCTGAAGCTCGCGAAGTCCCATGGAGCAGCCCCCGGCATTTACTGACACCTCCCTCCTCGTCTCCCTGGGACTTTGCCCCGGTCTCTCCTCCTTGGTTGCCGGTGCCATAAACACGTGCTCACTGGACACTGCTTGGCAGCAAAGAATAGTGTAAACTGAAAATCTTGCAAAAGACTCAGTTTCATGAATTTGATAAAGAGATGTGGACAAATTGCTCATCTCTAAAGACAGAATTGGACTAGTTAAAAATTGAAGACACAAGATAGACAATAGTGGTAACACAGGCCCTTCAAAAAGAAGGATTTGAGCATGTAGGAAGTAGGAGAGGCCTGTGGGAAAAATCAATAAAGCTCTTGAAAACCTTTAGAAAAACGGCCTCTTTTAGACTGGACTATGAAAGTCCAAAATGGAGTGAAGTATGTTAAATTTTGTTACCATATAATGTTGTGCTATTGTATACATTTCTAAACATGTGGCCCCTCATTAGAAAGGATGTAGCCAATACTGAACCCATTTTTGTTCAATTTTCACAGCCTTCTTATTTCTACTCTTAGCTTCTGTTTTAAGTAGATTTTTTTAATTTAACTTTTTTGTAAGATAGCACAAAAATATTTTCTTTTTTTGATTTTTTTATTAAATCAGAACTGTGTACAATAATGCATTTATGGGGTATAATATGCTGATTTGATATGCAATGTGGAAAGCTTACCCCAAACTTGTTAACATAACCATTACCTCACTTACTTATTTGTTGTGGTAAGACATTTACACTCTACTCCTAATAGTTTTAAAATGTACCATTGCATTATGCATAATAGATGAGGTCTCCCATACCCTCCCTCCTCCTGGCCTCCCTCCTCCCGTCCCCTCTCTCTCCTCTTCCTGCCTACTTTCTGGACTATAGTCATGTTTTTTTTACCATTCATATGAATGTGTAGGTGATTATATATTGATTTCATAGTAGTACATTGGATACTTTTTCTTCTATTCTTGAAATACTTTACTAAGAAGAATATGTTCCAGCTCCATCCAGGTTAATATAAAAGCTGTGAAGTCTCCATCTTTTTATGGCTGCATAGTATTCCATGGTGTACATATACCACAATTTGTTAATCCATTCATGAGTCAATGGGTACTTGGGCTGCTTCCATGACTTGGCAATTATGAAATGAGCTGCAATAAACATTCTGGTGCAAATGTCTTTGTTGTAGAATGATTTTTGATCATATGGGTGTATATACATAGTAGAGGAATTACAGGATCGAATGGCAGGTCTACTTTTAGTTCCTTGAGTATTCTCTAAACTTCTTTCCAAAAAGAATGTATTAGCTTGCATTCCCACCAGCAGTGTAGAAGTGTTCCCTTCTCTCCATCTCCACACCAACATCTGGAGTTTGGGGATTTTGTAATACAGGCTAATCTTACAGGAGTTAGATAATATCTCAAAGTGGTTTTGATTTGCATTTCTCTGATGATTAAAGATGATGAGCATTTTTTCATGCTCATGCATGACAGGCCATGCACCTGTCTTCTTCAGAGAAGTTTCTGTTGGAGTCTCTTGCCCACAAGGAAATGGGGTTCTTTGCTCTTATTAATTAGTCTGAGTTCTCTGTGGATTCTAGTTATCAGACCTTCGTCAGAAGCATAACCTGCAAAAGTCTTCTCCCATTCTGAAGGTTGTCTGTTTGCTTTACTTACTGTGCTTTTGCTCAGATCCCAGTAATATGTTTTTGGTGTTGCTTCAATTGCCTGGGGTGTCCTCCTCATAAAATATTCTACCAGGCTGATTTCTTCAAGTGTTTTCCCTGTACTCTCTTCTAGTATTTTTATAGTTTCATGTCTTAAGTTTAAATCTTTTATCCAGTGAGAATCAATTTTTGTTAATGGGGAAAGGTGGGGGTCCAGTTTCAGTCTTCTACAGGGCCACCAGCCAGTTCACCCAGCTTGTTAAATAGGGAATCCTTCCCCAAATTAATGTTTTTGATAGGTTTATCAGAGATAAATGACAAAAAGTGGCTGGGTTCATCTCTTGGTTCTCTGTTCTGTTCCACAAATCTACCTCTCCATTTTTGTGCCAGTACAATGCTGTTTTGATCCCTATATTTACAGGATAGCCTGAAGTCTGGTAACTTTTTTCATTTTTCACAGCCTTCTTATTTTTACTCTTAGCTTCTGTTTTAAGTGGATTTATGTCAAGGGGGCTTTTCTTGGTGCAATTGTCTTTGCTTCCTCCAGACAAAGAAGTATCATTTCACTCTGAATTTGTGAGCTTCTGTTGACGCTGGAGGAGGATAAAGTGTCTGACCGTGAGTCCAGACCATGCAGGGGGCATTCAGCCCATGGGGAGGCGCTGCGCTGGGATTTGGACCTGATGGACTGTGGGTCTTCATGCACTGTCAACACTCTGTAGGATCCTCTGAGCTATATAAAATCAAGAAGACCCAGTGGAAGCCTGAGGCAGTAACTGGCCGAGCCCTTAAGGGCTGACCAGTCACGCAAGGCTGGTCAGTGCAGGGGTCTTTACCTCGATCTGGGCCTGGACAGCACCTGCTGAGTCTTCACTCACGTGACCCTTCTCTGTCTAGTGCTGCCTATAGCGGCCCCCAAACCACCCTGCAGCTGCCTGTCAACCGCAGTGCTGGCTTCTTCACTCCCCACCTTGGTGGGGGTGTGTGTGTTAGAGTGAGTGTGTTAATGTGTGTTAGTGTGTGTTAGAGTGTGTTAATGTGTGTTTGAATGAGTGTGTTAGTGTGAATGTGTTAGTGTTTGAGTGTGTTAATGTGTGTTTGAGTGTGTTAAGTATGTTAGTGTGTTAGTGTGTGTTAGAGTGACTATTAAAGTATGTTAGTGTGTGTTAGAGTGTGTTAATTTGTGTTAGTGTGTTAATGTGTTAGTGTATGTTAGATTGTGTTTGAGTGTGTTAGTGTGTGTTTGAGTGTGTTAATGTATGTTAATGTGTGTTTGAGTGTGTTAGAGTTAGTGTGTGTTAATATGTAGTTTTCTGGTTGATGATTAAAATGCCAGATCCTGAGCCTTTTAGAGATTGTAGCCCACCAACATTTTTAAAATCCTGGTGGACTCTGGGCGGGAGCCACGCTTACATTGTGTCATTGCTGGTGCCGTTAACACGTGGAGCTATTCAGGTGTGTACAAGCTTCATCTTTGTGTGCTATCCCAGAAAGGACAGAGCTGTCGGTAGAATTAAAACTGGTGACACTTGGGAATCATCAAGCTCCTGGTTTAGGGATTTGAGGTTGATCAGATTTTCTGTTTCTCAGCTTGTCCAGTTGGTAAGAATTTAGTTGGTAAGTGGTTTAGGAGACAGAGAGAGGAGGGTTATTGTCTCTCCCTGAAGAAATCCTTTCAGACCCTTTCTCCAGGAGCCCCACACCCCATGAGTATTGTAAGCGCCAGGATCCTCAGGGTTAGGAAAGCATTTGTACAGAGAAGTGATTGCCTGGCTCTCCAGGAGGTGATTATTAAGTAAACACTTGATTCCCAGTATTGCTTCTATTGGAGGCGTGACAAAGTGTAAAACCTTCACCTGTCTGCTGTGCAGGGAGGTAAGTCGTGTGCTAGAAACCAGAGAGTACCAAATGCTGAGGAAGGACAGAGATCAACCTTAGGAGGTTTAATTTTTTTTATAAACCAAGAGAAACTTTAATGATCATTGATCATTTTTATCATGGAATTGTTAATGTGAAGAGCACTTTACCAGACATTCCTGGGTAATTAACCAAATGGAAATTTAGAAATCTCTGTCCTCAAGGAATTTTAATATGCCCAAACAAGTACAAAGATAACAACTCAAGAACCATTCCTGACACACACCAAGCAACACGTAACTGGAAGAAGCAGTTTTTTACAGCATGTCTCCAGGTCCTGGGAAACTCTGATGTTTAAGATGTTTCTGTGTCTGAGGATATATAATCAGAGCACTATAGAGTTTTAGGGCTTCCAAACACACATGCATCATATTGTTTAATCCTCTCATTGTGCAGATGAAAAGAGTCTTGAGTGGTTAGGTAAGCTGCCCAAGGTCATGCAGTTACTGGGGTTGTGGGAACTAGTCAGCAGGTCTAGTTTTGATAAGACACCTATTTATGCATCACCAGCTTTGGCTTTCTAAAAGAAACGGCATGCTGACCTTTGGGATTTTTCACGGGTATGCTGAGAAAATGTGTGGTTCTGTTAGTCATAACACCCTACCGGTAAAATCCACAGGAACAAGGACAAAGCTCCTTCTACCAGGCATCCTGCCTCTATCTGTGTGCTGCAGCGTGAAATCTGAGCCTCTGCAGAGTCACTCACGGTCAGCCTCTTCACTTCTTCCTAGCTTACCTACCTGCATACTGTTTTCTGAATGCCAGAGAATTGAAACGAAGAGGAGGCACCTTTACAGGGAAGTGCTACACGCACAGTGACAGTGACTCCAACTCTCAGCCCTTATTCTTCTATGTCTGGTCCATGGTGAGAAATGCTCATCACCAGGTGCTGCTCCTGGGTGAGTGTGGCTGTCCACGGGTGTGACAGGTACAGCTCCCTGAAGTCACGTCCCGGTCACAGGTGTGACACCTACAGCTCCCTGAAGTCA
>NW_003852533.1:4839146-4843600 GCF_000181295.1 Otolemur garnettii | reverse complement strand
GGTCACAGGTGTGACACCTACAGCTCCCTGAAGTCGTGTCCCGGTCACAGGTGTGACACCTACAGCTCCCTGAAGTCATGTCCCAGTCACGGGTGTGACACCTACAGCTCCCCTGAAGTCGTGTCCCAGTCATGGGTGTGACACCTACAGCTCCCTGAAGTCGTGTCCCAGTCACAGGTGTGACACCTACAGCTCCCTGAAGTCATGTCCCAGTCATGGGTGTGACATGTACAGCTCCCCTGAAGTCGTGTCCTGGTCCCAGCAGGGCCCCTGCTGTGTGGTGCTTTGTGAGATGCACAGAGAGCTCCTGAATCTGATGGGGGATTCATCCCACTCCTTTCGTCACCAGCCTCCTCTGTCCACAAGATTACCTAAGAAAATGGGAATGGCTGCTGATCTCAGTGGTTTATTTACTTCTAAAACTCAGAACAATAAGTATTTATATTTCAGGTTACTATTGGCTCAATTTCTCTGGAGACACCTGTTAGCACTACTAAAAATTAAGACATACTCGCTTAATTGTACTGACAAGGATAGTATCTTTTTATCTTTATAGACTGACATTTATTTAACATTTTCCCAGCCTAAGCTAGAAAATTACAAAGGAAAACTCAAGAAACATCCTTTACTTCTTGTGTGAGAACACATGCAGTCAGGGGAGAACCCAGTCAAGCACACCAGGGGACTTCTGAGTTGAGAACTCAGTGTCTGTAAAAGCTGGCAAGACCTCTAGTCATCTATAATTTCTATATTTTTGCTATGATGCAAAGTCTTTAGCCTCATGTTCCTAGTACTCATTACCTTAATGTTAAATTTAAAAACCATCAGCCAGGCAGTGGCTCACACTTGTAATTCAAGCACTTTGGGAGGCTGAGGCAGGAGGATCACTTGAGTCCAGGAGTTCAAGACCAGCCTGAGAAACATAGTGAGAGCCCATCTCTGTTAAAAAAAAAAGTCAAAAGTTTTTGCTAAATTTTACTTGTCTCTACCAAGTTTATAATTTCTCTATAAATGCTAGAAAAGAATTAGGTTGAATTTATTTTTTTCAAATACATTTTATGTTTTTGGCATCTTAGGTTCATAGCAAAGTTGATGAGGAGTTTCCATCCACCTCCCACACACATGCGTGCACACATATACACATACACGTGCACACACACACACCCCCATGTTCCCTCCCCCACACCCACGTCTCCCACAGGAGTGGCACGTGTGTCACACTCAAGGAATTTAGGTTGACACATCATCGTCATCCAAAGCCTATCCTTACCTTTGGTTCACCCTTGGTGTTGTGTGTTGTACAGGTGTGGACTGGTGTGTGATGCCGTGTCCCCTACAGCAGCACAGCCTGATCTTGCTGCTCTGAAGACCCTCAGTGCTTGGCCCACCTGATCCTCCCTCCCCCAAGCCTTGCAGCCGCCATTGCCTCCACGATCTCCAGTTTTCCTTCCGTCAGATGTCGCACACTTGGCATGGTGCTTCCTCCGCTTTTCAGATGGGCTTTTTTGCTTGGCAGTAGCAGTAACGCTTCTGCCATATCCTCTCATGGCTTCATGCCTCCTTTTCTCCCTTCCCTTCTTCTTCTTTTTTTTTTTTTTTTTTTTTTTTAGCAGAATAATGTTCCAGGGTCTGGATGCATCACAGTTGATCCATTCACCTGTCAAAGGACATCGTGGCTGCTTCTAAGTTTGGGCAATTATGGATAAATACAAATATCCATGTGCAAGTTTTTGTGTGAACATAGCTTTCAAAATACTTTTGAAAAAACACCAATAGGTGTGATTATTACTGGGCTGAATGCTAAAAAAAATGTTTAGTTTTGTGGGAAACTGCAAACTACCTTTCAAAGTAGTTGCACTGTTTCAAGTTCCGGCCAGCCGTGAGTGCGCGCCCCTGAGCCCTGCATCCTCACCACTGCCTGGCGTTGTCTGTATTCCAGACTTGTGCTGTTTGAGCCATGTAGTGGTGTCTTGTGCTGTTGCAATGGGCATTTCTCTGATCACACATGATTTGGGAAAACCTTTCCATGGGCTCATTTGCTAGTATGTCTTCTTTAGATCTCTTGTTCAATTTTTAATTGAGTTGTTCATTTTCTTATTGTTGAAAATTTTAAGAGTTATGTATTTTGGATGGTAGTCCTTTATCAGATATGTCTTTTTGCAACTATTTCCTCCCAATTTATGGCTTATCTTTTTATTCCGTTGATACTGTCTTTCGAAGAGCAGGCTTTTAATTATAATAAAGCCCAGTTTATCAATCAATTATTTCCTTCCTGGATCAAATGTTTGGTGTTCTATCTAAAAAGTCAACATGATGTCCAAGGCCATCTGGGTTTTCTTTTAGGTTTTCTTAGAGATGGTTTCGTTTTGCTCTACATTCAGATACACGATGTGTTGTAGATAATTTTTGCAACAAGTATGAGGTGCCTCCGTTCCTATTTTTGCATGTGGATGTGCAGCTGTCCGAGCATCATTTGCTGTGATGACTGTTTTTGCCCCGGCTGTTTTGCCCCAAGTGTTTTGCCCCGTTAAATGCCCTTCACTCCCCTGTCAAAGGTCAGATGCTCGCGTTTATTCGGATCTACTTCTGCGCTCTCCTTCTTGTCCCATTAATCTGTCTTTTCTTTCAATACCACACTCCCTTGACTGCTGTGGCTGTGCAGTGAATCTTGGGCAGGGTCTGTCCTCCAACTTGGTTCTTCTCTTCAATATTGTGTTGGGTGTTTTGGGTCCTTTGCCTTCCCATATAAACTTTAGAATCAGTTGTGGTTCACAAAATTCTCTCCCTTTGCCCACATTGACGTGCAGTGGTGTCATCACGGCTCACTCTGCCACCTGAAACTCCTGGACTCAAGCAATCCTCCTGCACCTTGAGTAGCTGGGGTACAAGCAGGGCTACCAAACCCAGATTTTTCTCCTTTTGTGGTATCACTAAATTGATCAGGTGGGTTGAACTCCTGGCCTCTAGCCATCCTCCTGGCTTGGTCTCCCAAAGTGCTGGGATTACAGGAGTGTGCCATCATGCCCAGCCAAATTTTTATTATTTTTTTTCTTTTGCTTACTTTGGAGTTAATTTGCTCTTCATTTCTAGTTTCTTAGAAATTAGGTTATTAATTTTAGGTCCCACTTCTATTTTAACATGTGCATTCAATGTAATAAGTTTCCTTCTAAGCACAAATTCTATATATCCCACAAATTTTAGTTTTATTTTTATTTTCATTTATCTCAAAATATTTTTCTAAATTTCTCCTGGAGATTTCTTCTTTGAAACGTGATATTTAGAAGGGTATTGTTTAATCTCCACTATTTTGGGACTTTCCAGTTATCTTTCTATTGCTGGTTTGTGTCTTTTGTTTTTGTTTACATTTGTTTGTTTTTGAGACAGGATCTCACTCTGTTTCCTGGGCCAGCGGGCAGTGGTGTGATCACAGCTTGCGCAGCTGTGAGCTCCTGGCGTCCAGCGTCCTCCCACCGCAGTCTCCCCCTGTGCTGGGAGTACCTGCAGGTTGCTGACTTCCAGTGCAATCCCACTGTGGTCTGGAAGCATACGCAGCACCACTTCTATTCTTCTAAACTCTGAAGGTGTGTTTTATGTGCTCAAATGTGATCTGTGTTGGTGTGTGCCTGGCTGCCAGCAAAGGAGCTGTGCATGGAGGTGGGTTACACCCAGGCATCCCTGGCACTGCTGGTTCAGCTGTGTCCTCCTGACTCTCCAGCTATTTGATGTGTCCATTTTTGATAGAGGAATGTGAAGTCTCCAACTATAAAAGTGGGTTAACCTGTTTCTCACAAATCCATCACCACCATTTCTTGTCTGAGGCATCTGAGCACTCTGGTCAGGTGCGTAGAGCTGACGGTGTCTGCATCCTCTTGGGGATCCACTCTGTATCCTTATATGATGCCCCCTCTTTATCCCTGATACTTTTTCTTGTTTTGACACCTGCTGTCTGAAATTAATGTAGCTTCATTTTTATTTGCTGGTGTGTCTTTTTCCATTTCTCTACTTTTAATCTGTATGTGCCATTAGGTCTAAAGTGGGTCACTCATAGACAACATATAATTGGGGCTTGTTTTTTAATCCACTCTGACAACTTCTGTACTTAGTTGTATTTAGACTATTCATGTTTAATGAGTAGTGATGCAGCTGGATTAAGAGGCACCTTATTTTTTCCGTTTTCTATTCGGTATCCCTGTTCCTTGTTCATGTTTTTATCTTTCTTCTTTTGCCATTTTTGGATTTGAGCATTTCATATGATTCCATTTTTTCTCCTCTGTTAGTATATCAATTATACTTCTTTATACAAAGTGCAAGTACCTTTTAATAATAAAATTTTCTAATCCCTTTTCCTATCCCTTATGTTATTGCAATCATTTATTCAATTATACATCAGCATACATAACCACATGTATACACATAACGCTACACATACACACACATAGCACACATAACTGTAT
>NW_003852533.1:4830332-4836164 GCF_000181295.1 Otolemur garnettii | reverse complement strand
TATACATACAGTAGCATATACACACACGTAACAGGCAAGCTGTATATATAACACATAACCACATGGATACACACACATAGCATACATTACCATATATACACACGTAACCATATATATACACACTCATAGCCATATATGTACACACACAAACCATATATATATACACACACACATAACATTCATAACCTTATATACATAGACACATAAGTAAGCATACATAATTGAATGAATTATATTACTATTATTATTTGGAACAAACTGTTGGGTTAAATTAAAAATTAGAAAGACAAAAGTTTTTATTTACCTTCATTTATTCCTTCTCTAATGTTCTTTCTTTCATTATGTTGATCTGAATTTCCGGCCTGGATCAATTTCCTTATTTCTAATGCACTTCTTTTAACAATTAATGCAAAAAAGTAAGTCTAGTGACAAACTTTCTTTCTGTGTGTTTCTCTGAGAAAGCATTTCTCTCTTACTTTTGAAGAATAATTTCACAGGATGTAGGATTTTAGATTGGTGGGTCTCTCGACACTGTGAATCTTCCAGCGAGCTCCCTTCTTGTGAGGTTTCTGAGGCAAAGTCAGATATAATTCTTATTTTGCTCCTCTGTGAGTAAGGTGTTTTCTCATCTAGCTTCTTTTAACGTTTTCTTTTTTACCTTTGATTTTCTGAGGTTTGAACATAACACCCTGGGGTGGATTTCACTCAGCATCCACCCTGCGTGGTGCTCCCCAGCTCTGAGTCTCTGCTTCAGTGCCCGACCTTTATTTGGGGAAATTCTGTCATTATTTCTTCTGTTCCTTTATCTCTTTGTTTTTCCTGTGGTATTTTCACCATATACAGAGGGTGCCATAAAATGTATATATATTTTAAGAAAGAAAAAAAAGCTATTAAAATAGCAATACTCCGGTCATATTTAACTTGCTACAGGTATATACTGAGTGCTACAATTTTAATGCAGCTTTTTCCTTTCTTGAAATGTACTTTTTCTGGCACCCTCTGTATATCCTGTAGCTGCTGTAGTTTTCCCCAGTCCTTTCATACCCCTTTCTCTTTTTTGTCTTTGCTTTTCCGTGTCTTCTGTTGACACGTCCTCTCACTCAGAGGTTCTTCCCTCGGCTTAGTCCTGTCTGCTAACGAGCCCATCAAAGACTTTCTTCATTTCTGTTCAGACGTTTTATCTCTAATATTTCTTTCTGATTTCTTTCTTAGAATTTCCTTCTCTCTGCTTACATTATCCATCTTTTTTTGCACATTAGAGCCTGTAGCATTTTTTTTTTTTACTTTTTTATTGTTTGGGATTTATTGAGGGTAAAAAGAATTAGGTTGCACTGATTGTAATTTGTTAGATAACATCCCTCTTAAAATTGTGTCCTGCCTTCAAGAAGTGTATCATTCAGCATGATCCCACACCCCTTCCCTGCTCACCTGTCCTTCCTCCCTCATTCCCCTAACCCCCCTTGTATTAGCTCATCTGCTGCCTTCACATGAGAATTTAGTACACTGGTTTCTTGTTTCTCCAATCTTGTGGTGCTTTACTAAGAAGAATGTGTTCCACCTCCATCCAGGTTAATACAAAAGATGTAAAGTCTCCATCTCTTTTAACAGGTGAATAGTATTCTATGGTGTACATATACCACAGCTTGTTAATCTATTCCTGGGTTGGTGGGCATTTAGGCTGTTCCCACATTTTTTTTTTTTTTCTGAGACAGAGTCTCACTATGTTGCCCTTTGTAGAGTGCTGTGGCATCACAGTTCACAGCAACCTCAAACTTCTGGGCTTAAGGGATTCTCTTGCCTTAGCCTCCCAAGTAGCTAGGACTACAGGCACCCACCACAACACCCGGCTATTTTTTTGTTGCAGTTGTCATTGTTGTTTAGCTGGCTGAGGCTGGGTTTGAACCCACCAGCCTCGGTGCATGTAGCTGGCGCCGTAACCACTGTGCTACAGATGCTGAGCCTGTTTCCACATTTTGCAGTTGTAAATTGAGCTACAAAAGACAGTCTAGTGCAAGTGTCCTTATGATGAAAGGATTTTTTTCTTCTGAGTACATGCCTAGTAATGGGATTGCAGATCAAATGGGAGGTCTAATCTGAGTTCTGTATTAATAGTAGTTATTTTGAATTCATAATCTGATAATTCCATGTTCTTGTCATATCTGAATCTGGTTCTAATGGGAGGTCTAATTTGAGTTCTGTATTAATAGTAGTTACTTTGAATTCACAATCTGATAATTCCATGTTCTTGTCATATCTGAATCTGGTTCTCATGACTGCCATGTCTCAAACTCTGTTTTTCACTTCTTTCTGTGTCTTATAATTTTTTATTTCAAGCTGGACATGATGTACTGGGAAAAAGGAACTCCAGTAAATCAGCCTATAGTGACGGGGCGTAGGGGGGAAGCATCCCGTACCCTGTGGTGAGAGCGCAGCCTCTTAGAGAGTCTGATCCTCTGGTTGTGGACTCTGTAGGTGCATCCCAGGGGCTCATCCTCCCTGTCCCCTCATAGGGCAGAGCTTCTACAGAGGAGTGGGTTAGGGATTTCCCTTTCCTGGTCAGTCAGGCTCTGCTGAAATAGTTTCTCCCGAGGGCAGGCCTCCTTAAGAAGAGCAGAGTGATGGGGGCATACTTCAAAATGGTTAGTTTTCTGCTCTTCCTGCCAGAAGCATGAGGAGAAGATATTTCAGTAACAGTCGCTTTAAGAACTCTGTCAGGTTTTAGGAGATGAAACTCACTGAACTGAGGGCCCCCAGATGACTGGGTCACCCTGGACTTTTTATCTCTGAGATTTGTCCACTCTGAGCCTCCAGCAGTTCATCAGTTTCAGTCCAGGGCGTCCCCGCGCTGGTTTTCATAGAAGTTTCTGCTCTGATAGGCTGCAGTTCTCTGAGGTACCTGTTGCCTGTCTCCCCAACTCTGGGAACAGTGGTTTTTCCTGTGACCTCACTTTGCATAGATTTTTACTTACTAGGGTGGAGTGATGACTCCCATGCTTTTGACCTCTGAAACTGGAAGCTGGAAGTCTCAGACTGAATTTGACAGTGAATGTTAAAACTTACCAGTTTGGTTTCACCTTTTGGCATATACATCTCTGAAACTACCTCCTACTGGCATTATAAAAAATAGTTTATTATAGCAACATATGGTTACTTAAAAACGTCTTGTCCTGTGCAATACGTTGCCATGCCCAGCCCAATTCCTGGTATATAATAGTTATTTAATAAATACTACCTTTGAGTAAATGGTTTAATTCATGTATTTTTACCATGATTGCTCTGTAAAACAAGCCACTAATAATAACATAGTGTTCTTACTTACAGAAAACAACATTTGAAAAGATGCTCACTTTAAATGTTGATGTTGTTTATTACAGCTCAACAAAACTATCGTGTATTGCTCCCATTAATTTTAAAACCTTGTAAGAACTTTCATTTTCTTAGCTTAATAACTGACAAAATTGCATTTATAACCCTAGGTTTAAAATCAACAAAAGAAAAATGTTTTGGTATACATATTTCAGTTTGGTTATCACCAACCGAAAGCATAATACAGGCAGATCAGAGGGCTGAGCAATGGGCTTCTCTGCCAGGCCATCTGGAAATAGCTGCAGACAAATATATTCTCAATTAAAATTTTATCCTTTCCTAATACAGCATCTTGGAAAGAAGTGTGGAGAATCCTCAAAGAACTCAAATTACATCTCACATTTGACCCCGAAACCCCACTACCAGGGATCTACCCAGAAGAAAAAAATCATTTTGTCATAAGGACATTTGCACTAGATTATTTATCACAACTCAGTTTACAATCACCAAGATGTGGAAACAACCTAAATGCCCATCAACTCAGGAGTAGATTAACAAGCTGTGGTATATGTATACCATGGAATACTATTCAGCCATAAAAATGATGGTGACTTGCATCACATCTTTTGTATTATTCTGGACGGAGTTGAAACACATTCTTAGTACAGAATCACAAGAATGGAAAAGCAAGTATCCAATGTACTCTACTAACATGAAGCCAGTAGACAATCTAATACACACCCACAGAGGAGGAGAAGTCATTTCAATTCAAGTAGGAGGGAAGTGCAAAGCGGGAGAGGGAGGCGGTTTGGGGTGCTCTCACTGAATGGCACAATGTAAGGGTAGATGGCACACCGGTTGGGTGTGGGGTGTGGGGCACAAGTACAAGAGGTACTCTACTTAACAAATGCAAATATTGTGACCTGTTTGTACCCTCACATTAACCTGAAATTAAAAAAAAAATTATCCTTCCAAATGCACTAAATTAAATGCATGTAAAAGACATTTTACTAAGCTGTTAGTATTTATATTTCTGAAATTATCAAAGCTTTAAATTGCACTAAGATTTTTCAGGATACCCTTTATTAGAATGTTAAGAAAACAACAGTAAACCAAGGCCCTTCTCCATTTCTGTTCACTGGAGCTCTGCGCAGCAGTGGGTGTTAACATCACAGAGCACAGAAAGTTCACCAGCAGGTTTCAGATTCTACATTATAAGGGATCTTTGAGAAACTAACATTTACTGAATTCTGCTGTAGCATCAAAGAAGATATACAGTGATCTGATAAGGCTATTAAAATGCTTCCTTGTTTTCTAACTACATTTCTGTGTGAGGTTGAATTTTCTTTGTATACTCTGATCAAACAACATACTGAAACAGATTGAATGCAGACTCTGTCTTGAAAATGTAGCTTTCTCCTGTTAAGCCAGACATTTAACAGACTTAGATGACTATAAAATGCTAGTCTTCTCACTATAATTTTTTGATTCCAGAAATACAGTGATTTTTCATAAAATACATTATTTATGTTAATATATGATAGGTTTATTGTTAAATAAATTAGTAATAAATGTATTTTAAAATTATTCTTTAGGCTGGGACCAGTAGCTCATACCTATAATCCCAGTACTCTAGAAAGCTGAGAGTGGAAGGATCCCTTGAACTCAGGAGGTTGAGACTAGCCTGAGCACGAGAGAGACCCCCATCTCTACTACAAATAGAAACTAGCCAGGCATTGTGGTTGTGCCTATAGTCCCAGCTACTTGAAAGGCCGAGGCAGGAGGATTACTTGAGCCCATGAGTTTGAGGTTGCTGTGAGCTAAGAGGCCACAGTACTCCACCCAGGGGGACAGAGTAAGACTCTGTGTCAAAAAAATATAATAAAATAAAATAAATTCTGCTTTAATTTTTATATGGCAAGTGTCAATAGATAGAACTCATCTAAAGAAAAGCTCTTTGATGTCTTTAGAAATTTTCTTTCTCTTGTTTTTTTTTTTTTTTTTGTTGTTGTTGTTTGTTTGTTTGTTTTTTGAGACCTCTGAGCTCAAGGGATCCTCCCACCTTTCCCTCCCAGAGTTCTGGGATTACAGTCATGAGCCATTGCACTGGTCCTCAGAAGGGTAAAAGGGTCTTGAGACCAAATGATTTAAGAACTACTGCTTTAAAGTGAAACAATCCATGGAAAAAATATATACTGTGATAAAAATAAGTTTGCTGCCGATCAGAATCATAGTGTGCACTGACATAGAAGTTGCCAGAAGCAATTAAAAGTCTTACAGTTAAAAAAACAGGATTAATTTTGTTTAAATTGGTGTTTCTCAAACTCTTAAACAAAATCCTATTTGTTTTCTGAGGGAGGAATATTTATGAGGAATGATCTTTTACAAATACCACTTTAATTGCATCTTATTTCAGAGACCCTGTGCCTTGCAAAGGCAAGATGCTGTCAGCCCTGAAGTGCTCTAGAGTGAGACGTGGAGAGTGGCCGCCTTGGTCCGGAAGCAAATGGCAGGACCGTATTCCAG
>NW_003852533.1:4810780-4830111 GCF_000181295.1 Otolemur garnettii | reverse complement strand
ATGGGGCCAGCGCCCTACTCCTTGAGCCACAGGTGCCACCCAAGCCTTATACTTTCTGAATAAAAAGCAAAGACACATTCCTTTTAAGTGGTCAAAAAATATAGCTCAGTTTTATTGTTTCCATTGCAGTTAAAACGTTTAAAAGCTGCTTTGATTTTTAGTTTTTCTTTTTTTTTTAAATGAGCATATCAAAGGTCTTACTTAAATCATTAAGTTAATGAAGAAACCAGTAGGTGCTTGGGGTCAAAGGGGAAATTTAAACTACAGCAGAGACAGTGAGGAGATGAGCTCCCAGGCCCAGCACCTGTGAGGCTGCACTGCCCAGATGGGCAGCAGTCAGTCGCCTGCCACTGGCTATAATTCATTTGCATTTTGAAAAATTGTGTATTGGATTTAGGGGAAGAAGTGTTTTTGTTGCATGGACTTGATGCTGAGTTCAGAGCACCCAGTGTGTTGGTCGGCAGAACAGTTCATGTGAACATGGCTCACATCTTCCCTCTGTCCCTGCTCTGTGACAGCCCTTCATGACCACATCTACTCACGTTTAGCTCCTCCCTGTGTGTGAGCACATGCGGGTCTGTGCTTCTACCCCTCAGACACTTCTCAGGATAATCATCTCCAGTTCCACCCAAGTTGCTGCAAAAGCTGTTGTCTGATTCCTCTTTCTGGCTGAGCAGTGCTCCCTGGGGGTGTGTGTGTGTGTGTGTGTGTGTGTGCGCGCGCGCACACGCTGAGTACTCACCACATTTCATTTATCTGCTCATCAGCTAATGGGCACTGAGGTTGATTCTTAGGTTTGCAGTTGTGAACTGTGCTGGGAGAAATAGTCAAGTGCGGTTGTCTTTTTGCTACTGTGGCTTCATTTCCTCCGGGCAGATGCTGGTGGAATGGGAGGCCTGCTGTGGGTCTCTGAGGGCTCCCCACACTGCTTGCCTTGGAGGCTGACCAGTTCACACTCCAGCAACAGTCCCTTCACTGCATCCTGGAAACATACCTTGCTTTTGACGTACTCAATGGCTATCTGACAAGGGCAAGAAGGCATCTCATTGTGGTTTAATTTGCATTTCTCAGCTGATGTTGAATGTTTTTTCATGTGTTTGTTGACCGTTTCTTTATCTCCTTTTGAAAAAATCGTGTTCCTGTCTTGTACCTGCTTTTTCACGGGGTTATTTTTCTCACTGATTTGATTTCCTGCAGACCGTATTTGTCAGTTGTTTGTTGGATGTATGGTTTTCTTATGTTTTTCCCCTTTCTATAGATTGTCTATTTATTCCTTTTATATTTTCTTTCTTTGCAGAAACTTTTTAGTTTGATTAAATCCCATGTACTTATTTTTGTTGTTGCTGTGTTTGTATTCTTTGCTTAGGCCCCCGTCAAGAAGTCTTCCCTACATTTTCTTCTAAATTTTTTATGGCGTTAGGTCTCACAGGTAAATCTTTAACTAATCTTGAGTTAATGTTTATATGGTGAGAGACAGGAATCCTGTCTTTGTCCTCCTGCATGTGGTTACCCAGTTTTCCAGATTAACAGGACACTGTCATTGAACAGGCAGCCTAGCTCCAGCTGATGACTTTGTCTGCTGTGTTGACAATGAGTTGGTTGTGGCTGTGTGGTTTTATTTCTGGGTTCTCTATTCTGTCCCATTGATCTCTTTTCTGCCTTCACACAGTACCGTGCTATTTGGGTGACCTATATATAGCCTTGTAGTATAATCTGAAGCCAGTAACGTGAGGCCCCCCCAGTTTGGTTCTTTTTGCTTAGAAATTCAACCTCTTTGCCATTACAATTCATGTTTTTTGTCATTCAACAATATTCAACGGTATAGGATAAAATTAAAGTTGTTAGTCAATCTGAAAATTCTAACACCTCTCTAATCTAAGATTCCAAGACAACGCTTTTAAAAGGTAACCTTAAGTTTTAGTATTTATTTAAATATATCAACATGGGTTAGTGGAAAAGCAGGAAATTTTAGGGTTCTTATGTGTCTGGTTTCAAATACTCAATCTATAACTTATTGGATCTTTAAGGGTAGGGTTACAAATATCAGCACCTATAAAAAAGGATCATTATTATCTCACTAGGTGGCTTTAAGAAGAAGTAAAATTTTTACAGAGCTCTTAGAACAGTCAATACACAGAAATTGAATGCTTGTCAGAGGCAAAGCTCTGTGCTACATTCCAGGGAAGGAAGGTGAATAAAATACTGGCTCGTAGCTGAACAATCTTTGAGATCAATTCCTGGGAAGGCCGAGAAGGTCTTCGTAACAGCAGAGAACAGTGAGGAGAGAATTGTCCTCCACCCCTGCTCACCCCCCTTGGCTGGCTGAGTCTCCCACACTCAGAGACACCACATTCCTCCACCGTCACAGCAGGATCGGCTGTGAGACCAGGGCGTCTGCACAGAGGTGACAGCTGGAGCTCTCTGGCCCTGTCCAGTGGGAACTTTGCCGTCTTTCTTCTGGGTTCTGCTGGAACGCAGCCATGGCAGCTCTGGGTCTTTCCCATGAGTGTGAGGACAGCATTCCAGGTTAAAACACTTAAGACAGAAGGAACCCAATTCCTTGGATGACCTCAGATGGTGGCATCACCCCCTCCACCTGGCCACCGTCTACCAGCTCAGACCCTCATCTGAGAAAGAATTAAATCTCCTGTCTTATTCAAGCCATCCTTGTTAACTTATTAAAGCGCCTGACCCAGCATCCTTGCTATGAACACTAGGTAGACCTAGGAGGCTGCCACCCTTGGGCCTAGACCTCCCTGGGAGGGCAGCGAAGGGGAGAAGCAGGCCTTGCTTTCTGGAAGACGGAGTCCCCGGCTGTATGTTGAGGGATTGAGGTGATTTGGAAAAAACTCCTCCCCATCTTATTGTGATGTGACTTTGTCCTCTACAGTTCTCTCGACTGTGAGAATGAGATTCAACTTGTCCTTTGTTAGAATATTCCAGAAGAAGGCTGAGTATGTGCTTCATTCTTCAGGTAAACTACATGAAGCACTTTCTATATTCACACAAAAAAGGGCAAAAATGTTTAATACTGATCCCCTTACTGATTTCTTGTTGGTGGTGGTGGTCTACTAACTTTTCTTTCTTCTTACCCCCTCCCAGGGTGCTGTGGTGTCACAGCTCAGCAAGCTCAAACTCTTAGGCTCAAACCATCCTCCTGTCTCACACTCTAGAGTAGCAGGGACTACAGGCACTGCCACACCCCTGGCTAGTTTTCCTATTTTAGTAGAGAAGGGGTCTTGCTCTTGCTTAGGCTGGTCTCGAACTCCTGAGCTCAGGCAATCCACCCACCTTAGCCTCCCAGAGTGCTGGGATCACAGGCTGCCTGGCCTACTTACTTTTTTTTTTAGAAACCGTCATTCCTTTCTGGAACATGGGCTTCTCTAAAATGGGGTCGCTGTCACTCTCTGTCCTTATGGTATCACTGGCACTTGCACAGCTGGACACAGCGAGTGCTCAGTGGGTCCTTTGCTGAGCAGATGCAGGAGAAGCATGTGTTAGACAGTCTGTACACAAGAAGCAGAGGACAGTTTGCCTCCAGCTCTGTTCAGTGACATGAGTGGCAGTGACCAGAAACCTCTTCTCAGCAAATTAACTCTTTCCTCAGCAAATGTGTTGGTCTTCACGAGCCCAGTGGCAGGTGAGGTCCTGTTACTCTGCCTGGGAGAGCCGGAAGACCCACACCAGCTGCACAGCTAGGGGTGGCAGCTTTGCTATTCTGAAATGAAATTCGTAGATTTATGACTATATGTAAAGAAGGTACATGTACAATAATATGTAATATATTAAATATTTCAAGATAAGCCCCCAACCTGTGTCTCCTCCTTTGTCTGGATAAGTAAACAGAATTATCCTTCCATTTACTCAAACCAAAAACCAAAGCATCATTCCTGTTTCTTTGTAAGAATCCTATTTCCTCTCTTGCCCATTTTCTGAAAGCACTCAGAATGATCATATGAAACATAAATCAGGTCATGTCTCTTCTTCACTGAATACTCTTTGCGCTCTGGACACAGGTGGAACAAACCCTGTGGTTCTCGCCAGGCCCACGGAGCCCAGGCTGGCACTACCCAGGTCTCTGGCTTCCTCCCGTGTCCCTCTCCTCAGGAGTCCTTGCCCCGTCGCCGAACACGCCAGGCATAGTGTCTCTGTCCTTCTTGGTCACCGCACTGAAGACACCGCCTCTATCTCTGCATGGCTGTTCTTGTATTATTTAGGTCTCAGCTCAGACTGCATGTCCTTCTGGTGAGGCCTTCCCAAGTACCCCAGGCTAACAGCCCTCAGAGGCACTTTCCACCGTCTCATCCTGTCACTACTCACTGTCCGAAGATGTGCTTACCTTGTACATTATCTATTGTCACCCCACCTACAACATGATCTTGGTGAGAATGGACTGTACATCACCCTGACCTCAGTGAGGGCTGGGCAGTTCCATGCCCCAGAGACACGCAGGAAGCATTTGTCAAGTAAATGAATCAGAGTTAGAGTGAGATGGACACACATTATTTACAGCTCATGGACATGTACTATTTAAATTATTCAAGGACCTTTAAAGTTTCCTCCTAAAAAGTGTTTCACACACCAACATCAGCCTGCAAAGATGTGAAATAGGACCAGTTCTAAAAGTTGGTCTGGGCTGCCATGGATTAAACATCTAACATGTGACAGGCGCTGATACATTTTACAGAGTGAATAAGTGAGTCCCTAAAGCCATAGATATTCCAAAGACCATGTTTAAGCTAATTATTTTATTTCATTTTTTTAGAATGTTAGATGATACACATGATTTGTTTGCATGCTTTGTGTCTGTACAGATTGAGGGAAAGTCACACACGTAAGTGTTCCCTTCACCCAGGTGGTGTCCTCTGCCCCTGGCAGGTGTGAATTGACCTGCCTGCAGCTGATTTCACTGAGATTATGTCCACCTGTGCACTGCCGTGTTGGCCCATCCGACTTGGTGTTGAGGACATGTGTTTGTTTCTCCACTCTCTGTTGTTTCACTGAGAAGTGTGGCTTCCAGTTCCCTCCAGGTTTTCCAAAGAGGTGCTAGATGCCATTTGTCCATGGCTGAGTAGTGCTCCATAGTACGCATGTACCACATTTTATTAACCATTTATGTTTGGGTGGGCACTTGGGTTGTTTCCACATCTTTGAAATTGTGAATTCTGCTGCCATAAACATTTGAATGTGGGTGTCCTTTTTATAAAATGACCATTTTTCCTTTGAGTTTATACCCAGCAGTAAGATTGCTAGAACAAATGGTAGGTCTTTAAGTTCTCTGAGATGTCTCCACACAGTTTCCCATGGACACTGCACTGGTTTGCAGTATCACCAGCAGTGTGTAGGAGTTCCTTTTTCTCAACACCTATGCCAGCATCTGTTGTTTTGGACTTTTTAATACAAGCCACTCTCACTGCAGTCAGGTGCTATCTCCTTGTGGTTTTGAGCATTTCCTAGTTATGAGAGATGATGAGCATTTTTTTCATGAGTTTGTTGGCCATTAGTCTACTTCATTTGAAAAGTTTCTGTTCACGTCTTTTATCCACTCTTTACTGGGGTTGTTTGTTTGTTTCCTACTGATTTGCTTGAACTCTTTGTAAAGTCTAGGTTATACTTAACAAAGGAGGTGAAAACATCTCTGTAGGGAGAATTATGAGATTGTGTGGAAAGAAACTGCAGCGCATCCGAGCAGATGGGAGAATGTCCCGTGCTCACGGACCGACAGAATCAACATTGTTAAATGGCCCAGTCACTCAAAGTGATTTACAGATTCAATGCTATTTTCCTTAAAATACCAACACATTTTTTGCAGACCTAGAAAAAATAGTTATACACTTCATATGAAACCAGAAAAGACCCTGAATAGCCAAGGCAATATTACATAATGAGAACACCCTCCCCAGACCCGGGGGTGGGGGGCAGACCAGAAGCACAGGCAGCAAGGCCCTGCCCTAAAGCTCCCAGCCCCACGGCCCGGGGCGGGGAGTGGGAGGCATTGCTGCACCAGACTTCAAGCTGTTCTACAAGGCTGTAGTAACCCAGACAGTAACCCGGCATGGTACGGGCACGAAAATAGACCTAGACCTATCAACCAGAACAGAGAAACCAGAGATGAAATTGTCCTCATACTTTCATCTGATTTTTTTACAAATTAGATAAAAACACACACTGGGAAAAGAATCCCTATTCCGTAAACAGTTCTGGGAAAAGACTGAGACAGGATCTACATGTCTCACTACTCATGAAACGAAAATGAACTCAGGATGGTTGAAAGACTTAAACCTAAAGAAGGAAACCTTAAGAATCCTAGAAGAAAATGTTGGAAAACTCTTAAGCTGTTTGGCCTTGGCAAAGAATCCATGAAGAAGACCCCAAAACCAATCAGAGCAACAGCAAAAATAAATAAATAGGATCTGATCAAATTAAAATGCTTCTGCAGGCCGGGCTTGGTGGCCCACACCTAGAATCCCAGAACTTGAAAGGCTGGAGCGGGAGGATCCCTAGAGCAAGAGTTCAAGAACAGCCTGAGCAAGTGTGATACCCCTTCTCTACTAAAAGTAGAAAAACTAGCTGGGCATTGTGGTGGGTGCCGGTGGTCCCGGATACTTGGAAGGCTGAGGCAGGAGGATCACTTGAGCCCAGGAGTTTGAGGTTGCTGTGAGTTGTGATGCTACAGCACTCTACCCAGGGCGACAGGCAGAGAATAAGAAAGGGAGAAGTTAAGGGAGTGGGGGATGAGTTCCCAGGAAACAGAAGCCATTAGGTAATACATTCTACAGAACCATCAATAGGGAGCTTACATAATAGATCCTGTGAAGTCTCAGTTACCTTAAAGAACTTCATAATCAGCACTATATTTTTCATCACTTCAAAGCATCTAGCTGCATAAAAATAATCACATCTTGTAGCTTGAAGAGACTTTCTAACACACATTATATCCACCTTCAGGGAAAAATGAACTCTTTTACATGAAGCATGTTCAAAACTCTTATAATATTCAGATGACATACACCGAGCAATTCAAATTCAGCAATTATGTTTGTGCTTTTGCTTTTATTCCGCTGTGCTCATTCCATACTTATTGAATGAACATATTAATTAATCCTATATAGTAGAAAAGGAATAGAAACACAGTCTTTGGAAGCTGAACAAATAACCTCAGGTATCTGAGCCCTTCGAGCCTTTTAACTCAGTATGTTGGGAATCTCAGAATGACTGTCTGACATTTCATTTTGCAGCCCAAACAGCCAAAATAAATTTACAAATGCACACATGCCACAGTTAAATTTCATTTCACGCTCAGTAAGCAAACACCATCAAAGTGTAAGCAGTGTCCTCCACTGTCTTTTTAACTCAAAATCTTGTAGCCAATGGAAGGTCAGCCTTGAAGTATTTCACGGATGGATAAATTAGCTTACTTTATTCATCAGTTTGCAAGCCAGGAAACTTAGGTTTTATGTGCTACCATTTAGGCAGTTGGCTCCATTCTTTATTTAATAAACAACACAGATAATTAATGATTGGACAGAATCAAATTAGAGACCCAATTAGGAATTATTTAGGGCAAAATTCTTATAAACATAACCTACATTTGGATTATCACAATGTCAGGGGCAGGTGCTACCAGCATTTAGTAGGTGGGGGTGGTGCTGGAAAAGCTGAGATGAGGATAAAGGCTCACACCTGGGACTGCGCCCACACCTGTACCAAGCCGCGTGGCCAGATGGATAAGCATTCTCACAACTGAAGATTATTTGTAACTATCTGAGCCCAGGAGCTCATGCTGTTTGTTGTAAGGCATAAGGTACTTTTCCACAGTTTTGCTGTGAACATATGAGTTCTCATTCTGGCGCCCGCCCACCTGTGGACCTTTCCATTTTTTCTGCTTTGTGTGCAGTGGCTTCTGTCACCTCTTAAATTTCAGTTGTTCATTAGAAGTGGTTCCAGGGATCAAACCACACCTTTTGTTGTAGCCATGTCCTTATAGCTACTTATTGAAGTACATACTGTCAAACATTACTTAAGTATATATTGTCCTTGAGACATTTTGTGTTTGAGCCATACGTCCGAGAGTCACGTGATCAATGAGTTTCATTTAGTAAAGAGGGTCATCACAGATGATTTGCTGAATAAAGCAGTACTGGGCCTGAGAATGCAGAGTCCACACGGTCCCGCAGGAGATGCTCAGACCATCACTCAGTGTGAGAATGCACAGGCCTTACTTCTGTGGCTTCTTCTCTTTATTCCAATCCATGATCTAGGGAAGGCCATTAATGGAGTCTCAACAGTTGGTCTAGTTCTCTTTTGGAGAATCTAATTTAGAAGTGGGAGAAACCAGGTAAATACTGTACAAGCAAGTACTTCCCAGAAAGAAAATAATTAGTGCTTAAAAAATGTTTGTTTACATACATTTGTTATTTTTGGTGGAAGTACATTTTGTTGAATACCTCAGCCTTTTTCTTATATGAAGAAATTTTTCTTAGAAATTTAATATTAACAGTTTAGTGAACTTTTCATTCACCTAATATCCAATTTTTTCTAATAACCAGCTTTCTTTATGTGAAAATATGGGGTGCTGGAATTTCCTTTAAAGTAAATGGTGCTTTGGGACTGGCTGGAAAGGATAGTGTCTCAACCAGGGTACACAGTGCAAGTGTCTGCCGGGGTCAGGTGGGCACTGGACGAGACAGGTGGGCCCAGGGCAGGGGCTGCAGCTAAGTGGGGGCACGAACAGCACATTTGTTTACGGTGCAGCCACTACTCAGCCCTAATCAATAGTTGCCACATTGGAATCAGGCCCAGGATTGCCAGATCTTTTGATATTTCAAGGAAACAAATCAGATGTTTATTTGTGAAATCTCCTAACCCTTAGATGTTGGCCCAGTTTTAAAAAACAAACTACAATAACAAAACCCCAAACACTTGTGTGAGCCAAACAAAACACGTTTGTGGGAGATGTGCTGTTAGCCTCAAACTATTCCATCTGTCATCCTGCAGAGCGCGGAGCTGGGAGCGGCAGGGCTTATGTGCGTGCGCAGTAGGTGAGCGGTGCACCCTGCGGAAGGGGCGGGAGGTGGGCTGATTCCTTGGTGGGGGGTGGGTTAGTTAGCTCAGGACGTGTGGGGCACAGCCTTGAGAATTTGGGGCTCGTCCTTCACTGTTAAACATAGAGCATTTAGGGTTTTTTGTTTTTGTTTTTGTTTTGAGACAGTCTTACTCTGTCACCCTGGATGGAGTTGTGTTGTTCACAGCAACCTCAAACTTTTGGGCTCAAGTGATCCTCCTGCCTCAGCCTCCTGAGTACCTGGGACTACAGGCACCTGCTGCAATGCCTGGTAGTTTTTCTACTTTTAGCGAAGATGGGGGTTCTCACTCTTGGTCAGGCTGGTCTCAAACTCTTTATCTCAGGCAGGGGTTTGGCTCCCATAGAGCTGAGGTAACAGGTGTGAGCCACCATGACTGGCCAGAGCATTTAGTTTAAAAGATGGGAAAGGGGGTGGCACCTGTGGCTCAAGGGCAGGTCGACAGCTCCATATGCCAGAGGTGGTGGGTTCAAGCCCAGCCCTGGTCAAAAACTGCAAAAAATAAATAAATAAATAAATATAAATAAAAGATGGGAAAAATTCAGAAGCCTGGACCCAGGAGGAGGATCTGTGAACCTGCACCACCCCTCAGGCAGGGCCCTGGTGTCTCACCTTTTGTCTTTGGCTCAGGCCATCTCACTAGCTTTTCTCCCTCCTGCTGCACCTTTCATTCTTGGGGACCCAAGTGAACCCCTCAACAGCTTCCCTCTTCCTGCTTCCCAGGCATCTCTGGTTGTTTTAGTAAAGACTGCCCCCTCAATAAAAAAAAAAAAACAAAAAGACTGCCCCCATCCTTGTCCCTTCAAATATATGACGACACTCTGAACTCCTCCCTAGCACCACCAAACCACATCTTACTGAAAAATTGCATCGTTGCAGTTAGACACCAACGAGTGTCTTCCAAATAAAATCTTTCAGAAATAAGCAAACAATAGAAAGGTGCCTAAGCACAATTTCTATTTATTTCTGAAAACAGATTGCTATGCAAATAATTTTATTTTGTCTTCATGGGTTTTTGTGCAAAAAAATGGTTGCTTAACAGTGCTTGAGAAAATCGATCTCTTTAGATACTAAAATTGAAAATTGGTGAACTCTAGTAGAATGTTTGGAGTTGTTCTATACAAATGGGATCTTTCTATTAAAGAGCAAACCATCATTGTTCTATAACTTTTAGTCTTTTCAGATTGAACTGAGAGCTTTATAAATAAAAAAGTTGGTGGAGCCTGTAGTTCAGTGGCCAGGGCACTAGCCACATACACCTAGGCTGGTGGGTTTGAACCTGGCCTGGGCCAGCTAAACAATAACAACTGCAACCAAAAAGTAGCCTGGCATTGTGGTGGGCACCTGTAGTTTCAGCTATTTGGGAGGCTGAGGCAAGAGAATCGCTTAAGCCCAAGAGTTTGAGGTTGCTGTGAGCTTTGATAGCACAGCTCTCTACAGAGGGCAACATAGTGAGACAGTGTCTTAAATAAATAAATACAAAACTTCAACAACACAGATTCTACTTATTTAGGAGTTATAATCATTCAGGTGTAGCTGGGTAAAATTGTTGCCTGAATCATCTTTGGAGGACAAATGGACTTGATGAAGTAATCACATAAACCAGGATGTATATTTGGTCCATTAAAAATTAAAGTCAACAACTGTTTTCAAATTCCCATTTTCAGAGCAAACTTAGAAGAGAATGAATTTGAATGCACATAATTCTTAGATAAGATAATCTCTGAATTTTTATGGAGAAAAGCCTGATGTTACCTGGCTTGGCTCTCTCATCCCAAGAGAGCTAAGACATCTTTGGAATCTTCTTTCCTCATCCATAGAGGTATAATGATACACCTCATTATAAGGGCTGTTAGATTACATTAAAAGATTATATATTATTATCATTTACTTAGTAATCTATTCAAGGTCTAAAATCCAGATCTTGAAATTTCTAGTTCTTTTTTTTTTTTTCAGTTTTGGCCGGGGGCGGGCTTGAACCCACCACCCCCGGTATACTGGGCGGTACCCCACTCCTTGAGCCACAGGCGCCACCCTCTAGTTTTTATTTTTTAATTGTTCTAGTTTGTTTTGGTTGAGGGAGTCAGGATAATTAAGAAAGGATTTAGAACCTAAGGAGAAGTGATTTTTTTTTTGTTTAAAGATGTACATAAAACAGTTTATAGCATCTTTTTGTCAGCATCATTAAGTTTGTGTTTCTTTTCACAAACTCATTCCTAATATGTAAAAAATGGGAAATCTCTAGGAATAAAGGAAATTCACGGAAATATTAAAGGTAACTACATTTTCAGAGCTAAAATGTTCTTGGATGGTGAATAATTCCCTCTCTAAGTAAATTTCTGCTACTCCATCATTAACAGTTAGTGTCTGAAAATAGAGAACTGTCTAAACCCAGAAGAGTGACAAATTGCTTGTGAATCCGATAGCAGAGTGCAGAGTGCGTCCTGCTCCCTCTGGGTTGGTCCTGCAGACTCGCTGCTACATGGACACTGAACAACTTTACGCTGTAACAAGCCATTTTTCAAATTATGTTTTTGGGAACAGTGCTGCAGAATATCATTAGTGTAGTAGGTAATGTGACGACAATATTAATTCTATTACAAACAAATCAAAAATTTCCTGGTGTTACAAATTCTCACTTAAAGACCCGAAGAAGAAATAAGCCAGAGAAAAAGGTCATCCGTGCTAAATGCTGACTTGTCCAGACTTAAGAGCACCTCTTTTGTCTAGTCTGAAGTGTTTCAGACCTTCGCGCCTTAAAAAAAATTAATATTTATGATTTCTTAGAGATAAAGATGAATAGAGTGCGAGCCTATTTTGAAACTTGTCTTTCCATAGTCTTCACCAAGAACAATTCCATTCTCTTTGCTGCTGGTCCTATTTGTTTTTGTATTTTGTGGAGAGTGTAAGATTCAGCTAGATGTATCCGAGCTCAGTGTAAGTGGGGCTGGGTTATTCGCCCCAGGACCACGCAGCCCCTGCTCACTGTTTAGGGTATAGGCGGCTACCAGGCCTTTGAGCAGCTTCTCTGCGAAGTGCGTTTTCATATTTAGATCAAACAGCCGCTGGAATACACGATGCCCAGGGGGTGAGCTATCGTTTGGAAGCAGCTGCCGCGCGTTCCCCCTGCTGCTCCAATTAACACGAAGTGCGCGCGCCGTCGACGGGGGCGAGCGTGCGGGTGAGACCACTTCCCAGCTCATCGAGGGACTGCAGGAGAGCGAGGGGTTAACCAGCCCGCCCACTGCACAACAATAGCTCGCGGCCAAGTTCCCCCGCCCGGGCTGAGCTGGTGGGCGCAGGGGTGAGGGTGGGAGGGACTAGCGGACGCGGACTGGGCCGGGCGCGGCTTTGGTTCAGCCCATGGACTAAGTGCCTCCCCGCCCTGCCGCTGCCCCTGAGGATGGACACGTCGTCTGAGGGCGGAATTCTAGCACTGGGACTCCTCTGGCCTCCGCTCAATGCCCTGAACTTTGTTTTGTTGTGTTTTAAAGCTATTTCAAGGCCAAAGCTTTGCTGTTTCTTTTTTCTTTTAATCTTTCATTATCATTTCACTTTCTCTTTCTCCTCTTTCCTTTTTAAATTGCAAATTTGACAGTTTATTGAGCTAAATGAGAAATCTCGTGGAGGTAAAGCCTTACTGCTGTTTTTCCCCCTCCCATGGCCAAAGCCTCCGCGTGGACCGCAGCGGCGCGGCAGGTGCGCGGGTAGGTCCCGGGCTGTGTGGTCGCGGAGCAGCCGGGCGACATGGACCGCTTCTTGGGGTTTGTCAAGCAGATCAGGAGATCTAGGAGAAGAAAAGGGAAAAAGTACCGACCGGAAGAGGATTACCACGAGGGCTACGAGGATGTCTATTACTACTCTGAGCATTTCCGAAGTAAGCGCTTCCCTGCACCCCGCGGTTCCCCCGCCCCGCTGGGCTGACAGTGGTCCTCCTGGGCTTCACCGTAAGCGCAGGGGTGGCCCAGGTGGCCTTCGCTTGAGCAGTGAGTACTGAGGTGCTGTGTTTTGCTCAATTTATTGCAAGAATAGCTATCAGATAGGATCTGGAAGACAGTGCCGCCAGCCAGCATCTGTACACATGGTTTACATTAGGTGCAGTTAGTTGACTGTGTTATCATTTTGATGAGCCATTCAAAAAAGTATCTTGGAAGTGAATATGGTGGGTGCTGGAGTAGGTTCTGTCCTGGTTGCTGTTTTTCAATTACTAGCTTCCTTTTCTTCCAGAATAGAGAAAGCTAGCTCATTTGGAAGAAGCAGTTGTTCACGTTCAAGTTGATGGGAATGATTAATGCTTCTGATGCAGACTTCCCAACGGTGATCTGTGATTAATCCGAGCCATTGTTTGTACGAGGAAGCTCGGATGCTTTTTTTCTCTATTGCATGTTTATTACTTCCTTAAATAAGGGGATTTTAATTTGCTGTCGGCTAGAATCAGTGATTCCTATAGTATCCATAACATATCCATACTGTGAATTACTTGATAAACAGAAGAGAAATCGAATTTTTTTGTACCTGTCAGTGCTCTGGGTTTCTGGCGAGGTTTAGACTTGTCCCAGTAGATTTAAAATGCCCAGAAGTCCCTAAGGTGAGGAAGAAAGCAGCCACACACAGATGACTGAGTTTATGGTGTGCTCTAGAGGGAGGGATGACATTTATGTGTGATCTAGATTTTTAAATTAATTTTTAAAAATCTTCTCTAATAAGGATCTTTATAAATGTCTATTTCAATCCTAATTCTTTTGATGTCTAACCATGAATTCATCCCACAGACAGTCTCTGAGTATTAACTAATAAATAATTTAGACTCCAATTTCTGTGATATTGAAAGCAGGAGAATTAGTTCTAAGTGCCAGAAATTCCATTACGATTAATGAAAGATAAGGTTTGGAATTTATGTGGTGGTAATAACACAATAATCCAAAATTGTAATTCTTTGGTATTTGCTTGAATAATGTGGCTATGTTGCTTAAATCTCAGAATTTTAGAGATGTTTCTTTTTTATAATGCTTTTGCATGAATAATCTGTTCTAATGTGACAACTATGTTTCCTAGATTTAGTTTCTATAATGTGTTCTCGAATTTAACCAAAATTTATGTCACATCAAAAAATACTGTCAGCTTGCATGCATAATTCTGAAAACTTAGAAATTGGGGAGAAAAAAGAAGCTTAGGAATTTTTAATTAGATTGGTATTTGTTGTACAGAGTCTTGCTATCTGTGTATATTAAGTCAAATGCACAGTCTCTGGAGTTGTATTGTGATGTGTGTTTGTTCCAATAGACTTGAATGGTTGTCTCTCAAATGCTGGGATCCTGCTAGTTTTGGTAAGAATTCTTAGCAAATACTCTATTTTTATGAAAGGTATTTCCAAGAAGAAATATTTATAGAGGTATCTAAGAAATATCCCCAAACTAGAGTTAGGAGAATGGCATAACTAAGGTACCAAGAGAGTCCAGTCTTCTCTGATTTGTCAAGGTTGTGCTTATGGTATTAAACATCAAAAGTCATTTTCTCTAGATGGGAAGCTGATGTGTTTCCCCTGTGATATCAGAAGGCAACGTGATGTAATACACAACTTGTGAAATCAGTTGCAAATTGACTATCCAACATGGAATGTGCCACGATGGACTCAGGCAGGGGATCTGGCGTTTTGTCAGATGTCAGACCGCGGGACCCTCTGAGGGCACCGGTGGCTTCAGTTCTGACCCTTTCTGAACATACATGTTACAGCTATGGGAAAGCTGTGAAGGGTGAGACTGATCCTTAAAACCAATCTCTCAAGTGGGCAATGTGGTTACATTCAATTACGTCTACAGCGTATCTGTTTTAATTAGTTTTTGGCATAAGTTGAAAGTTTATTCCATACTGTGTGTTTCCCTAGATGGCGTAGAAAAACTCTACATCAAGGCTCAGAACTGGTGGAATTTACTGATGACGGTCCTCTTCTTGTTTAATGGTGCCATTGATAAGCCAGAAGACCCAGTCTTATTTTTCTGCCTATAGTGTTTGTTTTGGTTCTTGAAAGAAACTCAGTTCTGCCTTGTCAGTTTTTCTGTTGCTTCAGATTACCACAAGACTTTATACATGTAATAGTAAAAGATTGATTTAGAAGGAACTGCCCCAGAAAATTCCCTAGTCAGTTCTCATCCCATTAGGGCATTTTCAGGGCTGGCTGATTGTAACTTTGTCTTAAATGTCCCCTCTGTTGTGTGTGGGTTCTGTCTTAGCTTGTTACCATCCTTTTCATCACGGTAAATACAACATCACTTAAGATCTCATTAAATGCCAGGCCTGAATTAAAATGTTAATAGGGTCAGGTGCAGTGAAGGAGAAGTTGTTTTGAAAGTGGATGATGTTACTGAAACTCCTTCAAAACTGATCTTTAGCAATGATGATGATGATTATATATTGATGTGATTTTATATTGACTTGATGTATGTACATGACATGGCTATATTTGATTTTTTTAAAAACTTCTTTTATCACTCTATAATTTTAGAGTTATGGTTTGAATAAACTAGACAGGTGCTTTGGGTAAATCATCACTTTTCAGACTTCTCGTTTTTCAGTTGTAGAACTATATCATTTTAAACTTTACTTAATTGCTAAAAAATTTCAGGTAAAGGTATTGACTGAAGGATTGTAACAGATTTAAACCAAAAAACCTCACTTGACCATCCTGAGGGAATTGTTGTCAGTAGAGGGATCCTGCCACTGTAAAATCATACTCTGTCACTGAGTAGTAGGAGTCCGGGAGAGTTTTGATAATGATTTGTAATTCTGAACAGGCTGGTAAGTGCTACACTAACATCTTTTATTTAATGTCCATCAGGGACATTTTACATTAAACTCCATGTACTCTTTGAAATTCTAACATGGATGATTCATTTGGTATTTTTCCTTAAGAAAAACTTGCTTTGTTTACAAAACTGTCATGAAGTTGAATGTAACAAAAAGCTGGAAAAGGACCCTAAAATTCAGTTTTAGTATGTTTGGTGCTTTCATTTATTTTTCATCAAATATTCTGTCATAGTGATGTCTTTTTGAAGGCTCTGGCAGGTAAAATTTTAGTTAATCTGTCCTACAAAAATAAAACATCTGACCATATTCCTATGTGACCACCCTGGATAACGTCTATGGCCCAGATGTGTTTATCTTATGAGCACGGCCTCAGCACTGTTCTAACCCACGATGGAAACCCTGACCTGTGTAGCCGGATGACCTGGGAAGGAGGATCTGTGTCTCTCTTACAGTCGGAGGTCTGTGAGCCTCTTGCCTGGGCCCTGGTGTCCTGTGCACACCTGTTAGTGCTGGGTGTGGCCTGGGCTCTCTTTGAGGTGATTGTTCCCGGTTTCCACCCTGCGTCTCCCAGGTAGGCAGGAGAGCCGCTCAGGGCAGTCATTAGTGACCCATCAACTTTTCTCAGTGAAGTCATTTCAGGGAAGCTGGAGAAAAGGAGGAACATGAATATGGTGTTCACCCTTTTGAAATACAGTTCATTTGTATTTACAAGCTATTTCATTTGTGGTTGTTTACCTTTTCTAATAGACGGTGAGCAGCACTTATAATGAGTGTACGTAAAATGACGCACGGAAGTAATACAAAGTTGTTTTATATTAAGCAACGCATCCATTTAAAATTCCTACTTAGGCAGTCCAGGCTTTAAAGTGCCTTAGATATTTATTCAAAGTGCATTTTAAAAAGGTTGCTTCACTTTTATTTCATTGGAAAACATGCATTGTTCTTCTCAGGGAAAAAACAATATTGGTGGTGGGTGTTTGGGGAATGAGAATTTTCAGGCATTAGTGTGGGTGATTAGACAAATAATTTATTCTCAATAGTTACCTTTAACTAGATTTTTTTATTTTGGGGAAATTCATGTAACCATACCCTCTCTGCTTCAGAAACTGACATCTAATTAGGACTCTCTCAGTTAGCATGCCAGAAGGCTAAAGAGAGGATTTTGACATACACTTTGGAAGACAGCTGAGGCCCACTGTGAGATGCGCTAGAGCCCAGCACACCATCAAAGGGGCTGTTGCCTTCCTCAGCCTGTGGGGGTGGGGGAGGAGAGGGAGGGGAGGCGACCTGGGGTGGGAGAGGAGAGGCCAGGGGGAGGTGCCTCTCCTAGGTTGCCCCTCTCTAGAGCTTAGGAACATAGAAGCCATTTATTTCTTTGTTAAAAACAATGATCATCAAACTGACAGGTCTTGGATGTGAGATCCTGGGTGATTGAAGTCTTAGCTGTATTTAGTTTGACGCAAGAAATCCCAGATGAATTAGAAGAAGCATCGATTATAAAGAAATAGGGCAACCTTGCTTGTTTTATGACTGTACTGTGTATTTATCTTTCCTAAGGGTTGATTTCCATTTATGGTATGATTTGCTTTGTTGAAATTTGATTGGCTAGCATGTTCTATCTGTTCGTTATTTTGTGTCACCAATTCTATTATCTCAAGCTCTATTTCCCCACAGGGAATAATTTACAGAATTTTAAAGGTGAAGGGGGCCTTTAGGATCTACTTTGTCCAATCTGAGTATTTTTTAGATGAAATAAAACAAGACACAAACAAGTTAAGTGACTTATGCAGGCCCACTGGACACTGCAGAGGGGGGACTGGAAGCTGGATGCCCTTGTGGATCTGGTCTGGCATCAGTTATCCCACAGACCTGCCTTGGTCTGGCACCATCCACACCCGAGTTAGAGTTGTTAGTTTTCCTGATAGCAGATCTCTTGAGCCCAGGAGTTTGAGGTTACTGTGAGCTGCGATGACACGACAGCACTCTAAACTGGGGGACAGAGTGAGACTCCATTTCAAAAAAAAAAAAAAATCATCTTAAACTTTTTAAAATTCATACGGATCTTACATATATTTTTTTCAATTTACATCAAATTATTTCTTTATGTTATTTTTAAAATGGTATTATGCTATTAACTTTAAATTCCACTTATTTCCTATGCTGTTACATAGGAAAACAATGGAATTTTTGTATATGACCCTCGTATGGCCTTGTCATAACCACTTACTAGTTCCAGGACATTTTTTGTTGCTATTGTTGATACTTTGGGATTTGTTTTTTTTTTCAAGACAGAGTTTTACTGTCACCCTGGGTAGAGTGCCATGGCATCATAGCTCACAGTAGCCTCAGAGGCTCAAGATCCTCCTGTCCTAGCCTCCTGAGTAGCTGGGACTGTAGTGGCCTACCACCGCACTCAGTTAGTTTTTCTATTTTTAGTAGAGATGGGGTCTCACTCCTGCTCCCCTGAGCTCAGAAGATTCCCCTATGCCCTGGCTTCCAGAGCCATTGCACCCAGTCTAGCTTAAACTCTTGAACAAAATCTAACCCTGATTTACTGCAATTCAGAGTAACATGGTGTCATAATTACGAATGTTAGTGATGGTGACCATGAATTACTTAAAACAACCAGCTAACAGAATTCTTTGTGTCACCCTGGTTTGTAAATACAACTACTTTTGCCAAGGAATATCCCTTCTTAAAATGGTATAATCTTATCAGAATATTAGAATTAGGAGAAACTTGGAGCCTGCTGTTCAAGGTAGGAAGTCTTTCCTGAGTGCCGCGTGTGGACGCATAGCTCTGTTGCAAACCCTCCCAGTGTGGACACATGTCCTTCCAGTCTAGGCAAGTCACTGGGCAACCCTCCTCCTCTACTAAGTAAGTTCTAAACTATGTGTCAGTTGCTGGCATATTCCAACAAATACAATGTGTGTTCAGAAGTCTGTATCTTGACCCAGATAAATATAGACTCTGTCGAGTGTAACGTGCAGTGAGATTTCAAGCCTCCTCTGCTCACATCTCTCTTGCGGATGTGACATATGGTGTGTGGAGGTGAGTAATTCCCTCAGGGATATTTTTGCTTTAACTGTACAAACCCAGAAGAGCTCTGTACCGGGCCTGCAACCATGCAGTAATTTTTATTCCTTTTTACTCTTTCTTCTTGTTTTTTGGTGTTTATTTCTAAAAGGTCTCTAAACCATTTATTTAATGAAAAACACATTCTAGTACTTTCTATTTTCATGATGTGGTGCTGATTTATTTGTCTGCCTGGAAGCTGATCCTGTTAAGAGTAATATTCATATTTAAAATACTCTTTTTTTTTTTTTTTTTTTTTTTTGAGACAGAGCCTTTTGAGCCACAGGCACCAAGCCAGTAATTTGATTTCTTTAGCACATTTTTTCATTTATTTCCTGCTTTTTGTGATTTTTTTTGTGTTGGTTTTAT
>NW_003852533.1:4797968-4810757 GCF_000181295.1 Otolemur garnettii | reverse complement strand
CCGGCCATTTTTTGGTTGCAGCCGTCATTGTTGTTTGGCGGGTCCGGGCTGGGGATTCGAACCCGCCACCTTAGGTGTACGTGGCTGGCGCCTTAGCCGATTGAGCTATAGGCGCCGAGCCTAAAATACTCTTGTTTCTACTTCAATTCTGTCGTTATTGATTGATCAAAGCTGTCACAATCGTAGTTACAATAAGAGAAAATCACTATTTTCTGGCTTTTGGTGATTAATCTGATAATGAACAAGAGAACCAAGCTGGGTTAGTCATGTGCCTCCCAGGGTCAGCCTGGTCAGCCAGGTCAGCCCCGTTAGCCCGTGTCCCACCTCGGGGACAGGCCACTCTGCAGTGGAAGAATCAAGCCATGTGAGAGAGAGACAAAAAGAGAGCAGTGACCACTAGTTTTAGTCCCTATGGTCTCCAGCACTGCCCAAATCAAAGTTAAGACAGACAGAACCAGAACCAGGACCAGGTCCGAAACTCAGATCAACTAGTTTCTAGTTTATGTTGGTAATGTGTTAATTTTGAAAATTCCTTGGCTATTTTCATTTGATAGAGATAAGTACCAGAGACAGAAGCTAGATTCTTTCTGTCAAAGTTTCTATTCTCCAAAAATACGGTTCTCTCCCGAGACTGGGAGCCCTGAGTGACTCCAGGGTATCACTTGGGTCACTATGGAGACACCACTTGCCTGGAGGAGTTCTGGGGCCCAGCAGGGAGGACTCGCTGGTGTCCTCGGTGGAGACCGGTCTCCCAGTGCACAGCCCTGCAGCTGGAGGAGGATGGCGAGGGCAAGTTTAGGGAGAGGTTTTACTTGGGCACCTAGACGCTGTGCTTTTCACACTCACCTCCCTCACTGTCCACACAGAGGGTGAAATCTCATTTTGGAGGAGAATACACCACAGCTCCATTCCCATCACTGCAGGGCACCGGGGGATACATCCCCAGCTCTGGAGAGTGTGCGATGGATGGATCACCTGTGTGCCTTACTGACAGGTTAGAGTTCCATCCCACTGTCTCATTAACTGCCACATTCAACCACAAAGCTGGCTTATTGGGACCTGTGGATTTCAACTAAGTATCAGCAATTAGGTCTATAGATGTGGAGAAATTGAGTTAAATTTCAGTTGGTAAATCTCTGTTCTAGAAATTGCTTGAACTAACTCTAAAACATGAGATTATGGCTAAAGAAGTTATTCATGATTAATAATACCTTAAATACTAAGATACAGTATTCTTGAGTTTTCCTCTCTGCTTCTTTACCCCATGAAGAACAGGAAGTTTGACTTTATGATAAGCATTCAGCAAATACTTGAAGATGGACACGTTGGCAGCATCCCAGGTGCTGGAGACACAGACTGGCGAGAAGGCCCTTGCCCTGGGGGACCAGAATGCTGACAGGAAACCAGAAAATGAAAACTAGTGGCAAGGACAATGAAGGGATCAGATCAAAGTTTTGGGGTTGACAGAGGTGGCAAGAAGTGTGAGTGTTTTAACTGAGGTGATCCTTCTTTAAACACCACATTCAGCTGACTCTGGAAAAGAGACAGCCCATGTGATGGGGACAGGAGGCCTCAGGGCTAGAGCTGTGTGCTCATCCTGAGGCGTGCTCCCTCTACACCCCGGGGGAGTGCTCCCTCCACACCCTGGGGAGTGCTCCCTCCACATCCTGGAGAGTGCTCCCTCTATGCTCCAAGGAGTGCTCCTTCCACCTGAGGGACTGTTCCCTCCACATCCTGGGGAGCACTCCCTCCACATCTGTGTGGGCCCCTGTCTTTACATTCACTTGTAAAAATCAGCTATTTGGAATTCAGAATGCATTTCTCTCTAGGAATAATGCATTCAGAATAGAAAGAATGTAGATTTAGGTCTAGGGCGAATCATAGTCTTTTGTAGTATTTCACTAGCAAGCAGACAAGGGCCATGGCCAAAGGCAGCACAGCCACTGCAGAAAGTCTTTGTTGTGCTGAAAATGGGGGTGGGGGTGTTGCTGCTATTTGTATATAGGGTTCCTCTGCTCGTCCAGTATTGCCAAGGTTGGGTTGCCTGCCGTGGGGGTGGTGTTTTGGGGGTGTAAGAAAATGCTGTGCCTTTAGAAAGGAGTCAGAGTGTCATAATCGCCTCTGTGTTCAGCTGGACTTTCAACACCCACCAGGCACCATCCTTGGACTGAAAGTGCCCTGCCATGTAATCATAGGGCACAAAGTGTACAGCTGTTTCTGGTTTGTTTTTTATAAGACAAAAATATTTCATGCTTCTCCCTAGTCTTTGAAATTTACCCCATTATAAAGATTCTTAATGGCTTTTGTATCTTATAGAAAATATTGCTGGTATATGTCAAAGAAATGGTGTCCAGAAAGTGAGCAGGGCGTGGGCCCCTCTGGGCCAGCCCCAGACCTCTGTCCTCTTTACAGAAACTGGAGGCTCTGTGTTACCTTTATCCATTATGTTACTGGCAATAGACAGGGATGCTACATTGCTGATCAGGATATTAAGATATTTTCTCTATCAGTTACTGTTTGTTAACTATGATTTAAAGGATTAATTTTTATGTTTAAAAATAAATTTAATGTAAGATTTAAAAAGCTTTTTTTTTTTTTTTTTTTTTTTGCAGTTTTTGGCTGGGCTGGGTTTGAACCTGCCACCTCTGGCATATGTGGCCGGCGCCCTACTCCTTTGAGCCACAGGCGCCACCCCTAAAAAGCTTTATTTTCTGAACTACTTTTTAGGAGATGAGTCTGTCCAACAAACTTTTAATACTTACACCTAATTTCAGAACAGTAGCAAAGGTTCTGTGAAATGCATTGAGCTACACTTGGTTTCACGTTCTGCTTCTGCTGATGTGTGGGTCACAAGTTTTCAGATGCAAAATAACATGTGATTTGGGAAACCACACTTAGGAGATAACACTACACACATGTCAATTGTAACCCATGTAGAATGCAAAACCCACAGTGGCATCCTTGCTCATTCTAAAAATTGGATGTAGGAGAGTTTTACAAATGACACATCTCTGGTTAACACTTGATTTTGTAAACGGATCTGCATGTGAGAAAATGAACTTCTGCAAGTATTTTTGAATACGTGAATTAATATAAACTTATACCTTCAGAGTATCAGGTCTGACAATTAAGTCTGTGAACTTGTGGCCATGTGCTTACGTTGGCAGCTCTGCATAAGTAGCTCGATGAGGGTTCACAGCCTTGGTGCATCCGTGTCTCACAGCTGTGAGCCGAGTAGTGTTCATTATTATTTTATGTTTTTGTGTGCTGTTGCAAAAATGTCAGAGCTTGAATTAAAGCAACGAACAAACATTAAACTTTTTGTTAAACTTGACAAGAATGGAAGTGAAATCAGGGACCTATTAGTCCAAGGGTCTGGGGGTAATGCCAGGAAGGAAACAGCAGTGTGCAAATGGACTAAATGTTTTTCTGAAGAGAGAGAGCGCGTCACTGAGGAAGAGAGGTCAGGGTGGCCAGTAACAAGGAGAACTGCTGAAAACATTGCAAAAGTTTATTAAATCGTGTGTCAGAATCCGTAGCTGACCACGAGAAGCATGGCACATCAAGTAAACCATAGAGAGACAGGTAGGGAAATCTTGACTGAAAACCTTGGCCAACAACTCATGGCTCTTGCATCCCTACAGTCCCTGGGGGCCAGACCAGGCAATTAGAGAGGGTGTTCCAACATAGTTATCTGTTTACTGCTGAAAACTCCCTCACCCAGCACTGTCTGTGAGGGATTTTTCAGCCAGTAAATAGATAACTATTAGAACACTCTGTCTAATCACCTGGTCTGGCCCCCAGTGACTTTTTTCTTTATCCAGAGACAAAGGAATATTAAAAGCAAGACATTTTAATGACATTCAAGACATCAAGGGTAATAAGACAACACTGTGATGGCTGTTCCAGAAGAGGAATGCCAAAATTGCTGGGAAGGGTGGATGAGGCTTCGGCGTCGGTGCACAGCTTCCCCAGGGGAGCAGTTCGAAGGTGACCGAGTGACACTCAGCAGTGACCGATGTAGCACTTTTTCTAGGGTAATTGTCACACCATGTGCTTTGCTAAGTGGGTTCCACCTTCCTATGGTCCTGATCATTTTTAAGGGAGCAGATGTTAAAATTTAGAGTGGAATGTACAGGTGCTCAGGAGTTGGTTACAAGTTTCCACCTTATGGGTTTACAGTAGCCTTTCCATGTGGAAGTAGAGCTGGGAAATTCCAGCACCCAGGAACTATTGTTTGTGGCTGGTTTTATCTGCCAATACCAAGTTTTCATGATTTACAGGAACAAATACCTCTTTTGTTCTTAAGAATCTCAAAGCTTTTATGTAATGGTGTTTTTTGAACAGTTTGGAAGATGATCAGACATACAGAGAACCCCAAGCTGAGAACCACTGGACCTTCCAGTCCAGCCCTCCGATTCTCCACACAACCATCATCCCTAACAACATAGTAACTTGCCCAGTAGTTGTTTCTTACGGCTCAAAGGAAGAAAACCTCTAAGTCGGGATTTCATAGTCAGCTAAGAGAGCCAAAAATAGAACTGACATAAGTGTGAAGTCGCTGAACTTGGTGTATTTTTAATTTTATCCTCCCCAAACCCTTCCCATTTCTTTGAATGGTGCCACCATATGTGGCCCCCCATCCGTGCCTGTGAGGGCCCCACCCAGGCTCCCCAGTGTGCTCTCCTGTGAGGGCCCCTTCTGCATCTCTACTGAGCACTGTGGACAGTGCCAGCCACCAGCAGGCGCCTCTGCTGCAGAGTTGTGAGAGAGACTGATATGCATAAGCTGCCCACAGAAACCCATCTCATTATGTTATAGTCACTATCCCATATGCAACATGATTGGGAAGGTTGGAGAACAATACTCTTTGGCTATAAGGAGTTTCTAGTTTGCTGTGTTTAAAATTCTGACACAATCCTTCTCCATCTCCTACTCCGTACAGCGTAGGAAAACACTTCTCTTAACAACAGAATTTTAGAGAATTTAAATGCAAGGAAGATAGAAAGGGGGGAGAAACGCTTATTTTTTTATACAATTTTATCAACCTGCCTGATTTCCTCAGCACATACTTGCTACCACTCCCAGTGCTTGGTCTGCTGAGGTCAGCCCCTCCTGGGCCTGTGCTGACACTGGATGTCGTTATCTTGTTAATCCGCACAGCTCTGTGAGACAGGTGTAATTATTATTATTTTCTAGGTAGAACTCAGACCAAAAGAGCTTCAGTGAGTTCCCCAGTGTCACACAGTGCCCTGTGTTAGTAGCATCCGTGACCTTCCCTGAGCACACACTGTGTGCTGAGGGCTGTGGGCCGCCCTCCCACCAGGTCAAGGCCGCCTTCAGGGTAGCAGCCTCCCCTCCTGACAGGTGGATGCTCTCCTGAGTGAGAGCTGTAGAAAAAGAAGCAAACGCAGCATGCTGTGTGACTATTTGAGATAAATGTCCATCTCGGTCCTGTCCATTTAATTATTTTGAATTCAGTTGTGCTTTGAGCAGAACAGTCTGCCCTGTATTCCAGTGCGAGTTTGTTATCATTATTGTTTTTTCCTGCTGAATACAATGTTGGGAACTGATAGTGTATAATTCATGGTATATTGGACTGGAAGAAAATGACTGTCACCACAGTGATCAAACAGCCCAGTGAAGCTGGGCACCGGGACATACACAGAGCAAGAGCAGGAGGGCCGTGCCCCATCCTGTGTCACATCTGGCCACCTGAATGGGAATGAATTTTATTAGAGTAACACCTAGAACTTGAATTATTAACAGTTAGGTAGTACAAAACTAATGCATTCACATAAAGGAAAATGTGATTGTGGGTTTAAGTCTGGCGTAGAAGCAGAGAGTTCTCTGTGGGGTTCCAAATAAATCTTAGAATTCGTGAGAATTGGAAAACAACATAGGAACTAGTTTTGTTCGTATATAGCTTCTGTTACACATGAGTCAGAGTCGCTCCGCCCCCGAATAGAATAAACACCTACATATCAAATATGATGATGAGAAATATTTCTCAAATGGCGTGCAATTATTTACTATACAGGAAAGCGTTTTGAGTGGCTGTATTCTGATTCTTGACGGCAATGGTCAGGGAACGCTCCATGTCGGGCTGTGCTGTCTGTCACCCGAGCTGAGCTTGGCTTTGTCAGAGCGCCCAGTTCCAGTGTGGTAATTGTCTCCATAGGTTTATCTTTTCTTCATTAGGAAGGCTTTTGGTTGTTTTTTGATTTTTTCTATTTAAAGTCGATGTTTCTCACTCAGAAGTAGAAATGCTTTATTTAAACATGACAGGGATCTCTCAGTTTGAGGTGTAGCAGCAAGCCTCAGAAATAACCCCGCACGACTGGGAATTGTTTAATGTTACCCACAAAATGTTAAGCTTTGCAGGGAAAAGTCACGGTGAAGTGCACGCTCCCTGAAGTTCAGAATCATTGCTTCTGCTTTGTTAAGGCATTTGGTAGGTTTTAATTTCATCAGGTTCTTTGTCTATTTTAGTATCTGTTTTCTCCTTAGAAACTCCGTGGAATCCCATTTTCTGCCTCCTCCTCCCCGTGAAGCCTAAACTTTGAGGCCTCAGCTCCTCCCTGCCCTGCGCCCCTCAGTATTGTTGGTGTCCACTCTCTGACTAGGGTCTGCGCCCTGACCAGTGACTGTCCCCCTCCAAGTCTCCCGGCTTGTGCCTGCTGGCTGATGACCTTAGTTCCACCAAACTGTCAGGCCTTTCCTCTTGCTCTCGGCCACTGGCATTGCTAGAAGAGAACACTGTCACCCTGGTGGTGCAGCATTGCCCACCTGCGAGTCCTGGGTCCTGCAGCTCTGAACACAGGCCATCAACCTTGCTCCAGTCTCTCCTGCCGCAGACGGCACTGCCTTCTGGGTCCACTTCATTCCTCCCTTCACTGAACACTCAGCTGAAGAGATGGCTGCGCCCAGTTCTCCTGACTCCATACCCTCACACAAATTCCAGACAGGAGTGCAGCTGAATCCTACCACCTGCAGGGCACAGGGAAGGTGCCCACGGAGTCAGGAGTCACAGATTGTGCCCTGTGGCCTCTGGGTTCCAGGCCCGCGTTCCACTGAAAGCTGGTGATTTTGCGATTCTGAATTTAACCGTCTTTAAGACGTTCTCAACTGTGCTGACCCTCTCCGTTAGGCAATCCGTCCTGGTTCTGGACAGGGAGCCTTTCCTGGGCTGGCCTCTGTGACCCCTCCTCTTCCTGGTTCTCCCTCTGGCGCCTTCTTGCCCAGCCCCAAGCTCTCCTCCCCACTCTGAAGTTGGGTCTGCCTGGGTCTGCCTGGGTCTCCAGCTGTCAGCCCGGGCTCCACCACCTCCCATGTCTGCTTTTCCTACACGAAACTCAATACTGGATCTCCTACCCCGCACATGCCCCTCTACCCTCCTCTCCCTCTTAGCTAAAGGCAGTGTCTCTATAGTGTGCCCAAGCTGGAAACCTCATGTTCACGCCTCACTCCCTAGTTCTCTGGGTTTTCAATTACATTTATCTACTTCACATACTTTATATCTCTGTATTCCCCCTGCACCTGAGCTAGCCCGTAGTTAGGGCTTAATAAATGTGTAATTTTATTTTATTTCACACCAAACTGTGGATAGCTAGAATAGTGGATTCCAAGGGACATATCTGTCTTCAACTTGAAAGTCTGTATTAATATTTAGGCCTGCTGGAAAGACGCCTGGTGGGTCACGATGCCTCCGGGCTCACATTTTTTGAGGAAAAGCACTCTGTTAGTGTCATGGTATTTCAATTCATGATTTTGACCTTGTTCATTAAAAGCAAAGTGGGCAACTTAAATCTCAAGGACCTGGGTAGCTGGAAATATCAGCCTGGAGTCTAGAATTCAATAACCATTGATTTCTCAGTCCACGCAGGTTATTGTGGAGATCTTTTCCCTAAAATGAAATCAATTATTCTTGCCTGTGCGTTTTTATTAAGGGATCTGCTATTTGGACTAGAATGATGACTTTAAGTACACTGGCATATTGAAAATAACGTGTTTTTCAGTAACCTCAAAACGTTGGTCTAATGAATCTTAGATTAAATCAGAGGAAGCTAAGTAGAGAAGGCTTAGAAGTAATGAGAACATTTAATGGATTCTAAATGGTGGCTCTAAACCCAGTTTAGATTTAACATCAAAGAAAATTTTGTCTCTCTTTTATAGGTCAGAAACTTTTTTGCTTACAAAAGTTACTAACGGACCTGAATGATTAGAATTTGCAAGTTTTTTGTAATTTTCACTCAGTTTTTCTATAAACAGTTGTAACTATCTTTCCTGGGAAATACATATTAAGAAGGAAGTATGAGGGGTTCACGTTCAGGAGCCGTAATTCAGATGGCATGGATTTGAAGGGAGGGACCAAAACAGCTACCTTGAGGGTGACACTTTCAAATAAGGGTATTTTCAATAGTTAAAGGAAAGAAATAGATGCCAGTAAACAGCAAATTAATTATGGACCATTCATACCTATTTTTGTAGTAAACCATATATAGTATAGCATGGATAATAAAATTATAATAATTGTAGTTTTATTTTAAAGTCTTACAGTGCTTTAGCTGACATTTTCCTGTGTGGTCTTCCAGCAGTCTGAGTTGATGCTGGGTGTGGTTATTGTCACTTATTGTCACTCTTGTTTCATAGATGAGGAATCAGAAGCCCAGAGGTCAGGTGCTTCCTCAGTGCCACACACAGCTTGGGAGCAGTAGGCTTCTCTTGATTCATTTGTTCCTAAATCTTCGGGTTTTTCTCCTCTCTTGAATGGACTTTGAGCTCTTTTTAAAAAGCTACCCATCTAGTGACTTCCCTGTGCCTGGAACACAGCAAGTGTTCAGGTGTATTTATAAGATAGATTAGTCTAAACTAGTGTGGGATTTCAGCTGTTAGCTTTTCTTGTAAAGAATCTTACTACTCAAATAGCTTATTTTATCAACCTAATAAAATTATGCCATGAACTTGAATATATTGAAATTGCATTTTGTAGTCTATTTATTTATTACTGTTACTTCATTTATAATAACCTAATGGAGAGTTGTCTTGGGAAAGATACCAAAGAGGCAAAGGATGGATATTTTATTGTTAAGCTATTTAGGGTTAATTCCATTCTATTAGTTTTCTTTTGCATGACCTATTATCCCCAAATTTAGCAGCTTAAAATAACAATCACTTGGCACAGCTTAGCTGAGTACTCAGGCTCACAGTCTGTTAGGAGGCTAGGGCCGTGGTGCAGGGTGCAGCCGTGGTGCAGGGTGGGGCCCTGGTGCAGGGTGCAGCCGTGGTGCAGGGTGGGGCCCTGGTGCAGGGTGGGGCCGTGGGGCCTGTTGGTGCCACAGTGTCAGCTCGGGAGGCAGTGCTGGTTTGATGGGTATTGAGTGGAGACATCAGGTTTGGGGACTTTTTCCATGTGGCCCTCTCCATTAGGCAGCTCCAGCAAGCCATGTGGACTTCCTCACAACAGGTAAGTCAACAGATGCATAGAAAGAGCAGCAGGACAAAAGCCAAGCTGTTCTATAACCTGATCTGGGCGCAATACCTGTCACTCTTGCCTCCTGTTCATTAGAAGAAAGTCCTTGCACTCAACTTACACTCGAGACATGTGGGTCACACTCAGTTGTGAATAATGGGGGGCCAGAATCGTTGTGGGCATCTCACAGCTGCCCAGCACTTCACAGTAGATGTCACTGTCCAACTGCAGTCCATCAAAAGGAATAAAACTCTGGCTCAGCGCCTGTGGCTCAAGCGGCTAAGGTGCCAGCCACATACACCTAAGGTGGCGGGTTCAAATCCAGCCCGGGGCCGCCAAACAACAATAATGGCTGCAACCAAAAAATAGCCGGGTATTGTGGTGGGCGCCTGTGGTCCCAGCTACTTGGGAGGCGGAGGCAGGAGACTCGCTTGAGCCCAGGAGTTGGAGGTTGCTGTGAGCTGTGAAGCGATGGCACTCTACCCAGAGGGACAGCTTGAGGCTCTGTCTCAAAAAAAAAAAAAGAACAAAACTCCAGCAGACTGACCTTGCCCTGTGCAAACTTTTTAAAGAAGAAGCTCCATTCTAACTGGTGCTAGTGGTTCTGGCAGAATTCTGTCCTGTTCCCTCTGACACTCCACTTTGCTTTGTGAATAGTTTCCAATGGATTTTATTGACCTGTCTGTGCCCATGACCATCCCAAAGGCCAGTGCTGAGTCATCTGCCCACTCCTGGATCCCAGGGAAAATGACAGAAAAGGGAATCACATGACCTGAGCATGGAGGAGAGAACCCTAGGTGGCGCCGTCCCACGAGTCCCGTGAAGGCAGCTGGCTGTGGGCAGCACAGCACCAGGCCCCTAGTACCCAGCTGCCCTCTCAGCCCCCACCTGCTCCGATCCACACGGTTCACCCTGTCTGTGGCGCAGTCCCTGTCTGTTGTAGGTACCTTACAAACAGTAGCAATTTATTTCTCACAGTTTTGGAGGTTGGGAAATCTAAGATCAAGATGCCAGCAATTTCAGTGGTCTGGTGAGGGCCTGTTTCTCACCGGTGCCACATCCTGTCTATGTCCTTACAGGATGGAGGGTGCAGGGGGCAAGACGGAGGGGGCAGGGTGACCTTCCAGGACCTCTTTTAAAGAAGCAGTAACCCCACTGCTCTGCGCCCATGACCTAATCACTTCCCAAAGGCCCCACTTCTCAGTGCCATCACGGGGCCAGGAGTCCACCAGGAGAATAGGGAACACAGCTTTAAGACTGCAGCAGCATGGACTGTACCCTCCTCAACAAAAGAATTCATGCTAAATAATTGTTTGAATTCAACAGCAAAAGGTCAGCCCCAGCTTTGCAGTACAAGGGAGTCTGACAGAAGCAAAATGTTTCCTGCCTTTGTGTGTCACCTTTAGCTGCCAGCAAACATACCCTAAGGACAGAGTCCAGTTCATCTGCCGAGTGTTAACGTGACAACAAAGCCTGTTACTGTGTTGACGCAGAGAAGACCCAGGTGTGTGCACAGACAGTAAGTGGGCTCAGCTGGGCCAGGTAAGGGTCAGATACTCTGTGCCCAAGGTCACTCAGGCATGAAATTAACCCTAATAAGTTGCAGTCACAGTTCCAGGCAGCTCCCCCAGACCCTCCCACACATTCGGACATCTGAAAGGTCATACCTGAGGGTTGGCTGTGGCTGTTTCAGAGAACACAGAATCCAAAGACGGCTATTGTGGCTAAATTAAATCATCCACAGCCAAGTGGAAGGTCATTTGTCAGACCTGAGGAAAGTTCCCACCCTCAGGTCCCACATGGGCCACATCCTAACCCCATCCCAGTGGGGCCTCTGGAGTCAGGGTGCCCTGGAAAAGCAAAAGCAGCACTCCAGGCTCCCCTGCTCCCCACTGTGACCCCTCCCCCAGGCAGGACCCTTGGTGGGAGGCTGCACCCCTAGATGCTGTGAGAAGCACCAGGAGTTGCTGAGAGAGGGAGAGAACAGCCAGGGTCTGAGGGTGCGAGGAGCCCAGGGGCAGTGGCACCTGTCTGGGAGAGGGAGGTGGCTGCCTATGGGATAGACTTGCTCCCGTTGGCCCCTGCTCCCTGCCATGCGGTCACAGGGTGCTGCTCCCCCTGACTCTCCAACCAAAAATGTCCTCAGGGCCTGTGTAGTTGAAATTCCTCTTCTGTCCATGTGTGCTGATTTGTTTTGTAAAGCGTGGTCTTTGCATCCTCAGTCAGGATGGATTTGGGGTGTACCTCCCTGCCCCCACATTCCCTGTCTTCACCCTCTCCAGCCCTCATCCCAGTGAAAAAATGTAATTTCAATACCAAAAACCAGAGTCATGAGCTAGACCAAACTGCTTTCTTTTTGAAAGTCTCTTAAGATGTGTGATTGTCTGATAATCAGCATTACTATAGATGAACTTTTTGTTTTGCTTTTTTTTTCTTGGCTTATTAACACACTGGATCTCTGAATGATGGGACTTCAGGCAGAGGAGGAGCCTTTTGGACTGGGGCTGTTTCTGCTAACCTGAGCTGAGCTGGCCTTCAGGGAGAGGCTGTGGGGAGACCCAGGCCGACCGTCCAGGAGTGTCTCTCCCCCAACTTACTTTCTTTAGTGAGCTTGTCTCCTTCCCATTTCCCATGTCCATGTTTTATGTGGGGCTCAGGCCTCTGCTGACTTAGCAGAATATTAAATCTTCAGCAAAAGTCAGTAGAGTCGTGAAACGAGTTTAAAACTCAGACTTCAGGTGTGATAGGGAATGAGAGTGAGGGTGGGAGGGGTGCCTGCTGTGCCCGGGGGGCAGCCTCCTGGGTGATGTTCCGTTTGCTCTAGGAAGACACAGCCTGGCCGATAGGACAGAATGTGTTCACCCCACTCAAGAGAAGTCAGGGCACTGTCAGAGGGGAGGCTGCAGGCACAAGGGTGCCAACATCTACAGACCCCAGTTTGCCTCGTGTGGCCTAAAAGAGCAAGGAGGAGTTTTGAGGAAAGACCTGTTCTCTGAAAGCAATGACGTCTGCTCCTTGGCCTCTGGTAGCCATGCTGCAGAAGGAATGTGCACGTAGGGAGCGAGGGTGGACGGCACCAGACATTGCTGACCGCAGTGCACACGAGTGTGCACCGTGGAGTAAAATGAACTTGGCTCTGAATATCGCTGCAGTCCCTCCCAGCTCTGTGCTGACTTTGGTCCTCAGCACCTACATCTCTAAGAGAGAATACTAACAGGACCCAGATCATTAGGATACTGTAAGGCTGTAAAATGAAATGATGCATGTGGAGTGGCCACTACACAGCTCACACATGCCTGATAATCAGTGTGACGATC
>NW_003852533.1:4792012-4797948 GCF_000181295.1 Otolemur garnettii | reverse complement strand
TGGGGTGAAAGGAAGCATGAGTTCATCAGCTTTGGGTATAATTGGATGGAATAATTTTTACTGCTCATCCTTCCGAGTTTATTGTTCACATAACACAGTTATCTACTTAAAACTTAAAAAACAGAGAAACTATTGGCTTCGAGTAGGGGCCTTCTCACATCCATTTTGTTTCCTGTCCCCCTCTCCTACTTACAAGAGTTTAACACTATGACAACGGTGTGGAAGGAAAACAGGGTTTTCTTTCTGCTTCTCTATTAATTGGATGGTCTGCAGCACGAATGACTTTGCCCTGCTTCGATTCTCAGTCGTACCACAGATTAGCTATTTGGAAAGAATAGCAAGTCCTGATGCAAGCTGCCTTTTCCAAACCAAATGTCTTAGCTGAATATATTTCTTTGGGTTTGTGTTAAACTCCGAGTGGCTACTCAGCCTCTGCTTGAGGAGCTTGTCTTCTGTATCTGAGGATCCTTAGGAAGAAAACTGGGAAATGAATGTGGTTAGCCATGAATCTTTAACCCTGCTTATTGTATGTTGCTAAGAAAATAAAGATGTATCATTAAAACACATGTTTGCAAGGTGGTCAAGCAGGGTGTTGAATGGCTCAGACCTGACCTCCAAGCTCAGTGGTCTCACTGGGAGCTGCGGGGGGCTGCGGGGGGGCATGCTAATACCTAGGACAGAAGACCTTGGTCAAATGTTTGCAAGGTGGTCAAGCAGGGTGTTGAATGGCTCAGACCTGACCTCCAAGCTCAGTGGTCTCACTGGGAGCTGCGGGGGGCTGGGGGGGGCATGCTAATACCTAGGACAGAAGACCTTGGTCAAATGGGTGTGTTCTTCTCAGATAGGAATAAGTGAGAACAGCTCAGTCCTGACCTAGAAATAAATTACTCACTCATTTTTCCCCATGATGTTATAATGATCAAGAAACAATGTATCTTTACTCATTTACCCTTCAGCTGAGAAGTTGCAATGTACTATAATTAATTTAAAGAAGCAGTTACTGCCTCTGAATTAAAATCTCAGACTGGAGTGATAACAGACTGCAACCCTGCACCTCTAAGATTCTCAACCTTGTCAGTGTTAGCTATTCTGAGCATCTCCAGTTCCCCTCTGTGAAATGGGGGTGTGTTAAGCCAGTTGTGTCTTGTGGAGACTAGATCAGGGTGACAGAAGCGCCCTTGTCACAGAGATGGCCACACGGTCAGCCTAAGAGCAGCTGTCATTGTCAGTAGCGTGAGCAGCCTAAATCAGGGGCTCAGGTTTATCTCTAACTCAACTGGGTAATTTTGGGCTCAGTCCTCTGAACTTTAGTTTCTTTAACTGTAAAGTGAAAGAAATTGATGGACTGATCCTGAATATTACTTGTGACTCTAAAATGCTGTGTTGGTTAGCAGAAGCATTTAAAAACTCAAGCAAGCCTCCACCATTCTCAATCGGTAATTATTTCAGTCTTTACCTAAAGATCCCTGTATGTAAGGGAAAGACCTTTTGCTTTTCTCACTTTTCTTTCCCTGAGAATTTCATAGCCTGCAGGCCCAGGGAGAAGTGTTAAGGAGAAAATTAACACCTGCTTGCTGCTGTGTGAAAACCAGCTGCTCTAATTGCTCTCTTTAAGATAACACACTGTTAATGGGCTTGGAAATCCCCTCAACCCAGATATTTAATATTTATCCCTTCATCAAACACAAACCTGTTCCTTTCTTAGTGGGATTTTTATTGAAGCCCAACATTCATATAAAAAAGTTCACAGATTTCGAGTGTGCCACCTGATGAATCTTTCAGAAGTGAGCACACCGTGTTAGCAGTGTCCAGGTCAAGAATGGAATGTTAACCAGCACTTGGACATTCCCCAGCTGCTCCCCTGGGCTCTGACTTCTGTCTGATGTTAACCCCATCCCAATGTGGAATGTGACTTCACAGATTATTTGCATGTTTTTGAAGGTTGTATCTTATACAGATGAGGTCGTATAGTAGGTATTCCTTTCTGTTGGATGCAGACCTGGGAGTGGGATTACGCGGTCACACTGGGCACTTATGTTCCATGTTCACAGATACAGCCAGTTTCAAAAGTGGCTGTACCTGCATCTGCACTTGCCCTGCTCCAGAAACAGGGGAGCATTCTGCTCCAGGATTTTGTGGGTTCAGGTGCACACAGCAGAGGCAGTTGCCTGCCCTGTGCTGGCCGTGCCCTGAGCCCAGCTGCTGCCAGGAGTCCCTGCATGTGGCCTCTGACCAGGAGCTGGTCTGGGCTTCACACTGTGGCAGCTGGGTTCCTGAGGGGGCATTCCACCAGGGCGCTATGGCAGCACATAGCATTTTTATGACCTGGCCTGGAGAGTCACACAGAGCCACCTTAGTCACACACCACTGATCAAGCCTCAAAATTTTCCCCAGAGTCGAGGGCAGAGGATGCAAAGCTCGTCACTCAGCGGATGTCATCAGGGTAACTTGGTACACAGGACATGTAGAATGGGAGATTCTGTAGGTGCAACTCTCCAAACTATGTCCCCCTTCTTGTGGGTCTCCTTCCCTCACTGCTGTTCTCAGGCTGCTTGATTTTGATTCTGCTCCCACTGGTTCTTCCTCAGGGTGGGGCCCTGTCCTGAAAGGAAGCCCCAGCTGGTCAGATTCCCGACTTCATGGGTGAGACTGAGCCCCCAGCACTGGCTTAGCCTGGGCAGTCCCAGTGTGTCTGTCAGACGGGCCTGCCATGCTGTCTGGTGCTCCCTGCTACTTGGGCCTCTCCTGTTCTTAGGCCCAGACAGCTCTCAGCTTCTCTCTGCTTTCTCCTGTACAGATGGTGATAGTGTTCTCATTGGTGCCTTGTCCTCCCCTGCCTGGGATTTGGAGTTTGTGAGATACACTATCTCCTAGCTTGGTATGAAGACTGTCCATCGTGTTTACGCCACCCAGTTGCTCTACCTGTTTTTATGTGGGGAGTTGGGAAGATACACAATTATGCTGCCTCTGCCAGGCCACCATCTTACCCAGACCCCTCAGTGTGAGTTAGACCACGCCCCTGCTGCTTAATCCCCCACATCTCACAGCAACAATCATCAAATATAAATGCCATTTCCTGAGTGCCCTCTGCCTTCAGTTCTCTCTGTCCCTCCCAATCTTCTGTTCCTTGACTAGTTTAACTTTGCTTTAGCCCCTCAGACGGGCCTAGAATGTACATCCTGAACAGTGGTATGCTGGACTGCCTCTGAGCGTGCAGGTGTCTCAAATGTGTTCTGAGACTTGAGTGTCCTGACGAGTGGCTCCCCAGCTCTCTGCCACACCGTTCCTTCCACCTTTACCACTTCACTTGTTGATACATGGTGTTGTCTATTGGGTCCCCATAACAAACACCACAGGGAAAGAATCTTAGCTCACTAACCTGTATTCCCAGTACCAGGCACATAGTAGGTGTTCAGTAAATGTTAGTAGGTTGAACGAATGAATGAGGGAATGAAAAGTGAGTGACTGACCCAGCGTGCCTGAGTGTGTGATGACTGTCACGGTGGTCTCCAAGCTGCTCTATCTTATGGACCTCAGCTTACTGAAACATTTTTTGATATGGTTTACCTGTGGCATTCACAAGGAACATACCCGGGGGGTCTTCTTATATCCACAGATTTGCAAATACTGTAACTCAAAATTTCCTCCATAAAGTGCAGTAAAGTGTAACTGAAAAATGTAAGTGACCTCTTAATGTTTCTTTGAATATAGAACCAAAATCATCACTGAGGCCATTAAAATAAATTCAGCCACTAAAATAAATGTTATACTACATTACTCAAGATTTATATTGTCAAAGGACTTTCCTGTCCCTTTGATGCTCTGGCTGGCACGTGGTGAAGTCCAGCTCACTTTGAAAACCTGCCATACTGACCTGGAAAAGGAAAGACAGCTGTCCTTGGGCAACTTGAATCTATTTCCCTTTTCCTCTTGAAATTCTGTGTGTGTTAAGAAAGGGTTTTCCTTCAGTGCCACCCTTATCTTTCCCCAGCAGGTTTTCTGGTTTCTCTCTCTTCTCTTCTGTGAGTTCCTCTGTTGTGAGAGAAAAGCTTCCCAAGCTCTGTGGTCAGCTGGTGTGTCCAGCTGACTGTGACATTAGTTAGGAAGGTTCTTCCTCGCGTTCTCAAACCAGAAGTTGACATGGTCTCTCGTTGGCCCCACTCTGAGCTATCACTCTTCCTTCCAAATCATATAATAATAATGTGGATTCTACCCCACCTTCCTACTTTTTTCCATTAGTTTTTGCTATTTCAGATTAATATGAGGGTACAAACCATTGGGTTACGATGTCAGTAACATAATGTGTTAGGCAAGGTCCCTGCTGTAGCTGTGTCCCGCCCCCAGGACGTGTGCCACGTACCCTGACATTGTACCCGTTGGGAGGGAGTACACATATCTCCCTCCCTCCAACTTGAATTGAGGTTTTGTTTTGTATAGGGGTGTATTTGTTCAACTACTGGCTTCACATTAGAGATCATTGAATACCTGATTTTCCATTTTGTGATACTTTACTAAGGAGAATGTGTCCTCCATCCAGGATAATACAAAGGATGTAAAGTCTCCATCTTTTAATGTCTGAATTGTATTTCATGGTGTACATATACCGCAGCTTGTTAATCCATTCCTAGGTTGGTGGCATTTAGGTTGTTCCCACATCTTGGTGATTATAAATTGAGCTGCCATAGACAATCTAGTACAAACATCCTGAGGATAAAAGGATTGTTTTCTTCTGGGTAGATGCCTGGTCGTGGGATCACAGGATCAGATGAAAGGTCTACTTGGAGTTCTTTGAGGGTTCTTCATCCTCCTTCCACAGAGGCTGTACTAGTTTGCAGTCCCACCAGCACTGTAAACCTCCCTCATCTTTGTAGGCTCCCAGATGGCTTCACCGTCCATATCGGCTATAGTGCACATGTTACTTCGTGTCTTACCTGCTCAGTCCTCACGTCCACTCTCAAGAGTCCTCAACTACAAGCTTCTTGGGAGCAGGGCTAACCACTCACTGTTCACGGCCTCCCCACTAACTAGAAGTTTGCTTCCTTCCATTTGAATTATGCTGTGTCCTCTTAGGCTTGTCATGTGAATTTAATATTTAAAACGATTCCTATTCAATGACTATTCAACTGCCAGTGAAACTCTTTGATTTATTGGGCTACATATTCTTAACTGCTAGCTGAGAACAATTATGCATTCTACCTTTGAAGTTCAGGATGGAAATAGTTTATCCCATTTCTAATCCCTAAGTAAGCATTTCTTTAAATATACAAAAACCTGAGTAGGACTGAGTTGGCTACCTATGCAGGTTACGGTAAATAGTTAGACCAGCTTCCCATGGCTGTTCCTCCTTCTGTTCCTTCCTCTGGAAACTGAGTGCCATCCCTCATCTGCAGCCCTGGGCATCTGGCTGCCATGGTCATTAGGTCAATGGCTGCACCATCACTTCCTTTGAGAATCTTCAAAATGTGATTTGAAAATGGATTTGGGCCCAAGAGTGTGTGCTGGGTCAGGAGGGGCAGTGATATCTCTTGGGTGGCATCTGGCAGTTTGCTGGGTCCCTGGAGATGGTGACAAATGTCCCACTTACCCCTGTCTCTCCCCCCTGGCAGGAAGGGTGTTGAGAAGCCCTACAGTAAAGCCTCTTATCCCAGGGTTCTTCGAGCTGATGTGACCACAGAAAACCACTGTTCTCCAAGTAATATTAGATGTCTATTAAGATATCACAGAATACCAGTTTTCCACAGAATAGAGTTGGCAAAAACAAAAAACAACTTTTCCTGTATTTTTCATTTTGTACCAAATACAGGTAAATTGTATAACTTTATCGATTACATTAAATATATATATTTAAAATTTTTATCTTGTCTTCATCAGATGAAGGATCTCTATGCAGTTATGGGCATGTTTTTAGCTGTTGACCACAGAAACAGGCCACAGAT
>NW_003852533.1:4789452-4790268 GCF_000181295.1 Otolemur garnettii | reverse complement strand
AAATGTCTATCCCATCACATGCAAGACCCAAATCCCTTTTCTTTTCTCTTTCTTGGCAAAAGTAACTTTCACAGAATAATCTTGGATCTGACCAGGAGACAAAAATGAAGTTTGTTGCGCTTTCTTGAAGAACTTCATACTGAATCATACTCTTCATACACGTGCCCATAAATTTTAAGTGCCCTGAACATAACATGCTGATTCTGGCGTCTGGCAGACCTAAGCGCTGCCTTCCTGCTGCTCACTGGGCCAACTGTTCATTCATTCACTTTGCTCTTTATTCAGGGTTTGCTGTGTCCTCTGTGTAATGAGAAAACAGCAGCCCACGCTGATCTGCCTTTGCTGAGGGCTTCATGCTTCAGGTCATTCCAGGAATCCTAAGTTGGGCACCAGGGTTAGGGTTCCCGTCTCACAGGGTGAGGTTTAGGGCTACCCCGTCTTACAGGTTTAGGGTTAGGGTTACCCCGTGTTCAAGATTGGGGTTAGGGTTATCCCATCTTACAGGGTTAGGGCTACTCTGTCTTACATGGTTGGGGTTACCTGTCTTTACAGGGTTAGGATTAGAGTTGCCTCATCTCACAGGTTTAGGGTTACCCAGTCTTTAGGTTTAGGGTTAGAGTTGTCCCATCTAACAACGTTAGGGTTAGGGCTACCCCATCTTACCTGGTTAGGGTTAGGGGTTATCTGTCTTACAGGACAAAGTTTAGGTGTACCCCATCCTACAGGGTTAGGGTTAGGGTTAGCTCCATCTTGCAGGTGTGGAAATGGAGACACAGGAGGCTGAACAGCTAGTGAGTGGGTTAGGGTTAGGGTTAG
>NW_003852533.1:4779096-4789380 GCF_000181295.1 Otolemur garnettii | reverse complement strand
TTGCAGGTGTGGAAATGGAGACACAGGAGGCTGAACAGCTAGTGAGTGGCAGCTTCAGGACACAATCCCCATATATTAATAGCTCAAGCCTCATTTTTCAAACAAGTTACTGAAGTAATTTCAAATTATAAACAGTTAAAATATTCTAATGTTAGATTCCTTAGTATGTAGTTCTCATTTATTAAATATGAGAAGTAGGATGGAAAGGAAGCCGCCTCCTTTCCTAATAATCTGGAGGGTTTGGTTTTTTTCAAGAGATGGACATGGAAATAGGAGTGGGTGCCTCCTGGAAGTCATGGAAATAGGTTACACAGAAATCACTGCTTTTTATCATAAACTTGCTAGAACGGGAGGTTTATTTTTCTCTATACTCACAGGGTCTGCAGCAGTGAGAGAGGATGAAGGGTGTGCGGGAGACATCCTATTGGACGGAGCCAATTCCTGTGACCTCACCCTGGCCCATAGAATAACTCAGGGCAGATGCTTCACTACAGGGAATTTGCTCTTCCCACGTTGGGGCCTGACGGGGTTCTAGGGCACCAGGGGCCAATCAAAGGCCTGGTCCCTGCAGGTGTTCTGGACCAGAACTTCTAGAGTGGGTCCTTGCAATCTGCATTTTCAGGCCCTGATGACTGAGCACACCTGTGGAGGCCGCCGTGAACACCCAGCTGGAGTGTTGGTCACACCGCTCAGCACACTGGAGGGGCGTTCCTCGGCCGTCGTCACTTGACACAGCCCTTGTGCTTGTTAGTGATGCAGCCCAAATCTGCGGGTTGGAGACCCTGGGGCCCACAGGCCGCCCTGCCGTGGGTGAGGTGGTTGTCCTGCTGCCGCAGACCCTCTACCCCCTGGGGCTCTTGTGGAGGAGGCTGCATGTGGGCTCACCCGGGGGGTTCACAAACAGGTAGCTGACATGGAGGCTCTGCCCAAGCCAGTTGGGGTGTAGGCTGAGAACAGGCAGATTTCAGAACAATCTGCGCTTCCTCAGTGTGCAGGGGTTTGAGAGCCACTGTCCTACAGGTGAGGTGACCCGAGCCTTTCTCCTCCAGTTGCTGGAAACTCACTGTGGACAGGACTCTTGTGCCCAGTCACACAAGTAACATGGCCATGTCAGGAAAAGGGTGGTGCTGCTGAGTACACGCAATGTGCCCCAGCACACTCGTCTTCTGTCATCTTTACACTGTGACCTGTCTGTGGAAATGACAAACATACTCTTCCTAAGCCACTGGGGAAACCAAAGACCATGCTGAACCGAGGACAGCCAGTTGAGGCCTGTGCTCCCCACCCACCAGCCCAGTCCCACATCGTCCAGCCCCTCAGGTGCCTCTGCCCTGTATCAGCAGTCCTGGCTTTTCCTGCCATGGAAGTGACTGGCCCAGTGGCAGGTCTCCTGTGGCCATGGGAGCACGTGTCTGTACTTCAGTGATTGGCAATAGGAAAAGCATGGCTTGGGGAAGGGGTGCCTGCTAGGCTGAGGTTACATAAAGTATCTTGGTGATGTGTGTCAGGAAGTGACAGCACTTTGCAGCGGGGGCATTTGCTGACAGGGGCAGGGGGGCATCCTTACTCAACTCCTCAGGGCTGCTCCAGGCACAAGCCAGCTGTGTCGGCCTGCCGCCCACCTCCGCCCTCGGTAAAGCACAGACCAAGTCGGGCATTGAATCAGTGTCACTGAGTGTACAGTTCTGTGACTCTGGCATTTCTCAAAGTGCTTCTTCAAGGACAGAGAAGTTATTACCCATCACTGAAGCAAATTGATTCCACCTTTTACAAGCCAGCAGGACACACACCTGACAGCAGCTGTGTTGATCTCACCCTCCTGCCTTCCTTTCTGAGGGCTGTGATAGTTTAACAAGAAGGCCCATGGCAAATGTGTCATGTACCTCAACCTTGTTCAAAGGGAGAAACCCAGAGCCGCTATTGTGTTATAAGACAGCACCTCACTGTGGCACCAAAACGCATGTGTCATGTCCCTGGTGGCACAGGGAAGGTAGCAGCCGCACATCTCAGCTGACTCATGTGTCAGTTACTTGCTTGCCCTCCGCTTCAGTGATTATGTAATTTTCTCCCATGTTAGCTGCAGTTTTTCAGCTTCCTGTGAGAGATCATTCCTAGAAGCCTATTAATTCTATCAAAGGTCAATTCTACTGATTAAAGCTATTTTTTAACATGGAGAGGGCCACTTGCTGGGAAGGCAGAAATGATGACGTGTGGCGTTCTTGTTCAGCATTTCCTGTTTAATTAAATGTATCAGAAACTTGAGTGCCTTTAATCCTATCTCAGGCCCTTTCAGTTGAAATGACTCTTTAAACATCTCAGCCTAGAAGCATAAACAGTGAAATCGGTTCTCTTTATCTTTAGATGCTTCTTCTGAGACCTCCCTTCTCCTCCCCACTCTCCTCCCGCAGATGTGATTGGCCTCTCCTGATGTGGAGTGTTTCTGGAGATAAACTGTTAGTATGAAATACTTCTACTGAAAAGCAACCTGGAGTTTAGAGGTGCTTCTTTGTGGCAAAGAGAGTAGTTTAAAATGAATTTCCAAAGTAAATCAAATGAAAACATTTATGTTCAAAAACTATACAGTGGCCTTCTGAGATTTAAAGCTGATTACATTGGTAGCAGGATTAAAGAAGTTAATCTAGAAAATTATGGATCATTCTTTAAACCTCTGCTTTAGTTAATGAATGTTACCTAGAAACACAAAGTTTTAATGAAGGGTATATATGTAAACAGTTGCTTACTAAATTGTACATTACCTCATAATTTATTGTCCAAGTATTACCTGGTTCCTGGATGAAGAAACTGAGGTGAAACTACACTGGGCCCACAGTTCCTAAGCTATGATTGTGTTTGGCGTTGCTTTATTTCTTAAGGAATAGAGTTTTCAGATTCGCTCGTTAGCTTTGATTTTATATATGTGTTTCATAAAATCTTTTGATTTAAAATCACAATTCCTTTTAATATAAGTGTACTTGCTATAATTAGCATATTGTACTTCTGAATAATTATAGAATTATTTTTCAGTCCAGGCACAGTAGCTCACACCTGTAATCCCAGCACTCTGGGAGGCTGAGGCAGGAGGATTGCCTGAGCTCAGGAGTTTGAGGCCAGCCTGAGCAAGAGTGAGACCCCATCTTTACTAAAAATAGAAAAATTACCCAGAGATTGTGGTGGGCACCTATAGTCCCAGCTACACCAGAGGCAAGCTACACCAGCTACATAAGAGGACGACTTGAGCCCAAGAGTTTGAGGTTGCTATGAGCTATGATGCCACAGCACTCTATCCAGGGTGAGAGGGAGACTCTGTCTCAAAAAAATAAAAGAAAATTCCATTTCTATTATTAAATAAATTTCAAAGTATTTTAAGCATTCTTTGCATTAAAGTAATGATTCTATTTTTTTGTTATTGTTAAATTGGAAGCCAGTACTAAAAAGATCTTATGCCATTTCTCCACTGTTAAGCACAGATATGCCAGATTGACTTCCAGCCCTTGGTGTTTGAGTTGTGGTCCTTTTATTGGTGATTAACAAAGTAATGCAGATTACCTGATTGCTCAGTTGGTAGGCTTATCTTTGTTTAGTTAATGCTGTGTGTTTAAACTGGAGGTTGTCTCAACTTTTATACATGTTCACATACCTTAAAATATTAGAGAGTTTTCAGTCTTCTATGACTTAAAGACAGTCAAACCCAATATATTTTTAATTGGTAGAAAATTCTAGCAGACAAGGAATGATGGCTATTCCTCATCTGCTTGTTCATTCTGTTTTTTGTCCATAGTGAATGTTTGCTCAATGGCCAAGGGGTTCTTCAGTCAGGCTTACAAAGTCCCTCACCTGGTCAGGCAGTTACCGGCCTGGGAGCAGGGCAATGACGGACATGATTGGGCAATTTTGGATGGTTTGGGTCAGTCTGACCTGGGCTATTAGGGGGATGGGGCTGATGAAGACTGTGCAAATGGGTTGTTTTGAGACCCTGGGAGGCTTCTGTGAAGCAGCAATACTCCTCAAAGTTGTGTATAAAACCCCAAACAGCATGTTCTGTGGAGCCTGCAGTCATTAGGACGGGTGGCTTGCTGTGTAAGTTGTTAATAAACTTGTTTTTTCTTGCAAAAACTTTACCTGTTTTTTTCAGTCATTCCTATCACTACTTTAAGTCACCAGGCCTCCCTGACACCTGTGATGTGCTTACTTGAACCCTGAGTTGGCACAAAACTCTAAATAACAGCCACACGTATGCTGGTGACCAGTGCACAATTAAAAGACTGACCAGACTTGCCCTTCACAGTTGATCCTTAAGGCAAAGTCTTACCACGTCCAAGAGCCTCCTGGGTTGCAGTTGTGTCCCCCTGACTGTAGGAGCCAGTGTGAGCGATTCCCATGTGCAGGGACTCCCAGGTGGGCCCTGCTCGGGAGCCGGCAGCCCAGCTGTGCAAGTGAGCGGAGGGGTTCTCAGGCCTGTGTGTGCAGGGCCAGGCGGCCTGCAGCGATATGCTGAGCAAGCAAAAGGACCAAGCTCAGTGTCAGGCCCTCTGGAAGGTCAGTCTGGTGGGGACACAACTGGCATGAACTTTAAGTGACTTGGTAGATTTTTGGCAAAGGGGTTATGTGTCACGTGCTGGCAAAGAGTGAAGAAGGGACATAAGACTGTACCTGAACACAGACAATTTCAGAAGAAAGATCTCACCAACCTCGACAGCTTGCTGGAGGCTGGTCCCGGACAGGGGCTTTGAGTGCCCAGGTCTCTCTGCCACTCTCTGGTTAATCATGAGATTCAAGGCCTAGGACTTTAGGCCTCTACTGATTAACTTCCTGTTGAAAATGAACTTTTGATGGTGCTGGTAATTGAAGTTGCCAACAGCTGTCTGCGTGTCGCTGTGCACGAGGGAGCTTCCGGTGTGTTCTCTGAGCACCTGTCACAGTGTGGGAAAGGAGCCACAGCGTGGGAGAGGACGGGATGGGGCACAGATGGGTGGTGGGACACCAGGACAGTCTCCAGTCTCAGAAAGGCCTGAGGGCCGGCTCTGCCCTCATGTGCTCTGCGGGGCGGCCACGTCTGCAGTCACTCTTCCTCCTGGACACAGGAGCAGGCCGGGGATAGCGAATTTCCACACCACTGTGAAAGGAGAAAAATTCCTTCGGCTTCACTTATCAAGAGCGTCCCACTCAACATGGATTTTACACCTTGTCTGTTTCCACTGTGTTTTCACCAAAGCAACAAAGAAGAGTCAGCAGGCTGGACTGTGGGGTAGCCAGACGCAGCTGCCGGGCACGTGAGGCAGGAGAAGGTGGCCTGAGTGGCAGCCAGAGGCCCCACCTCGGGGAGGACCTGCCTCTCACTGCCTTTTGGGAGCCTATTAGGCCTCCTCTCGATCTTAACTAAGATCTGTTTGAAAAATAAAAAACAATGCCCTGCCCCAACCACTTCAGCACAGTGACATGGCAGAGGCGGAGTCTCTGGCTGCCTGAAGAGGAGCGTTCCAGGGATAGTCATGAGCAGAACAGAAATGAGAGTGTGACAGCTGGTGGGGCACTCAGGGATGCCAGGTGCTCGGTCCCAGGGAAACTCCTGCAGGGGCAGAGCTGTGCCCCCAACGACCCCGAGGAGGTTTTCAACTTAGGACTGGTGGGTTCTAGGAAATGACACCAGACAGGGTAGCAGGCTGCGATGGTCTGTCCTTCCTGGAGGGGACCGTGGTGCTTTCAGTGACAGGGACACGGAGTGAGACAGGAGACTCCCTCTTCTCTCTTGTTCTGCCCACTGTTGAAGTGGTAAGAAAGTAACCTTTATGGAAAAGGTATAAATATATATACTTGCATTTCCTAATCTAGCAAGTAAGGATAGTAGTGGCAGCTACACAGGTCTCATGAGGACTGGGAGGTTCATTCGCGTAGAGCACTCAGAACAGTGTCTGAACAGAAAGCACAAAGTCAGTGACCAGTTGTTGTAGTTTTGTTTCATGCTGTGTTTTATAGACTGCCAAGAACCCACCGGGGACTTTACAAACCAGGCCAGAGGTGGAGACTTTGCTCACATTCCGGTGGCATCCATTCCTTGTGCCTGGCTACACCTTATCTCAACCATAAATAACACAAGAAAGAGAGAAAGAAAACAGACTCATTTTCCTCATTTCCTACCCCTCATCATTTCAAATAGCTGTGAATTTTAATAGGTTTTAATAAATATAAAGGCTTCTAAAATTTACTCATGGTTAGGCAAAGAGTGACCTACCCTCAGTGGGTAGGGCGCCAGCCACATGCACCAGAGCTGGAGTGTTCAAAGCCCAGCCCAGGCTAGCTAAACAACGACAACAACAAAATAGCCAGGCGTTGTGGTGGGTGCCTGTGGTCCTAGCTATTTGGGAGACTGAGGCAAGAGTATAGCTTCAACCCAAGAGCTTGAGGCTGCTGTGAGCTGTGACGCCATGGCACTCTACTAAGGGCGACGTAGTGAGACTCAGTCTCAAAAAAAAAAAAAAAATTGTACCTGTGGTCAGAAAATCATAGATAGGGTTTCAGTAATTGTGACCCATTCATTTGCTCTGAACTACAGGGGCACTTCTCACTAGGCAGTAAATCATATACTTCAAAAGTTGAGCCTAAATTAAATTTTGGTCAAAGAACTTAATATAAATAAAGTCATAGCTACCAGGAAAACTTTTAGCATTTCCAAAATCGCTACCAAAGTTTTGAGACGGGCAGTGTTGTGGTCCATTATTTCACTCCAGGAATCACAGCCGATGGCATCCTTTCTGCTTCACATGTGGTATGCTTCCTTGAGTTTCCTCGAGGTTGAAACTGGCTGCCGTGAACGTGAAGATGCTGTGGCCAGACCACATTCCAGTTAATAATTGATGCTGAGCTGCTGCCAGCTGGAACGAGATGAAGAGTCCTTGCATCCTGCCCGCCAGTGTTCACACTGGAGTAGATGTCCCTTACTCTGGCCAGCTCAGCCTCTGATCCTGTCACGGCCTCTGATCCTGTCACATACTTTTTTCTACCCAGCCAGTTTTTCTGTAGCCAGAAACACAAGTGGAGCCTATTTTCCCAAACGGTTGTTTATATCTGGTTTTGACTTGGATGGGGATGGCCTGTTGGCGTGGCCCACGTCCGTCCCTCAGCCTTTCTTGCTCACAGCTTGCTCTGACACGCTGAGCAGTGCGGGAGGCATGACGCCCCAGTGCGTCCGCTGTGGGCTGTTTTTGCCTTGTTAGGCAGAGTGAGTGCTTTGCTGTGCCACTTGTAATTTGTGTCACTTGAATACAAGTGGGAAGACTTCAGAATTTGCAGAGAGAAATACAAAACAAAGGCTTTGAAAATGTGTGAACTCAATCCATGCTTAGCAGATAGCGTTGTCACTGGTGATTTCTATATAATTATCATTCCACTTTAGGTGGTACTTAAGTTCTTTGTCCAGGACGAGAAGATTCGTGTGTAGACATCATCATTATCTCTCCTGACGTGAGCTTTGGGGACATTAATCTGTGTTTTATTTCCTGCGGCAGTAATGATGGGGTTGTCTTCTGTGGCTTTATTATGTAGTCATGATTTTTCAGTGATCGTCCTCAGTACAAAAGAAATATCTCATGTGGGATAAACTCCAGAACAGCTGGCGCTCAGCAGTCATGCTGGCAGCATCCAGTGTTGTTCTCCTCTTTGATTCCCTTCCCTCGTCAGGCTGCATCTTGGGGACGTATGGGAGTGGTCAGCCTATGGGTTGCTCATAATTTTATACAGAAAACACCTCTGGGGAGGAGCTTGTGTCTCGGGAATAGAGCAATTACATGGGAGTGGGCACACCAAACATGCATTCAGTCTCAAAGTGACTGGATTTGAGAGCAGCTTAGGGGAAAAAAACTAGATGACCAGGGTGGGGGATTTGGAGGCCAGCGGCAGGTCTGTGGCCTTTGTAGTTCAGGGGCTGAATCTAACTCTGACAGGAGAAGCAGAAAGGGACCCCAGGGGCCAGGTCCTCGCAGTGAGGATGGCGGGGATGAGCCCAGAAGCAGAGATCTAAAGATCCAGTTTTAAAGCTGTGATTTTTAGAAAAAGTGCCTTACGTCATGTTTGTTAGCGTTTTGCAGTAACACAACATCAAAAATGTGATGCCAGTGACTAGTCCCTGCATTCAGCTCTGTGGGCCTGGTGACGGCCTTACCCGCAGAACACGGAGAAAGAAGCAGTGAAGTGACTGGTGTCGTTTGCCAGTTTGTTAGAGCTGCGGAATGATGCAATGAAGTGACCAGTGTTGTTTCTTAATTTGTTGGATATTTTAATGAAGCCTGTCTTTAGGGCAGAATCGACACGTGTACCCACCTGTACACCCCTATTAAAGCATTGAACACATCACCCTGCAGCTGTGAGTTTTCAGGCCCGTCTCCTTTAAATAAATGTTAGTTCCTGGGTGCAGGAGCCTCATTTTTCCCCTCATAAGTACAGTGCCTGTCATAGGATGGTGCCAGTGGTGTTTGGAGAATGGAACTGAATATTGCATCTGTTTGCCAAAGAATTTAAGCAGATGTTTAGCCACAGGTTTTAAGTTGTACAGCACATACTGGGGTAATTAAAAATAAGGTAAAACTAGGAAGGATGTTAACGGTAGGTGACGGGAAAACGGGGACTGGGAAGGAGAGACAGAGTCAGTCTTCAGACTCCAGCCCCTGTCCCTGCCATCAGAGCCTCTGACTGGCGCAGCAGGGGGGGCTCCTGCCCCTCTCTGCCGGAACCTGAGGACATAGCTGTGGGCAGGAAGTACCTCCCAGTCCGTGACTTGCCTGCAGCCTAGGACCCTTGCTGACTGTTATGCTTTGGTATTAGTGTTGGACAAAGCTCATACTGATGAGTACAAGTCACCAAGTTTCTTCAAGTTTGAAAAACTCTGAATCTAAAAAGTGATCATCATGAGTGCAGCACAGAGGCCCGGTTTTCAGGCCATTTCAGGCGTGGAGCTGAGCAATCGGCGAGTGTTAGCTCCCCGGTTCTTACAGCTCTGCAGGGTGTGTGCTATGATTATCCTCATGCTGTAGCTGGAGAGACCGAGGCCAAGCAAAAGGCCTGCCCCCGGTACCCCATGGTCGAGGGGTGCCCAGTCGGCACTAATCTGTCCTCTCCCATGCACCCCAGGTTTGGGCCCCTCTTGTTGTTTAATGAAACCAGATTTAAAGAAGCTGGGATTTGGAATATCTAGCTCTAGAATTACTTAAAAATGTGCTTATTAACAGCAAAAATCTTTGCAATTGCTGTCTCTCAAAGTGTCTGTTTCCATTAAAAACATTTAACAAGCCCTGCTGTCGGCTTGGACTCCAAGGAAGGGCAGAGGAAGTTATGAGCTTCCTGTCCCCTAGATGCTTTAACAGGAGAGGGCGAGTGGCAGAGATCCTCGGGTGTCACAGGAGAGTCCTGTCCCTCGGTGTGGGGGTCAGAGGAAACAGGAGATGGCCTTTAATTGAGGAGGGAGGTGGGACATTGTGGCGGGCATGGGGGCTTCTTTTCAGGTCCAGGGAAAAGGTACAGAGAGATGAGAACAGAAGACCCACACCCAGCCCTGGCTCATCTGGCTCACCTGGTCAGCCAAGGTTAAGGCTGCCATGGCCACCCGCCTCCCTCCACGGGCACGCCTCACCCATGGCAGCCACCCCTCCCTCACCACCGTTGAGGCTTTTATTGCTGGTTCAGTAACTGCAATAAAAAATTAGGTTGGCTTGGCACCTGTGGCACAGTGGTTACGGTGCTGGCCACATACACCAAGGCAGGTGGGTGCGAACCTGGCCTGGGCCTGCTAAACAACAATGACAACTACAACAAAGAAATAGCCAGGTGTTGTGGCGGGCACCTGTCGTCCTAGCTACTCAGGAGGCTGAGGCAAGAGGATCACTTAAACCCAAGAGTTTGAGGTTGCTGTGATGCCATGACACTTTAGTGAGACTGTGTCTCAAAAAAAACAAAAACAAAAAAAAAAATTAGGAGGTGAAAATCAGGTGTTTAGCAGGAAAAAAGTTCTTATGAAAGAAACGTTATTACATGATCCAAATTCTTAGACCAGTTCTGATATCCAAGGCAGAGAGATACATTTTCAATAGACAAGCCCACTCTGAGTCCATGCTGAGCCCTGTCCCCACCGCACGTTCTGGAAACCAGCCTGAGTTGACAAGGGGACACTGATATTCTATGTGGGGCATGTCAGTCCAGGCGGGAGGCGGGGGGGAGTGGAAAGGGAAGGGGGTTGCCCAAAGGCAAACCCTGTCTGATTCCACTCCTGAGACTGACTCACAGGGGCAGATGGGGGCC
>NW_003852533.1:4772008-4778714 GCF_000181295.1 Otolemur garnettii | reverse complement strand
CTGGCTCCACAGTCCCAGGTCCCACGGGGCCTTAGCCATGCGGGTCCACCTGGGGCCATGGCCCAGCTGCCTGGCCCTCCATGGGGACACTTAGCCTGGTGTGATGGGCTCTGCTGGGGAGCATGAAACGTGTAGTTAGTGTCAGGGGCACGGCCTGTTCCACTGGTGAAGCCACCACTGTACCCACCTCTCCCTCCCAGTGGCATCCAGCAGGGCTGCAAGTCGACATCCTGGGTGAGGTCGCTGCTTGGTGACTGCTGGGCTGGACACAGAGTGACTTTAGTGACGCTCGCCTCACCTTTGTCCTCTCTCTAGACAGAACATAAAGCGAGTGCTTGTCACTTCCCTGTGCACAGGGCGAGGAGGGGGCAGTTTTAAGGACTTCAGATTCCCCACTGACAGTGAAAGCTTGGTTGTCTGCAGCGTCTGTACTGTTTCAGCATCTGTGAACATCACTGTGACAGTGCGTCCTCTGCCGCGGCTCTGGGCTTCTGTGTAATAGGAAAGCTTCCTGATAGAGATCACAGGCCCCCATGTGTTTTCTTGTGTCCGGTTTTTTATTTTACTGGAACCTTCACTATGTTTGGGAAATTATATCAGTCAGAATTTCCTAGGAAAAAATTAAATATAATGGCATTTTAGAAGCTGTGAACACCAGACCTCTCTGCTTCTTCACACATGGAGCCCAGGTGTGTGTTGGGGAGATGCAGTTTGATCAGTTTGATCACAGTTCACGGGCTGCCAACTGGATAGAAGGGTCAGGACGGACCAGTGGCCGGGGAAAGGGCTCCCAGATGCTGGGGCACAGGACACTTCAGGGGCATCTGGGCGTCTCCCTCTGTTATTTTCTGTGCATTATTTTTCAGTCCCTATGTTGGGGTACGGGGTCTTCCCAGGCTGATTTTAGTCTGAGAATGAGAAACTCCACATCAGCTGTGCTTCTCTTGGAATTTGTAGGTCCTGGATTAAAGGGCTGCAGTTGGGAAGTCAGTGCTCTGGGTTCTGGGACACACTGGGCACGAGTAGCCATTGTCCTCGCCAGGAGGCAGGACTGCAGCAAAGCCGTGCGGGACGGAGGATTCGTCTCTTGTTCTTTAAACCAGGGACTTACTCCAACTTTAGTGTGTGTGTGTGCGTGTGTAAGTGTATGTGTGAGTGTGAGTATGCTCTGTGTACCTGTGTGTACATGTGAGTGTGCATGTGTGAATGTACGTGTGAGTGTGTACGTGTGGGTACATGTGAGTGCATGAGTGTGCTATGTGAGTAAATGTGTGTGTGAGTACCTATGAGTGTGCATGTGTGAATGCACATGTGAGTGTCCTGCATGTGCACATATGTGTGCATGTATGAGTAGGTGGCTGTAGATGGGAATGTGCATGTGTGAGTGTGCATGTATGTGGTTGTATGTGTGGGTGTGCATGTGTGAGTGTGTGGTTGTATGTGCGAGTATGCATGTGTGTGTGGTTGTACTGCGAGTGTGCATGCGTGTGATTGTATCTGTGAGTGTGCCCATGTGTAAGTGTGAGTTGCACCATCCCTGCATAATCCCCAGGACCCCTGGAGTGTGGCAGTGCAGGGCGGGAGAGCAGTGTGCACAAAATACTTGTGAACTCCTTGGCAGTGTGTGGACTCTGTTCCATTTTTGACTTTACAGACTGTAAATTGAGCCTTTGTGTAGTTTTGGTTTCATGTGGACATTTGCTTTGTGGGCCTTTTAAAAATTCCTGTGGCTGGAGTGTGACTGAGTGGACACCACTTGTTTACATCCCTCAGTCTGTTTCTTTTGTCTAAAGGAAAATAAGTCCTCTGAAAAAAGCACAACAGATCAGAATTATTTGCCAGCAGGACATAATCCCTAAGAAGCTTCTGAGGGTCCGAGTGTGAGGCTGGGTGTGATGAGCCTGCTGCCCATCATCAGAAGCTCCGGACTCATACACAAGCATTCTATAAAATCAGGACGATTTTCTCAGATGCCATCATTCATCAACCTCAGTAAACTCTCCTCAGCGTCTACTGTGGGCTGGGTATGGAGGGTTCACAGATCAGTAGAGCGGGGTCTACCTTTAGGGAGCTCACAAACTGATTCAGACACCACTATTAATAAAGATACACATAAATGCACTGGGAACAGAATGGCAAGGGTGATTAATTCTGCCTGAGGAGGCAGAAAACACTTTGCAGAAGAGGGAACTTCTATCTGTGACTAACAGCTAGGAGGACCTACTGGTTAAGGCAAGGAATTCGAGCTGCTGTAACAGATGAACTCTCCAAATACCTGTGGGGTAACACAGTAGGCACTAATGTTAACAGCCCACAGCAGGTGAGCAGTGGTGGAAGGTGGCTGTGTTCCCTGAGTAATGGGGACCTTGGATTCTTCCATCTTCCAACTCTTGGAATAAGACATTTACAGGTGGAATTCAAGAAGTGGCCCCATGACCCTCATTCACACTCTATTTTGGGATTCATACACTTAGACAGCCACATCTAAATTCAAGAGAGATTAGAAAATGTATTTTAGCCAAATACCCAGATAAAGGGGAGCCCAGATGCCAGTAAATTCTGGTAATATTGCTGTGTGAGATTATTTCACATTGAGAAGTGGGGTTTAGAACCAACCTAAGTAGAAGATAAGAGCATGAAGTTTGGGGAGGTGGGACTGCTGTATTTTGGGTAGAGTGCACAGCCCACCGGGCAGGCAGCAGCAGAGAGAAATCGGACGGGGACGTAGCAGAGGGCCGGGTTATAAAGCGTCTTAACCAACTTCCTGAGACATCTCACTAGTGTTAGAGCTATTGTTCTCCATTTAACTGTCAGTAAATATTACTTGACCCAAAAGTGAATTGCTTGGCCGAAATTCACTTTTGAAATGGATGTAATGTTTATTACCTTAAATCTGTGGCATTGTATTTATTTTTTTTTTGAGACAGAGTCTCAAACTGTCACCCTGGGTAGAGTGCTGTGGCATCATAGCTCATTGCAACCTCCAAGTCTTGGGCTCAAGCAATCCTCTTGCCTCAGTTTTTCTTTCTTTCTTTTTTCTTTTAGTAGAGACAGGGTCTTGCTTTTTTGCTCAGGCTGGTCTTGAACCTGTGAGCTTAAGCCATCCACCTGCCTCAGCCTTCTAGAGTGTGAGATTACAGATGTGAGCCACCGTGCCCGGCCTGGCATTGTATTTTGATAACGTAACTTTTAAAAGTTAGAGCTTTATCTTTTCAGTAAGATTATAATCTTCTTGAAGGTAAGGGTTGCATTTACACTTTATATATTTCCCTAGATGCTGAGTTATCAAGGTTCTCCATCCATGTCTAATTGTCTAATTAATTAGCTGACAGTTTAATAATAGCTTCATGAAAAATGGCTTTTATTTAAGTAGGTGTAAGACGTGATCCCACTAGCCCATGTACTGTATCTGCTTAATCCAGTTTATACTGACCAGCAAAAGGGGCTTATCTGTATTACATCATCAAATCACATATGTTAATTGCCTACGTGAAGTTTTGAGTTAGACCTTAAAACCAAGTTGAGTATTCCTGTTCTCTAGGTATTTAAGGTCTCAAGTAAACAGTGCCCTTAGAAAATACGGTATTTGGGGGAATGTTCTAGTCAGCCCTGTAAAAGAATGTATTTTGTTTAACTTACCATAAAACTAAATGTCATTTTCTGCTTCAAACTAGAAAACATGAAAATACACCTGAGAACTTAGTCTGCAGAATGCAGCAGATGAGCAGAGCCCTCAGTGGAGCCTGCGCAGGCATCCACAAAAGCGGCTGATGCCTCAGCTGGGTCACACCAGCTCTGTGCTGTGGTCCTTACAATTGCAGTCCCTGGGTGTCTCAAATGGACGCTCACGACTGTGACAAGTTCTTACTGCACGATTTATTAGGGCTTGTAATGTGGGTAAATGTTTTCTTTCTACAAGAAGCATTTTCATTGGTGATTTGCTGAAACTTGCGGGCTTACCAGTGAGGCTGACAGCCTTGTGCCCTCTCCCCACCTGCAGCCTCACCTGTGTGTGACCATCACCTGGCTGGCCGTTCCTCCTTGTGTCTCCTTCACCGGAGTCACAGCAGGGCCGTGTGGGTCACTCCAGATGTCCCATTAACCACTGGACCACAATGTGGACGTTACATTTGTGACATAAGTCATCACATCTAGTTACACGTGCAATTTAAAGGCGCATTTGCCAAGGTTTCAAGTGAAATAAATTTGGTATAAAATCTATTTATTTTATTAAAACTGTGAAACATTGCTCATTGGGGTCGATGAAAGCACCACCCTAAATCTGTGTTCTTATTTAATTCAATACTCGTTCATGGAGATCAATTTCTGAGCCAGTGGTAATACCAAGCAGCAGCCCAAACCGTGTCTTGAGAGTTCACAAGTGCAGAGGAAGGCTTCACAGAGGAGGTGACTTTTATGCCGGGTTCTAAAATACACTAAGTGAAGCATTCAGGGACTCCACCCTGGGCTGTACACTGCCCTTCTGTAAAGAACAATCCTTAGTATTTTTTACCCTTAGTTTCTAAAGTGTGCGCACTAAGTTGGGGGTGGGAAGGCGGGTCCTCATGCAGAAACGGGCAGAGATAACAGCTTCCCGGCCACGACGTATCTTCTCTCCTGCCGGTACTGTGGCACCTTCTCAGCCTCCCTGCCCACCACATGGCTCTGCACACCTCTGTGTCTCTCTCCTTTCTCCTTCTGTCCTGCGTTTCCTCCGTTACCGTCAGTGCTGGTGGAGATGAAGCTCTTTGGTGATGGGCTGTAGAGCTCTGTTGGGGCAGCCGCTGCAGAGTGGCCACCTTGGGTTTGATAATAAGAGCTCTGGGGAGCGCCACCAGCTGCATCTGTAATTCTTTTTCAATTTCTCTCTTGGACAGTCATTTTATTTTAACTTAAAACATTTTTTTAAAAAAGCTCAATGCTATCCTCCCGAAAGTAGACTACTATATTAAATATATGAAGATGAAAGAGAATAAAGTTACAGCAACCTTAGAATATTTTAGTCTTTATTGGTTTAAATCAATCTTCCTATTACTGGGGAGATGAATCACTGTTCATTGCCTATGCTGTTTTAATGATCACATGTAAAGAATTTATGTTAAATTCTCTTTGATATATGTAGTTTTATGACGTAAACCCTATTTCACAAGGATTTTGCTTATTCTATGAAACTCTGTTGCCATTAAAATGCATCATTAAGACTGATTTTAGCACTGCAGATATTCAGGCCCTTTGTTCTGGTGTAACAGACTTTTCTGAAGTTGTTATGCAGGAGCAAGCTATATGTCCTTAGAGTTGTACAGGGTCCACCCGTTGACCCGTTCCCTCTGGGTTGTCTGGACTAAGCCATCTGGACAAGGGGGAGGACAGTGGGATGCTGCCTCCTCTCCATGTCTGAGGTGGAGCCTGAGCTCAGTGCCCTACAGGACCTATGGCTTCCTCCCCAGGACAGGTGATCGGCTTTCTGGGGAAGTTCATGTAAACAGCTGGGACCCTTCACTGAGGCTGCCTGGCACCAGACCTGGCAAAGCTGCCGTCCAGGCTTGACCTATAAAATGGGGTACACAGAAAAGTGGGGTTTCTCTGCTGACCTCAGGCCCAAACTGCAGCATTAGCAGCCCCTGCCCCAGCATCTTCTCTGTGGGGTGAAATAAGGATCCAGAGGACTGTTGGCTCATTGTGAATTTCCCTAATAGTACTTTGTGTATTTTCTGCTGGGTTTTACTGACGCGTCTTACAGGCTGACTGTAAACTGTAATCTGTTTTATAAACGCTCCAGTGCACAGTGGGCAGAATCAGCAGGTGATGTGCAGTTTTGCCACCTGGGAGTGAGGATGACTCCACCTCCCAGTCTCCACTCACGTTATGGATGTTGTAGAATTCTCCCAAAATCCAAGAGCTTGACAGGTGGGGTTCACCTGGTATGACTGTACTGGGAAAGGAAGTTAGGTAATACAGTCTCCACCCATCAGGAGAGAGGAAAGAGACACTGACACATCTGATGGTGTGTGCAGCCGGACACTCCTCACTGGGGAGCACCCGGACACTTCTCACTGGGGAGCACCCAGACACTTCTTACTGGGGAGCACCCAGACACTCGTCACCGGAGAGCACCCAGACACTTGTCACTGGGGAGCAGCCGGACACTCCTCACTGGGGAGCACCCGGACACTCATCACCGGAGAGCACCCGGACATACCTCACTGGGGAGCACCCAGACACTCGTCACTGGGGAGCACTCGGACATACCTCACTGGGGAGCACCCAGACACTCGTCAGCGGGGAGCACCTGGACATACTTCACTGGGGAGCACTCAGACATACCTCACTGGGGAGCAGCCGGACACTTCTCACTGGGGAGCACCCAGACACTCGTCACCGGGGAGCACCCGGACATACTTCATTGGGGAGCACTCAGACATACCTCACTGGGGAGCACCCAAACAGGCCTCAGTGGGGAGCACTCGGACACTCCTCAGTGGGGAGCACCCAGACACTCATCAGCGGGGAGCACCCAGACAGGCCTCGGTGGGGAGCACTCGGACACTCCTCACTGGGGAGCACCCAGACAGGCCTCAGTGGGGAGCACTCGGACACTCCTCAGTGGGGAGCACCCAGACAGGCCTCGGTGGGGAGCACTCGGACACTCCTCACTGGGGAGCACCCAGACACTCATCAGCGGGGAGCACCCAGACAGGCCTCAGTG
>NW_003852533.1:4771279-4771988 GCF_000181295.1 Otolemur garnettii | reverse complement strand
GGGGAGCACTCGGACACTCCTCACTGGGGAGCACCCAGACACTCGTCACCGGGGATCATCCAGACACTCCTCACTGGGGAGCTCTCAGACACTCCTCACTGGGGAGCACCCAGACACTCCTCACTGGGGAGCTCTCAGACACTCGTCACCAGGGAGCACCCAGACAGGCCTCAGTGGGGAGCACTCGGACACTCCTCACTGGGGAGCACCCAGACATGCCTCAGTGGGGAGCACTCGGACACTCCTCACTGGGGAGCATCCAGACACTCCTCACTGGGGAGCACCCGGACACTCATCACTGGGGAGCACCCGGACACTCGTCACTGGGGTGCACTCGGACACTCATCACCGGGGAGCATCCGGACACTTCTCAGCAGGGAGCACCTGGACACTCATCATTGGGGCAGACAGGCCTCAGTGGGGAGCAGTCCGACAGTCCTCACTGGGGAGCACTGTCTTGGTTGTGTGGGGCTGGCTTTATAGAGGTACCAGACTCATCACAGCCACCTCTACTGGCAGAGAAAGAAGACTGGTATGAGATGAAATCGTCTGCCCTCACACTGTTAAGATGTTAGTTGACATGGAATTTGTTTCTGTCTTCTTCGGCCAAGTGCACACAGGCAGTTTGTAATAAATGAGACCCTCAGCCAAGTGCACGCAGGCAGTCTGTAGTAACTGAGACCCTCAGCCAAGTGCACACAGGCAGTCT
>NW_003852533.1:4767783-4769316 GCF_000181295.1 Otolemur garnettii | reverse complement strand
GCACGCAGGCAGTCTGTAGTAACTGAGACCCTCAGCCAAGTGCACGCAGGCAGTCTGTGGTAACTGAGACCCAGGTTCCTCCCACTCTTCTGTTCTGCCCTCTACAACATACAAAGAGTTGTACTGGGTGTAACCTAGGAGCACATGTAAGTTATACCTAGTACAATTCTTTTCTAGAATGTATTCTTTACCCTGGAGCTGGAACATATCCTACTTAGTAAAGTATCTCAAGAATGGAAGAAAAAATATCCCATGTACTCAGTACTATTATGAAACTAATTTATAATCACTCACACTTTCATATAAAGAATATATCACAACTATGGCCCAAGATGAAGGAGGGAGGAAGGGGGGAAGGAAGGAAGGGGGAGGTCAGATGGAGGGGGGATGGTGAATGGCGGGATCACATCCATGATGCATGATGCAAGGGTACATGTAGGATCTATTAGTATAGAGTGTAAATGTCTTAACACGATCACTAAGTAAGCAAGATGAGGTATATATTAACCAGTGTGATGAAAACATTCCTAATTCTATATGAAATCAACACATTGTACCCCATAAATGCATTAATGTATGCATGATCTATGTGTTTATGATTTAATAGAAAAAATTACTCAAAATGTGGTAGTAGCAAACAGCACAGAGTCTAAGCATATTGAAAGGAAAATCCACACAGCCAAGAACCTGGAGGCCTTTTGTCACCTCAGGGCTAGATACTCATTGCTGTGAGGGAAAACAGCTCTAACTTTCTGCACATCAGAGACAGAATTGGACCCTCAGTCTTTCCAGATCAGTGATTTTCGACCTTTCCTTTTTCACGGCACATTCACACCTATAGTTGACCTTCTGTGGCACACTTACATTACATTGATCCAGAAAAAGAGTAAACCAAAGAATATGCTTACTATACTTTGAACTTCTTTTGAAATAATCTAATTGACAGTCTTTAAAATTTTCACATCACACAATGTGCCACAGCATAGCAGTTGAATATCACTGCTATAGACCCTTAAACTGAATTCTGAGGCTGCTGGGCACAGCTTGGGGCTGTTCACTTTTGGGTTTGGTCCCACCTTCCATACTGGGAGATGGATGGAGGAGCTGCTGCCTGCTGAGTAGTGAAGGCTGAAAGGTGGCCACACGGAGTGGACCACCAGGGGCAGGCCGCACAGGAAGCAGGCAGCACAGAGCAGACCAGAGGGAGTGGGTCACACTGAGCAGACCACAGGGGGCGGGCCACACAGAGCGCACCACAGGGGCCAGGCCACATTGATCAGACCATAGAGGGCAGGCCACACAGGGGATGGACCAGAGGGGGAGCATCACAGGGGGTGGAACATAGTGTCACTTCCTGACTCTGCGTACGAGCTGCAGGGGGTTACATGCAACTCTTAAGACTGTCCAGTTACACATGTGCATGTGGGCTCTGGAGTCCTCCTGTAAATAATGGATATCAAGAGCTGGAACTGTAGAGAAGGTAGAGAGTAGGAACACAGGATGATAAGAAAAATATGTGCACACATGTATATT
>NW_003852533.1:4766817-4767661 GCF_000181295.1 Otolemur garnettii | reverse complement strand
AACTTTGTTTTCTCACACGTAGCCTTATACAGGTGAAAGTTTTGAGTCCGACTGCCCTATGGTCCATTACCTCACTTACATGAAACGCAGCCAGCAGCGTCCTTTCTGACTCACCCCTGCAAGTTTCAACCCACGGGGCTTATCAGTGTTGCTGGGAGGGCTTCATTTGTTTCTCTCCATGTGGATTTTACATTACTTGATTTTTGTGTATCTCAAAACTTTTGTAATCATCCACATGTACACATAAATGTTTTATCTCCTCACAAATTGAATGTAAAGGATAGCTTATTGTATTCAAAACATTCTGACATCTTTTTTTTCCTCTTTAGAGTTAAATGAAAGATCAAATGTTTGTTGAGTGTTATTGAGCCAATTGCTGTGCATTTTTCATGGATTCCTTAAAACAACTCTGAAGAAAAAGTCAGCATGACTAAACCCGTTTTGCAGATTAAGAGAAAGAGTCTGGGACAGGTGGGGACCTTGGCTCCCGGCAGATGGTGCCTGTGTTCTCATTTTGTTTGTTCTCCTGCCCAGTTTTTCCTTTCTCTTTTAGCCTGAAATAAAATTCCTTCTCGAAGTATTTCATTTTTATCTTCAGCTTTGCCTGTCTGCTGCTCAGCCACTGAGAATGCATAGAGAGATAGGCATCTTTTGCTTCATGTTTATCAAAGAAAATTTAAATTTGGGGTCTGTGTTAAGAAACATGTAGCTTTCTTGATTTTAGATTTTAGATCTTTCCACTGAAAGATATTCTTTTCATATACAGAATTGCCTCTTAGAGTGTGTAGGCAGTAATGCTGTGGTTATTATTCAAGTGAGAAGTGCCTCCATTTGGTATCTTTTT
>NW_003852533.1:4764440-4766717 GCF_000181295.1 Otolemur garnettii | reverse complement strand
TTGTTTCTAGAGATCATTTTGTAGTTTATTTTTGGTAGAGTGTACAACATGTGCATTTCTTTCTTAGCTCACTGCTTTCGTATATCCAACTAAGTAGATTCTGTCTTTCTAACCCTGAATCCAATACAGCTCTATCTGTTTATATTTTATATCATAATATGGACTTTAATCTTAGCTATTCAGCTTAACCTGTCATCACCATTATTGCCATAACTCAGATGAACATGGTTTAATTTATTATGAGTCCATCTGAATTGTAAGGGGATTCTAATACATGGTATTCTGCTAACGGGGGTCTGTAGTGTGCAGGGGCATCAGATATCTTGAAGGCCTTCCCAGCTGAAAAATAACTCTTTCCTATAAACTATGAATCAGCAATCCATTTGTTTTGACAAATCTCTTTAAAGTGTCAGTGCTTGCTGGAAACGTTAGTGCAATCAGCTGTGCCTGCCTCAGTGCAGAAGGCGTTGTTCTAATGTGATATCCGTGCTTTTCCTTCTTGGCCCCTGGGGAAGCTGAGTCACACTGATGCAGACCATGAGACAGGTGTCCCAGCACATTGGAGAAGCACCCAGGAGGCCTGCTGCGTCCCAAGTGTGAGGGCAGCAGAGGCGGAGAGGGTCCCACAGACCATCCGCCTCAGTGTCCTCACCCTTCTCTGCAGCGGGACGTTGTCCCCAGTTCCACAGAACAGAGCTCTCAAGTGTCGCATGTCTGTGGCTTGCATTTTCATCTTAGTGAGCTGCAGCTCCTAATGGACAGGTCTGATGTGGTGCTCAAGAGCCCACCTGTCTGACCAGCTGCAGGGGATGCTGGTCTGAAAACCTCATTTCCAGGGGCAAGGCCACCAAGCACCCAGTGTCTGTGCAGAAGCTATAGCAGGGTGTGGCTCTCTGGATGTTCCTCCATTGCCGAATCTTCTTCTGTCTCTTCCCACAGAGATTTCCTCTTCGAGTTCTCTCAGTAAGTTGGGCAGTTGCCTGTTGCTTTTCAGGCAGCGTGATTTCTGATCCAGCTCCTCTGTCTTCTCTGCTCTATGTCCAGTCATGTGGCAACTGGCAGGTCAGCCAGGGCAGTTTGCCTTTCGCTATGGGTGGTCTGGACCTTCTACGATGTTTCTTAGTGAAATACCTTCAGCTCGTGTCTTTGAGAACTTCAACCAAACAAACTTTCTCTTTTTCAACTTTCAGCCAAAGTATCCCCTGCCCTGTCTCTGCCTGGGCCTTGGTGACCAGGGCTTCACTGGCCAGGCCTGGCCAAGTGTGACCCTGCAGATAACTCTTGGGTGGCTGAATGTCACCTAGCTTCTGGGACACCTCCGTATCCTGCTTCTGAAAGGTCTTTTGGGTGCACTTTTTATCTGTGCCTCTTTCTCTGGTGTTTCCAGCCTTTTAACACTTTGACATGTCCCTGTCCCTCTCTGCAGGTCAGCCTTACTGCCCTCAGGCTGCTGCTCCCAGGGCCCTTCCTCTTGCTCCCCAAGGTCGGTCATTTCTCTGTAACGGGCTCTGCCTAATTCTGCCACAGCCTTGCCGTCTGCTGCATCTCTTATTCATGTATTTGTTCTACCCACTGGGCTGTGAATGGCTTAAGAAGAAAAACATTACCTTTTTATTTTTAGAACTTGTAGTGCCGTATCTGAGTCCTACCAGGCACATAATAAATGCACAGTGAGTGACTCTGGGGCCTGAGCCGCCTATCCCCGGGTTATTCACGCTGTTGGTCCTAACTCACCATCTTCCCTGCCTAGCTTGTCTCTCCTGGCTTTGGTTCATCTGCAGTCTTGGCTAAACCCATCAGGTCTTTCTGTTCTCTGTATGGATTATCTGTATGTTATTTGGGCATCTTTTGCAGGGCTTTACTGGCTGTTCCTGAATACTGGTCTTGTAAGACTGAAGTCCGTTATGAGTTCATGTATGTCGGTGTCGCAGCCCGACTTATGCAGAGCTGACTTGGCAGCTTTTCCACCAAGGAGCAAAAGAAGTTGCCTGTGCACCTCATAGGTGGAGAGATCCTTTTTGCATAAAATAAGTTCTCCCTGACATTCCAGGGGCCCTGCAATGCAGTGCCTTTTGCCTTTTATAAGATCAGAATAATTGTTAAATCTAGAAACCCAATTCATTAGTTTCCTGCTGTGATAGATGACACAGCCATGCAATATGATGCATTTAGTAAATGTCAGCCATATTAATAGAACTGTCTATAATAGAATTGGGTGCAATTTATGTGTATGAAACTAAATTACGATGGATGAGTTACTCCAAGGATGAAGAAAAA
>NW_003852533.1:4753623-4761518 GCF_000181295.1 Otolemur garnettii | reverse complement strand
TGGTAAAATATGTGGAGCTCAGTGGGCAGGGGATGCTGGAGGTAACAGGTGCAGAGCACGATGGGTAGAAGATGATGTAACAGGTACAGAGTGCGATGGGCAGGAGAAGAGGTAACAGGTGCTGAGCCTGATGGGCAGGAGATGAGGTAACATGAGCTCAAGGGCTGCAGACCCACACGGTCCATAGGAGACAGTCAGGGCTCCCATTCAGACAAATCTCGTGGTCAGAATTCACAGCAGAGCAAACCCAGGAGGAAAGACCAGGAGCAGGCGTCCAGCTGGGGGGCTATGGAACAGGAGGACCCAGACACTTAGCAAAGGTGTCTGTTCCGTGCAGCCTCCCAGATGGCTGATGGCTGTTGAGAAACTCAGTGACTAGAGGAATGTGGAGGAGAGGGGAGGCTGCTGTTACAGTGATGTACCCGTTCTTTAAGGAACAGGGGTCTCTCGCCAAAGGTCCTGGTGGAGAATCAAGGGAACAGGGATTACAAATGAGAGTAGTTTCAGGCACCGTTCAGTATCTTTCATGCTTAGAGTATCTATGAACACATTCGCTTGTTTGTTTACTCATGTCCTACACCACATACCTCGGTAGCTTTTTACTGCTGCCAGTGAAGAGGACAAGCCAGCGGCACTCAGGAAGGCCTGCCTGGGCTGGGGACAATGCTGGAATTATGATACAGGACTGAGGGACCTGCACATCGGTATCATAGGGAAGGATGAGATTCTGTTCAGCTGTGGTGCCTGCAGTGCTGAGTGGAGACAGAGAAGCCACTGTCAGAGAATTCACCTCCCTCCTAATCATGTCACAGAGGAAAGGTCCTCTACAAAGATTTCATCTTTCCACAGCTGTGGTTCCATGGTGGTCTACTGGCAACTGATGATTTTGATAGAAGATTAATTTGTTGGCATACTGATTTCACCACCATCAGTTATATCTGATTTTATTGTATAATGTTAACTTTCTTGTTACCCTGTTCTTTGTGGGGGAGGGGCTTTGACAACACCCTAAATACTCGAGGTAAAGGTCAAGTGCACGCCCCCCACCAAGCCTGTTTACTTCATGGGAATCACTCACTCATCTTCCCTGTGAGAAATGTGGTCACTGCTCTTACTGGCCGCAGTGCTGCCCTCCAGGCCCTGACCCTGGTCTGTGGGCCCAGTTGGGTCAGGCTGGTTGGGCTCTGCCAGGCTCCTCCTTACCATCCCTTCTCTGTCTGAGTAATAAGGTGCACGTGTCCATTGACCACTCTGCCAGCCCAGACACCGCAGTCTTGCTTATGCTGCCACCCAGACTTACCTTGTCCACTGTGGTAAGTTGCCACCAGCCCAGTGGCTCTCAATGTTTTTGGGACACAAATATTCCCACAAGCAGCCTGTGGCTAGAGCTAGCCCCCAGGACTCTTTTCAGTAGGTACTTAATAAGAACCTACTGTGTGCTGCTAGGGGAGTGGACACAGCCCCTGCATCCCAGCTAGAGGGGGACCCCTCCTCCTTCCTTCATTGTGTCTGCTGTCACATCCTGCAGAGAGATCTCAGGGACCTACTCCTCTGCCTCGAGAAGCAGGCATTTCTTCCCAGCCAGTGTATTTGCAAAGTCTAGTTAGGAGGGGCGACTGGCCCTGTGTCACCTGTTCACATTAGCTATTCTGATGACAGGGAGAAATGTGCTTCTCTTTTTTCAATATGAATCTAATTCTTATAATGACTATTCTACCTCCTACTTTTGATAGTCATTAACTGCCTTAAATTAATTTAAAGAAAACAACAGCAACAAAAAAAGAGTCTCACTTTGTTACCCTGGCTAAAACACAGTGGCATCATCACAGCTCATAGCAACGTCAAACTTCTGGGCTCAAGTGATCTTCCTGCCTCCCAAGTAGCTGGGACTACAAGCGGGTACCACCATGTGTAGCTAGTTTTTGCATATTTTTATGGAGATGAAGTCTTACTCCTGCTCAGGCTGGTTTTGAACTCCTGGCCTCAAGCAGCAATCCTACCTCACCCTCCCAAGGTGCTGGGATTACAGGTGTGATCCTGTAATTTTAATTGTCACAATATAGGTAATAAATTTGACTGACATTTTCTTTTTATTGCTTCTTCATGTTTCCTTTGCCCTTTTTTCCCCTCTGCTTGCAGTTTCACATTATCATCTGGGGAAACAGCAGCTGTTACCCAAAATATTATCGTTTCCTGCGTCCTATTCTGTCCCTTACTTGACGCCACTTTCCAGTGCAATCGTTTCAACATTTTTCTGAGGAAATGCGTGTATAATGTAACACACCAGCCATATGTATCCACAGATCCCTCTCACCAAATAGTGTAAATCTGTCCATTAACTACTCCTGAAAATGCTCTGGCTGTTTTCACCTGCTTCCTAATCACTTTCTCACTTCCACAGGGCTGGTCCTCTCGTCAGGAGGCCATCTGGGCAGCACAGCTTCTCCTGACAACTTACACTGACATTTCTGTCTGGTACCAATTTCTCAGTTTCTCTCTGTTTTTTTTGAGACAGAGCCTCAAGCTGTCGCCCTGGGTAGAGTGCCGTGGCATCACAGCTCACAGCAACCTCCAACTCCTGGGCTCAAGCGAGTCTCCTGCCTCCGCCTCCCAAGTAGCTGGGACCACAGGCGCCCGCCACAATGCCCGGCTATTTTTTGGTTGCAGCCATCATTGTTGTTTGGCGGGTCCGGGCTGGGGATTCGAACCCGCCACCTTAGGTGTACGTGGCTGGCGCCTTAGCCGGTTGAGCTATAGGCGGGGAGCCACTCTCTCTGTTTTTTTTTGAAAGAAATTATGAGTTCATTTGTAATGAATATTCCAACTTCTTGGAAGAGTTGAGGCTTCCGGTAAAAATGCAAATAGAGCATAACAGTTAACATCAGACCAGACCTCACGGGGAAACTCTTCATGCAGTTTTCAGCAATAAACTTTGGAAAATCCAGTAGGCCTTAAACTGAAAATAAAATAAACAAGGCAGGGATGAAGGTGTAGTGGTGTGTAATCCCACACTGCAGAGGTGTGATCTGTTGATGGAAGATTGTTCTCTCTGGTACGGACTCAGTAAAGGACCAGTAGAGAGGATGGGAAGCCATGAGAAGAGCAGAAAGGAAAGGATGAGGAAGGAGCATGTGAAAATGGGGGACCAGGGTGTTCCCGAAACCTGAAGAACATTCGCAGGTCTGTGGTGGCCCAGCGCCGTGCTCACACCTCGGCCGCCGGCTCTGAAGCCCGGCCTGTGGCTGTCCAGGCGGGACGCAGTCATGTACCACTATCAGATACCGAGTCTGCACACCCCACAAACTGATTAGCAGCTTTCAGATTGATTACATGTGGAGGTGGAAATTTTTAATATGTTGGGTTAAGTAAAATTTTACTAAAATTAAATTCATTTTCTTTATATATGTTTTTTTTAAGAGACAGAGTCTCACTTTATTGCCCTTGGTAGAGTGCCATGGCGTTATAGCTCACAGCAACCTCCAACTCCTGGACCTAGGTGATTCTCTTGCCCCAGCCTCCCAAGTAGCTGGGACTACAGTGGTTAATTTTTGTATAGGTAGTTGTGACACTAGAATTTCATCTTCAGTAGATCCTTGGTGTCAGTCATTTGAAGAATGAATCCATGGAACACAGATCAGTGGTAAGATGGATTTATTTACAGAAAAGAATACCAAAACACCAAAGCTCCTGGCAGGGAGAAACAAACCAAGGGGGTGGGGGAGCTCTCTCTCTCCCTCTGTTTCTCGCTGGGCTCTCTGTCCAGGGTGTATGTGTGTGTACATGTATGTGTATATACCTATGTGCATGGTTGCATGGTCCTCTGTAGTTACATTCCCAGGGGACTGGGTAGCAAATGAATGGCTACAATCCCTTTCATTCCCAGGGGACTGGGTAGCAAATGAATGGCTACAATCCCTTTCATTCCCAGGGGACTGGGTAGCAAATGAATGGCTAAAATCCCTTTCATTCCCAGGCCTAGGAAACTTACATGAAATTGACCAGGCCTAGGAAATGGGGGTTCCCTGTTCAGCTGCAAGTGCAAGGGGGGGGGAGACCTAAGGTGCTGGTGCCTCCCCAGCAGTTGTTTGGCCCCTCTGACTGCTGGAGCCTCCTGTGGGCCCCCCGTGCCTACCCGCCAGCCCACTGTTCCTCTGCCAGCTGCCACTGCACCAACACCGCCTACGCGGAGCAGCAGGTCTGCCCCTCATCTCCACCAAGCTGGCTGGGGAACCACCTGTCCTGTATCAATTGTTTGATCTGTTTTGGAAATTTTACTTGTAAAATAGGAGGCAGATATGAGAGAACAGAGGTGTGGCATAAATGGAGAATTATTTTTACAGACCCTGGAGACAAACCTCTGAAACCAAGAGTTTTTAAGTGCTCTTAGGAACTCCCAGCAAATTTTCATTATCGATAGATGCCCTGCACAAAATCACCTAAGAGAGTAAATTCATTCCAAATAATTCTCTTTTATTCTTATGGCATAAATGTGGTGTCTTCTCTGAAAAGGAGGGTTGGGAGCATTTGTTACAGATTGGGGGGAGGGGTCTTTGAGCTAACCAGGCCCCTCTCTCATAGACTGGAGAAGCCGCGGACAAATTGGACCTTTTCCCCTTTCATTGCATTTCTCAGTTTGGAAATTAGATTTCCATACGTGTAAAACATACGTGTACACATCACGTGTGCACCCGGCTGTGCTGAGAGGAGGGAGAAAGCTTCCACCAAAGGCTGAGAAAAGACCTGGGCGGTCTCCGGCTCCACCACCTCTAGGCCTGGTTTTTCTCAAACAAAACACACAGATAATCATGACAACTACTCCAGGGTTGTCATGAAGATTAAATGAAATGACTACCCAAGGCATTTAACGTGGCGTCTGGCACAATAAAAACTGTAATGATAAATAAATATTAAATGTTCCTATAGATAACAACTTTAACTTTAAAAACATGGTCTTCATTTTCCTCCCCATGGTTGGGTCCTCCCTTGTCTTAACGGAATCAGTCAACAGAAGGCTAAGTGGCTTCCCCGCATCCTTCCTGAGTTAAAATTCCTCTTGGCATCAGAGCTTAAGCTACCACTCTCCGTGCCCTGGGCCAGGAGCCAGAAACAACTCCTGGCCACAGTTCAGACTCTGGCAGAGAAGCTGGAGTGGAGTCGGGGACCTGACTGATGCTGAGGCTGGGGTGCGTCCCCTGGGCCTCATCAGTGTGGTGGGGCTGAGGATGCCCAGTTAACCTCAGCTGTTCAGAACCAGTGTGGGAGGCTTGACCTGGGATTAGATCTTTCTCACTATAAGGTGGAGGTCAGAAGAGGAAGGGCCGACAGAACACAAAATCAGGCATTTTGGCAACAAAGAGATGTGTTTTCATCACTGGGATTTAACAGGCATGTCATGACAAGAAGGCCCTCTGCCAGCCTGGTGACACCGAGGCCCCACATCAGGGGCACCCGTCGCCAACCCGGATGAAAAGCCTCCAGGCTGAGGGGGGAGCTAACAGAGGAGGGTCAGTGCCTCTGCTGGGCTGTGTGCTGGGCAGGGCTGCACTGCCTGGAACCCTCAGGAGGGGCATCTCAGCACGAGGCCCAGCCTGGCTTTAAGGGCTGAGCCTCAGCAGACTTGGCACAACATGGGCCCAATGCCAACCCTGCATTGCTCCTTGAGTCTCTCCCACCTGCATCCCAGAACCTGATGGAGGCTGGTTTGTAGCAGGGAAGGCAAGACTGAGCAGAGCATTAGAAGGCCACTGTCCAGGAGAGAGCAGAGAGGGCACCCAAGTCAGGTAGTTTCCACAGCCGACAAACCCAGGTGTTGGGCGTGGGAGGGCTCAGCAATGCCTTTCACTGTACGGGGCTGGGGCCAAAGATCCCTTGGTAGAAGAAAAGCTTCTCACCAGTAGGGCAGCCGGTTGCCGAGTCCGACCGCTGGTTCCACCACACCTGTGCCTCTGTGCACATCACTTTGCTTTTCTAAGCCTCCTATAAATTATAGGACTCCCCTCACGGGAATTCCATGATGTCTAAATTAGATCATCAGACTGCATTCCCTGCCATGGCTGTTCATACTCAGTGGATGTCAACACTGATGATGAGAATCTGCCTCTGGGTTCTGCGTTGGCAGCAGACTAGGGACTTCTCTGGTGATTTCAGTGATGAGCTCTTTTTACCAAAGCAAACTTTAGACCCAGTGTTCATGGTCACAGGAAAACCTACCCATGTACTAATCACATCAAATATCTCAGGTTCTCCTGGTTGCGGATTAAAGGCGGATGCCAGACATGTGCAGGAGGAGTCCGGAGGGAGGGTTTCTAGCAGGAAGGGCGAAGTGACCCCAGATGTGTGCCTGTGTCTGGCCACAGCCTACACCTGCAGTCACCGCATGAGGAGGACCTGTGGCCCCCATCTGGGCACAGCCTGCAGTCACTGCGCCAGGAGGACACACGTGCCCTCCTCAGGGCACAGCCTGCAGTCACTGCACTAGGAGAATGTGCGCGCCGCCATCCTGGGCACAGCCTGGAGACCCCACGCCTCTGTCCAGGCACAGCCTGCACTCAACGCTCCAGGAGGATGTGTGCACCTCCGTCCGGGCACAGCCTGCAGTCACCACACCAGGAGTTCATATGTGCCTCCATCCTGGGCTCCTGCAGTCCCCGCACCAGGAAGACATGTGCCCCTCCATCCCGATACAGTTACTGCACCAGGAGAATATTGTAGCCACTCAGCCACCCACCCTGTCCATTTCCCTCCTCCTCCCAACCCACTCCCTCCCCTCACAACCAACAGGGCTCCCCACCCTCTCCCCACGGTCTGTCACTGGTTCCTGCTAGCTTGTCTCCATGTTCCCTGTGCCCCTTCAGGCCCATCCTCACGCCTCTTGAGCGACCTCTTTCAGAATGTGGAATGGGCCTTCTCTCTTTTTCCTGCTTAAATCTCCACTGGTTTCCTGCCAGTCTCAGAAGATACACCAGACTCTCCCCCCTCCTGTTTCCTGGTGCCCACACACCTGCCTTTCTGCCTGGAGCTGCCCTCCAGCTGGGTCCTGGGCATCAGGACCAGTTCCCAGCCCCTTCCTCCTCCTCATCCTCCCACGTGGAGCTTTCCGTCCCTTCGTCTGGCCAGCCCATTAGGAGACGCTCCCTTTGTACTGGTCCCCTAAGTGTGCTGTCACAGCCATCCCAGGTACACACCTGTTTAAGTCTGTCATCTCAGTCACAGGAAGCTGCATGAAGGGTAACATCATCTGCCGTCTTCCTCGGCGTCCCGGATGCCTCACAGGCTCCTGGCACATCTCGGGCCGTTACGGTTGTAGAAAGAATGGACGAAAGAGTGGAGAGGGTGGTCCGTGACAGGGCAAGGAGATACATCAATGTTGTAACTTTCCTTTTTTGAGACAAAGCCTCACTTTGTTGCCCTTAGTAGAGTGCTGTGGCATCATAGCTCACAGCAATCTTAAACTCTTGGACTCAAGTGATCCTTTTGCCTCAGCCTCCCGAGTAGCTGGGATAATAGGTGTCCACACAATACCCAGCTGTTTTTTAGAGACAAAGTCTCGCTCTGAATCATGTGGTCTTGAACCTGTGAGCTCAGGCAGTCCACCTGCCTCAGCCTCCCAAGTGTTGGGATTACAGGCGTAAGACACTATACCTGGAAATATTGTAACTTCTAAATGTAATCTCAAATGGATAGTGTGTGAAGGGAGAGGAAGACAGAGATAGAGGCTGTGCTGGAAAAGTTGGGAGAGTGGAGGGCGACAGGTGACTTTCTGAGCTGAGTGTGCTGGAGAGACACACAGAGGCGACTAGAGTCACTGGAGATGAAACGGAGGTCACTTTGCAGAACTAGAAAGAAAGAAGGGGAGCTACAGCCTAAAGCAGATGGGTCTGCTGTACCCACGGGGG
>NW_003852533.1:4742965-4752492 GCF_000181295.1 Otolemur garnettii | reverse complement strand
GGGGGGGCACTGCACTGTGACCTCCTTGTATAGAAGGGGGGACACTGCACTGTGACCTCCTTGTATATAAGGGGGGGCGCTGCACTGTGACCTCCTTATATGGGGGGATGCGCACTTGTGCCTTGTATGGGGGGCGCTGCACTGTGACCTTATATGGGGGGACGCTGCACTGTGACCTCCTTGTATAGAAGGGGGGGCGCTGCACTGTGACCTCCTTGTATGGAAGGGGGGGCGCTGCACTGTGACCTCCTTGTATAGAAGGGGGGACGCTGCACTGTGACCTCCTTGTATAGAAGGGGGGATGCTGCCTAGTGACCACCTTGTATAGAAGGGGGGACGCTGCCTAGTGACCACCTTGTATGGGGGGGCTGCGCAATGACTTCCTTGCACTTATGAGAGAGGGACACTGCACAGTGACCTCCTTGTTGGGGTGGGGGGACACTGACCCACATTAGCCCATCAGATGCACTTGGTCACCTCTTCAAACGTTAGTCTTCCTGGCTGCTGTGCAGCTATATCTGAAATTCCCCGTGAGTGGCTGTCAGTCTGTGCAGCCCAGTGAATGTTAGGATGCCTTTTAACAAAATTAAGAAACAAAAGCTTGCAAAGCGGTCACTGATGTATATTCAGTTAGAAGCTCTCTCTTCCAGGAAATGCCATCATGAATTTTGTCTCCTTCCATTGTGTCTTTATGATACCAACTTATCTACCTAGCAGAATTCTTCCCCAGTATTTCTATAACATTTTCATACAACTTTTTCACCTAGGGCATTTATCATTAGATAGCCACAGTAGTGGGTTAGGGTAGAACTCGCTGTTCAGTAGCTCTGCACACAATCCAGGGCAGCTGTGTCCCTCTAAATAGTGCTGAGAAAAACAGGGGCCCCTGCCGCTGTCCTCACTGCCCTGTGGACCAGGTTTCCCCATCTGCAAAAGCACCTGCTTCCCAGATTGTCGTTAGTGTTAAAACGTCAGAAGATGGTCCACAGCTAAGGCTCAACACGTTCAGTTACTGTATTATCATACTTACTATTATTGCTATCCTGGGGCTTGACACGCGCATCTTTAATATAAAATAACCCTTATGAAGAGATTTTACTCCTCTTTAAGCCTCACTTCTAGTGGCACTTTTTCTATCCACTCGTGAGGCCCGGGGGTGTGTACCCGCCTGTCTCCGCAGAGCTCTGTCTCTCACACTGACCACTTCTCACTAATCTGAGTCTATCTTTTCTTTAAACCTCTCTCCTCGTATCTCTTGCTCCTTTTGTTGTGCATAAGTCATTCCACAATAGATCTGTGTGTAAGAAAATGAGTTCTTGGACGTCTTGACTCATTTCTTTCTTTGAAGCGCAGTTCAGGGAGGCGGCTTTGATTTGTAAGCACTTGTCATTCCGAGCTGTGTTGCCTAGAGACCGCGTCCTCACCCTGACAGCCCACAGCCCGACTTTAAAGCTCCTGGAGGTCTGTTGACGCAGAATTTTCTTTCTCACAATTTCAAGGAAGCACAGTGTACATTCTCTCTGATTTGTCAGAGGCAACAAAATCCTGTAGAGAAGAGCCGAGTGCCAGCGTCTGGCCCAGGACGTCAGTGCCAAACACATTTTTATTATTCTCTGGGAAATAGGGTTGTAAAAAGGTAATTGCTGACACAACTTTAATGATAGCACTTTAAGTGTGCTGCTGTAATTAAAATAGCGATTTTATTGTACTAGACCTCTGAGAGCCCGGCGTACACACCGTGCAGGCTCAGGATTTACAAAGCAAGCAGCTTTGGTTCCCGCTGCTTTTGCTGTGTGGGCCACACTCACCATTTGTGCCTCACCTCGCTGTAGCTTGTATAGGAACCACCTCTCTCCCGGCGAAACATAGTGAGCCCCAGTACTTGCAGAGGAGCCTGCAGTGATGGGGCAGTGACTGCAGCACACGCACCTCTGATGTGTCGCTGAAGGAGCTGCTCTCTCCTTTGGTGTCCCTGGGAAGAAGACTTCAGTGCCTTAGGCAATGAGGTTAAAACCCCACAGGACATTTTGGTTAAAATTTGAAGAGGGCTCTCTTACAGCTGTGGGATGTTATATCCCCCCTGATGGATGGGTCAGGATTACATACAGCAGCTGCTAGTTATAAAGACCCAAAGATAATATCTTTAAAAAATTAGTTGTTTTTCTTCTCTGATGAGAATTACAGAGGTTGGTGGTCCATGTGCAGTGATGCCACAGTATCCAGTGGGACCTAGGAGTTTGGACACTGTAACATTGGGTCATCACCTGGGCCCGGGACAGCTGCCTGAGCTGCGGCCACCATGGCTGAGCCCCAGGGAGGAAGAAAGGCCAGGGCAGGAGCCTCAGCCCAGTGAGGTCAACCATTGCCTTTAAAAAGCTTTCCCTAGAAGGCTCACCCCAAAACATCCACTCACATCTTCTTAGCCAAAACTTAGTCATGTGGAAAATACATAGTTTATGAGTTGAGCGTATCTCTCCGAAAAGTCGGTGGTCTAGACGCAGATTAAGGAAGAAGGGCCACGCAATGTCGGTTCAGCATGTAATGGTCTTTGCCAGAAGTGACCATGTATAAAAAGTGTAAGCAGCACACACACACACACACACACTGCTTTGCCACATCAAAAAAGGAAAACATGTCAGTTATCAGACCTGCACGGGGCCAGGGCCTTCAGTTCTTGGCTGCTCAGAGGCTGGGCGTCACTACCGCCCAGTCCAGGAGCCCACTTCCAGCCTCAGCAACAGAGAGCTATCTCTAAAAATGGAAGCAAAAAATAATCAGAAAGCTGCACTTTTTCCTGTTGGTAGCAAAATTACTCTTTATCATGATAAAATAGGACCAATACACTCCTCATTAGTTTGCTGAGTCATCACGTATTCTTTTTAAGTATCACCTTCATGTCACTAAGTGTTTAAAATTACAGTTGACTTTTGAACAATGTGTGTCAGGAGCTCCCAGCTCTGCCCAGTCATAAGTCCGCATCTGACTTGTGACTGCACGAACTCAATGCCGTGATAGCAGCCTTCTGCTCAGCAGAAGCCTTACCAAGGACACTGACAGGTGATTAACACGTATTTTCTATGTTCTGTGAATTATATATATATATTATATATATATACAGTGTTCTCACAATAAAGCAAGCTAGAGAAAAGAAAACGTTATTAAGAGAATCATAAGGAAGAGAAAATGCATTTCCTTTCACTACGTGGAGGTGGGTCAGCACAAAGGCCTTCACCCCTGCCCCCCTCTTCATGCTGAGCAGGTGAGGACATGGGGGCAGCAGAGGGCTGGTCCTGCTGTCCAGGTGGCACAGGAGTGGAGAGGGGGAATGGGAGGCAGGAGAGGCAGGTGTGACTTTTATTTTAAAAAATCTGCATTATTACTGGACCCACACACTTCAAACGCATGTTCAAATGTCACCTGTATTCGGAACATAGTCTGGGGACATTTGGATATGATGCTTCAGGTACCAGTTTAGAAGAATGTTTGATTCTCATCACTGCTACATTTCTCAAATTATAAAATTAAAGCTGTTTCCTATAAATCTAAAATCTGGTGCAAACATACTTGAAAGCTTAGGAGATGGGTCCTCCGTGTATTCCGTGCGCTAGTCCACACAGACCTGCCCTGGTGTCGGCCCATGGTAGTCCTGCTGCTCCACTCAGCGTGGGGGAGTCTCTCATGGTGTCCTTAGTTGTGATAAAGCACCCACAGTGTAAAGCACACCACCTGCAGACCCTTTTCAGGGCATGGTTAGTGGTGTTAGTGCCACACTGTGCACTTGTGCAACCCCCCTGCTGCTTGTTTATTATGACCTAATTCTTTTTTGTTCACTGTAGTATTTGACACTAAGTCATTCTCTGTCAGTGTTTGTACAAGCAGATTTTCAGGTAACAAGCAGTCGTTTTCCCACCCTGTTTATTTGTAGGGCAGAGATTTGCACAAACAGATGTAGTTGGACAACTGGGTGATGGATGGCTGAGCAGTGAGGGCTGTGATCCCGAGCAGAGCCCGGACCCTACACGGCCACAGAAATGCCAAATGGTAGAGGCAGTTTGTGTGGCTCGAGTGTTTCAATGCTCCTTCTAAGTCCAGCGTGCTGTAACACTCGCTGAAGGATAGTCTGAAAGTGATTCCCTTTTTCAATCTTTTTAAATAGCAACTCTAACAAAGAGATTTTTTTATATCTTATTTCATTTTGTTTTTTTTTTAATCCATGAAAACTGTTTTTTTCTTCTTTGTCAATCCAATGGTTCTCCTTAAACTAACAAAATCTTCCAGCAGAGAAATTACCTAATGAGATCTCCTTAATAAACATTCACATCTGTTAAGACCTAATGGATTCTGATGGCTCAAAGCTAGGAGAGCGGGCTGCCCACCTCCCTTTGTTACTGAGCCACAAGGACATAAGCGACTTCAACTTGAACGTTAATAATCGTGCTCTCTACGCTTGCTTAGTGCCTCCTCTTCCCAAGAGTACAGAATATTCTGATATAATGCCATTAAATTTTCGGTGACAGGTAGGGCGGCTGAAGGCACATTGAAAGAGGAGGTTGGGAGGAGTCATACATGAATTTATTATTTTTTTCAAATTTGAGGTGACTGTCCCCTTCCCCGTGTGCCAGCCCAGCACTGTGCTCCAGGGCCTCCCCTGCGCAGTGGGCATGAGAGATGCCACAGAGCAGGGGTGTTCTCCCCGGGGTGACCCTCCTGCTCCTTATTCTTGAACAAGAACCCAGTTAGGCTCAGGGCTTGGGGTTAAAGCAAGCATAGTTTAGATTAACTAGTTGTGTCTTCTTTGGGTAAGCCATTTTTAAGAAAAAGATATGTTTTTTACCTATATATTTGAAATTTGAGCATTTTTTGACAGATAATTATAATTATTACAAACTCAGGCAATTGCTATTAATCTTTGAATTAGAAACAGAAATTGTAAATATGGTCTCAAACAATAAATAATGCATTTTCTCATCATCATTCCTGCTCCTAGAATGTTTCATGAGCTACATACACATAATTCAGATATTAAGACATTTGCAATTATAGCCATTTTTGAAATGATTTAGATAGAGTATTCTGAAGCCACTACTGGCCATTATGATGAATAATTCCACCATTCTGAATTTCTATTATAAAACATGTATGGTGCTAGAAGATGGTTGTACTTTTCAAGTGTTACTGTAAAATAAAAACTATTAGTGTGGGGCCAGGCTCACACCTGTAATTCTAGCCCTTTGGGAAGCCATGGCAGAAGAATTACTTGAGGCCAAGAGTTTGAGAGACCAGCCTGAGCAAGAGTGAAGCCCCATCTCTACAACAAATAGAGTGAATTAGCTGAAATATGATGACAGTGCCTGTCGTCTTGGCTACTTGGGAGGCTGAGGCAGGGTTGCTTGCACCCAGAAGTGCGAAGTTGCAGTGAGCTGCGATGACACTGATACCAGACTTTTGATATTGGATTTCTAGGCTCTTGGTCTCGACGATTCAATGAATGAATCGACAGACCACAGGATGAAAGTTTTTATTTAACAGGTATTACAGCTCTTACAAAGAACCAAACCTTGCAGAGCAGGATAAGATAAGTTTTATACAATTGTCACAGCTCTTACAAAGAGCCAGACTTCCTTGCAGAGCAGGATCCAAGTGTTACAGCTCTTCCTCTTCTGCTCTCTCTCCTGCACCCTCTAAGGTCTGGGGCAATCTGCTGAGGTCTTTGCTCTCCTGCTCTCTCTCCCTCAATGGTCTACAAGGATCTGCCCCTAGGCTCTCTACTCAGGGGTTTATATAGGGGCAGTTGTCCAATGAGCTGAAAGCTGAACTGAAAATAGGAGAAAATAGACCAATCAGTAGCAGAATTGAAAATGGACCAATTAGGGATGCACTGGAGGAATCACCAGTGTTTTCCCCTCTTGGTCAGGTCTTTCTTGCTACTGGAGCCTCCGGTGGGAGAGGAAAGCTCCCTCCACTTGCTCCAACCTGCTGGTTCCTCTGCCTGCTGCTGCAGCCAAGACAGAGGTGGCAGGTCCCCGAGCCCCGCTCAGCTGAGCTGGCTCGGGTGCACTTGTCTGGTACCAACACCACTGCCCTCTAGTCTGGGTGAGACCCTGTCTTGTAAAAAACAAAAACTATTAGTATGATATAAACATATTGGAAAGCAGATTAAAAATAGAACTACTGAAAAATGTAATAATTTCATAGTTCCTTCAGCCATTCCACAGCCATCAAGTGGCCATATATACAAGTCAGTCTGGTGTGTGTACTTGCTTTGTGATAACTAAAGGCAGAGTTTTCTGACCATTTAACTAGCAAATGCAAGACAAATAGGCATAAAAATAGAGCAAATGTGTGAGTGTCTGGTGTCTCCAAGGTGCACAGTTTACTTTAGCAGATGTGCTGCAGTACAGCAGCGGCTAAGCTGAGCCTTGTGATCAGAGATGTAACTGCATGTCTAGCTTTACCTCCGTCACCGAGCAGTTTGTGACTCTGAGCCGGCTCCTTCCCACTTCAGGTTTCTGCTCTACAAACCGATGATGTAATAGTCCTTCTTTGGAGGTCTGTTTTGGAAAAAGGAGTAAAGTGAAGTAAGTTTTGTTCGGTGCATAGTGTGATGCCTGGTGCCTGGCACATAGCAAGTGTTCACCATACACTCACTGTTTTCAAGAGTTGACAATTAAGTTCATGCACTTGTCACTGTGTACCTATGTGGGCAGCCCTGTGCACACAGCTCAGTGAGGTCCATAACCTTGGGGTATCAGTGTCTCACAGCTGTGTTCATGCTGATGTTTTGCAGTGTTTTTGGAGTGGGGTTCATTATTGTGCATTTTTGCTATCACGAGAATGTCAGAGCTTGAATTAGAACAACTTTCTTGTTAAACTTGGCAAGAGTGGAAGTGAAATTGGGGCTGTGTTAGTGTATGGGGATAATGCCAGGAAGAAAACAGCTGTGTACAAATGGATGAAATGTTTTTTCTGAGGGGAGAGAAAGAGTCGCCGAAGAAGAGAGGTCAGGGTGGCCAGTAACCAGCAGAACTGATGAAAACATTGCAAAACCTGTCAGTTGTGTGTCAAAATCATCACCTGACTGTGACAAGTACAGCAGATCAAGTCAACATCGATAAACAGTTAGGAAAACCTCAACTGCAAATGACCCGAACTTTCTGCCAACTCCTGGCTCTTGCGTCACGACACTGCACCAGCTCAATCAGCACTGCGAAGGAGTTTTTAGCCAGTAAACAAATAAATGTATGGGAGCAACCTCCCACTCACCTGATCTGATCCCCGGTAACTTTTTTCTTTACCCAAAGATAAAGGAATATTGAAAGGAAGACATTTTGATGACATTCAGGGCACTAAGAGTAATCAGACAAGTGATCTGGTGGCCATTCCAGAAAGAGTCACAAAATTTCTTTGAAGGGTGGAGGAAGCCCTGGTGTGGGTGCAGAGCTTCCCAAGGAGAGCACTTCAAAAGTGACCATAATGATGATACTCAGTAACCAGTCCATGAACTTAATTGTCAAGCTTTGTATCTTTACATTTTCATTACAGATAAACCATGTATTTTTATAGGAAAACTGCATATAATTTATGCAAACATTAATGTGCATTCAAAACCAATATATATGTAGGAAAAAGTTTAATATCAATATGAATTTTCTTACTAAAGTTGAATATCACAAAGCAAGGATAATGATGTGTCTTTTCATCAGATTTCGACCATTGATGTTAGCAATCAACATCAACGTGTTTTGTCTGAATAAACTTTCTTAACTCAGCAACCCACAACTCATCTTCAACCTAACTGGTAGTTGTTGTGGGCAATCTTAGAGATTATTGGACTTTTAATCAGTGCAATAGAAGAAGGAAGGAGGGAGGGAGGCAGGAAAGGGGGGATTTGTAGTGTCACTTAGTTTTCTGTCTGCTGGGTTCTGGAGGTTAATTTTACTGGTATTTTCTTTGGGTCTCCAAAGGCAATGCTGTTGTTTTATTTCTGCTGTGGCCCCTTGTCTTGGCTCAGGGCGGTTTTGGGCACCTGTGGGACGTGTGGCACTGAGCTCTCTGACGTCAGCCAGGGGCTGCCAGACACTCCACACATGCCCTGATCTTTATTCTTCTTGTCAGGTCGTCTTTACCTAAAGCACCCCCAGTTCACCTGGGCATGTAACTTTGACGGGGCCTGTGACTCTAAGTTATGACGAATAATCCATGAACTGAGTATCACACGGGAAGTCTGGGAGGGCCTTCCGGTGAAAGGCACCATCTTTACATTCTCCTGTTTTTCTTCTTGAATGTGGAGGTGACGGTTGGATGCCAGAAAGCCTCCTTGGAGCTCAGAAGGGCCAGGTGGAGCCGAGAGATAGACAGGCCTGGGCACTGCCACAGCCCAGCATTTATTGCCTCTAAACTTGGAGACTGTGGACTTAGAGGAGAAATCCTACTGTGTTTAAACCACTATTAATTTGGATTATCTGCCACCCGTAGCCTAATCTAATCATAAAAATAAAAAGTATGAGGTCGCTGTTGAAGATCATAGAATGTGAGCTGCCTTGAAATCTGAATTATCCTTCTGCATTTCAGTCTGTGACGTGTCAGCCTTCCAGGTGGACCCTGTGTCCTTGGCAGTGTGTTTGCTGAGGTGTTCTCTTTCTAGCATTGACCTTTCCTGTCAAATCATACCAACATCTGTAAGTACGAGTCAACCTTTATAAATTTGAGGACTTAACTTACTCAAGAGTTAGCATCATGCTGGGTGACGAGATGCTTCCCGGGCAGAATGAAGCCCTTCTCTTTATTCAGAATCCCAGCCTTCTCTGGGAGTATCGGCAGGTGCCCGGGGCTCACCTGCACGTCTCTGGGCCATTTCATCTGCTTTCAGCGGCCACATTTTTCCCACGGGTCCTCACGGTCCGCCACCCCCAATTCCATGGCATGTCTACTCTTTCTCTGCCTTCTTTCAAGAGACTGTGTGTTTGAAGAATGGGAATTTTGTAGTGGCTTTGGAAACAGAAAAGGTATTTCTGTATTTTCCCCTTTGTATCAGGTTTGTTCTATTAATACAGCAAAGCGGCCAACCCCACACTCAGCTCACCCAGCTTTTGCTTCTCCCTCATCCGAGCAGCCTCAGAGGCGGCTCGGCTCAGCTCCGCCCTGGGGGCCTCTCATCCCACAGCTGCAGCTCCACACCTGTGGCCATCCACCGGCAGGCAGCAGAGAGCACAAGGACTAAGCAGGCCTCACCTCAGAACTGTCTTTCTGCTACTCATGCTGGGACCCGTTGGCCAAGTCAGTGAGGCAGGGATGTCCACACCCACCTGTCCCGAGGCCCTGCAAAGATGCATGGTGAGGTGTCCAAGTCTGTGACCTGATTACAGGCACCTGTCCTTTCCCTATGAAGGGGTGTATGTGGTCTCCTGACGGCCACCATACACACATGTGCGCACACACCATTATGACAGGTGTATGTGGTCTCCTGACACCCACCATACACATGTGTGCACATGCACCATTATGAGGGGTGTACGTGGTCTCCTGAC
>NW_003852533.1:4741478-4741848 GCF_000181295.1 Otolemur garnettii | reverse complement strand
GCCACCATACACATGTGCACATGCACCATTACGAGGGGTGTACGTGGTCTCCTGACAGCCACCATACACATGTGCACACACACACCATTACGAGGGGTATACGTGGTCTCCTGACAGCCACCATACACATGTGCACACGCACCATTACGAGGGGTGTATGTGGTCTCCTGACGGCGACCATACACATGTGTGCACACGCACCATTACGAGGGGTGTATGTGGTCTCCTGACAGCCACCATACACATGTGTGCACGCACCATTATGAGGGGTGTACGTGGTCTCCTGACGGCGACCATACACATGTGCACATGTACCATTACGAGGGGTGTACGTGGTCTCCTGACGGCCACCATACACATGTGTGCACAC
>NW_003852533.1:4705868-4740957 GCF_000181295.1 Otolemur garnettii | reverse complement strand
GGGTGTACGTGGTCTCCTGACGGCCACCATACACATGTGCACACACACACCATTACGAGGGGTGTACGTGGTCTCCTGATGGCCACCATACACATGTGCACACGCACCATTATGAGGGGTGTACATGGTCTCCTGACGGCCACCATACACATGTGCACACACAATACACACACAGAATGGCCTAATGTTGACTGTAAAATCCAGATGGAATATATGTTCTTTGAGAAGTTTGAACTGTATGTTAAAGGAATTCTTACTTTTATATAAGTCTTTTGGAGATTTTGTATTTTATACTTCTGTGAGGATATGAGTGGACTGGTCAGTTAACCAAACTGCAGACTGCAGGGTGTAACTAATTCTGAATGCCACAGCTGCCAGCTGACATCCCAGAGGGCACGTGGGGTCTCTGGAGGAAGTTTGCTTTTGCTTCTAGTAACTGGTGTCACTTCATTTTAGGATCCAGCTGCTCTCATTTAATGGACAAAACGAAGACAGGGCTAACTTCACTGCTTCAGTTTCTTCCAGCTCAATGATGCTTTGAGAACTGTGCTAAAAATACCCTTCTCTGCAGAGTGTAACTCTGTATATGATCGCAGTTGACTGTGGTCTCTGTGGACATAAAACATTATAGCTTCGTGACAGCTGCTTCATTAGTTGATGGCGGTCAGCTCAATTTTAAATAGTTGCTTAAGCTTTTAAAAATTTATCACTCATGCCCCCAGATCGCAGTTTGAAAACAGAAACACAAATGGTGCTGGTATGTTGGACGCAACGGTTTTATGCTAGAGAAGCTGAGGAATACGCCCTAATATCCTTCCTTACAGTTAGTTGGCTTCTAATGATTTTGACACCATTCCCTGAGGGAGAGACACTTAGTGCCAGTGGGATTTCCTGAAGCTCCCTGTGTTTTCTGGGGTTCCCCTGCAGGTGGGTCACTTGTTACTGGATCTAGACAATGACTGTGAGTTTCTGGTGCTGCCTGGCCCAGTTTGAGCACCAGCCACCGCCTCTAGCTCTTTTTCTCCTGTTTGACTCAGAAACCACTTGTGGAGGTGGTGGAACCGTGAGGTCTCGGCAGCCGGGGTCACACAGCTGCCAGGGAGTGGCCACCCGATTCCTACTCCTCCTGCACTGGAATGGGCAAGACAAGAAACAGAGGTTTTGGAGTCATTCCCAACATCCTCTCTAGGGTAGTCATTTCCATTTTATAGATAAGGAAAGTAATTGAAGGTTGCAGCAATTTACCAGCCTGCACAGTGCTGGCTTCACTGCTCCTCAGGGCTGCGGCTTACAGCGGTTCAGGCTACTAGCTTGTGTCTAAAGAGTTTGATCTTTATTTACTTGAAGAAATTGCAGACCTGCTGCCTTAGAAAATTGTAAGACTGTGAGAAAACCAGCTCACAGATCATAAATCCAATATTAGATTAGTTTATTTGTCTCACAGAAAATGTTGAGCATTTCCCTACATACAGTATTTGGGGGAGCTGTGTGTCATAGAGTTCATGTGCACTTTGAAACTGCACACTATTTTAAATTGCACCTGAACTTCATGGACACCTGTATTTTGAGATTCCATAAGCACACACCCCTCGTCTGCTTGTCATCAGCGACATGCAGGGACCCTGTGGGCAAGAACAGGGAATTCTGGCTCTCATTTTAATGGCATTTTGTTTATTCACGGTATGATCTTGGGAAATCACTTAACTTCTTTCAGCCTGTTTTTGTTTCTTAAAAGAAGGGGCTTCGTTACATGGATCAGAACCCAGCAGTGAGTGATGGGCCTGCAGGATCTCTCTGCCAGCATTTCTTAAAATATGTAATGAAAGTAAAAGAGAAGGTCAGCGCAGTGTGTTTGGTGTATAGTAGGGTAAGTTCTGATACAGGAAACGAGTGTGTCACAGTGTGAATGTGTGTTCAGGGCCATGTAAAATGCATTTTTTTAGTGCAGATGTGGTCAACAGTGTGCAAGATGTTGGAATAGATGGTCTCCTCACATCTCCTCCAGCTCTGATGTTCTTTGATTCTGTAAGTTTCCATGCACACACACAAGTTAATGATTTAAAAAGATATTCATACTAAGTGGGAAAAAATCTCATTTTTGTAAAAGGAGGATTGTACATTATACATTTGTGTATATGTTGTATGAGTGGTCTAAAAAACTCGTATATAAAACAAAAAACTGTAAAGTTAACACCAAGATTAGCTCTGGATGATTTTTAAAAATTGTTAGTATTTGCCTTTACATTAGGTAATGTTCGTATATTATTTTTATTTTTTAAAATATATTTTTAAAAGATTTTCTTGTTTTAAAAAATCCCTAATCAGTGAGGTTTTCATCTGGGTATCCAAGTAGGGAGAAGCCTGGCGGGGGCAGGCTGAGGAGGGGAGGTCACTTGCTGGAGGTGGCTGGGGGGGTCATGAAAGGGTAGCCTTGGGGGTCACTGTCAGGGACAGGTGAGCCCACCCTTCGCACGCCTGATATGAGCTCAGCCCACGGATGCTGCTCTGACAAGGGTCCCTCCCTGCCCTGCAGGTGCAGGTGCCCTGAGCCCCGTGGTGATGCGGCAAACTGCTGTGGCTGCTGGTGGCTTTCCTCATTCACCTCCAAGGAGTTGTAGGGACCCAGAGCAACTTCTAAAGGAGGGTTGTGAGTGCTGTGGTCATCAAAGATGGGCGACCTGGCACCCACATGCTCTCAAGTCCTTCCGACTTCAGAGGACAGAGCCCTAAATGAAGCAGAAGGAGGGTGGCCTGTGAGGCAGACAGAGCTCAGGCGACCTCGTGGACATTGTGGGACTCCCGCTGTCTGTCTGATACCAGGCCAATGGGAATAGAGGGGCTGTGACTCCGTGAAGTATCCCCAAGTTGGCAACCCAGTGGCCCCGTGCACCTGTCTGCATGGAGCCTGCCGCGAGGGTCACACGTGTTCTGTCCTCACTATGTCCCTGGGCCCCTGGGCCCCTCCTTATGAAGGCATCTGAGTGCTGCTTTGCCAGAAAGCTCCTGCGCTGTGTAAAGAAGTGATGCTCCTCCTGGTTGAGTGGGTCAGAAACTTCTCACCAGCGACCAGAGCAGGCTTTTCAAGCTCCTTGCCACCCTTGCAGGCAGACTAACAAACCATCTCTCTCCACTCAAGAGTGAATCCCCAGAGCCTCCAAATGCACTCGCCTAGCCTCCAAACTATTAAGCTAAACCTCTGGGTGGGAGGATGCCCACACTGCCATCTCCACAAAGCAGTGCTACTATTCTGATTTTTGTTTAAGATACCTTTTCCTGACCACTTCCTACTTAATCTATAGTGCATTGAACTAATGAAAGAAAGGCCCATTTTATTGAACAATGATGCTTTGTTTGTTAGACCCACTGCTGCAAAATGACCTCCCAGGTTGGTAGCTGGGTTTGAACACTCCATGTACAAACTTGCTCGGATAGTCTCTGAGTCTTTCTTGATACGGAGTGTCTCCAGCAGCTTCCAGGGTGTGGACCTCATGGTTGAGCTGCTGTGTGTTGACTCAAGAAGCCCCCTGGGAGGCAAGTGCATGCACAGCTGACTCAGGAAGCCCCCTGCGGAGGCGTGTGTGGGCAGAACTCCTTCTTGGGATTCTCAAGCCAAAAAGAAAATGAGCCGCTCTTATTTGATGGAGGGTGCCTATATGTAGAAATGTAACGGATTTGTTCTTTCCTCCATTCTCTTTTTCCCTGAGAGATACCCCTGTGGAGGCTGCACAGGGGCTGGCCTTGAGCCTGGTGCTCTGCTGGGCCAGCAAGGGTGAGTGAGACCCACGGCAGACATACTCAGTTTGAAACCCAGCAGAGGCCAAAAGGTGGGCCTCTTGCACTGTGGAGTTTTCTGTTTGTTTTTCTTCACTTATTTGATCTAAAATATCAAAAATTATTTTGACAAAACAAGAATTATGGCAGGAGACAGGCAGACATGACAGAAGCTGCTGCGCTCGTGCCCAGGTGAGGGGCTGGCTCCGCCTTCCAGTTGCAGGGAACGCGAAGCTCTTTTTCTTGGTCACATTTTTACCTTCTTGTCTGTAAAATGGAAAATTGTCCATAATGAACATTAAAACTGAAAAGATTCATTACTTCTGTATCATCCTCATTTTGAATGTCCTTGGCCAGGAGCTGGGAGGATTAGAGATTCACCCGAGAAACTGCACACAGGGTGCAGCCATTCACTTTACCCAGCTCCGCTTTCCTGGGCCTCACAGACATGGTGCTGTTTTCAGAGGAAGGTCTGTGGCCCCTTTTTCAACAGCACACGCTCACTTTGTGTCTCTGAGCCACATCTTGGTAACTCTTGCAATATTTTAGACTTTGTTATTACCAGTTTACCTGTTACATGATCTGTGACCAGGATCTTTGGTGTTCTCACTGCCATTGTTTTGGCTTGTCCCTATGAGATGCAGACTTAGTTGCTAAACGTCACGTGTTCAGCTGCCTCACAGACTCTCCCTCTGCTCTGGCTCCAAGGTCCAGCAGTACTGAATTCAGGCCAGTTAATGACCCTACAGTGGCTACCAAGTGCTCAGCTGAAAGGAGGACTCACATGTCTCTCACCTTCAAATCAAAAGCTGGAAACGATGAAGCTGGGTGAGGAAGGCATGTCAAAAGCCAAGAAAGGCCAAAAGCTGGGCCTCCTATGCCTAACACTCAGCCAAGCTGTGAGCCCAAAGGAGAGACTCTTGAAGGAGATGAAAGTACCACTCCAGGGAACACACAGATGAGAAGTGAAACAGCCTGGTCCGGACAGAACACCAAGCCAGCCACATTTCTTTCATCCATAGCCTAATCAGAGCAAGGCCCTGACTCTCTTCAGTTTTGTGAAGAGAGGTGAGGAAGCTGCTGGAGAAAAGTTTTGTTAGGACCAAAAGTGCTGCTGAGAGACCATGCACACATGGAAAACCAAGGAGTTTTTATTTCTTAATGGGTGTATGCTCGGGTCACTTCCACCATCAGAGTGGCTGCAGGAGAGTGGCCCCGAAACAATGGCCAGGGAAGTTCTTACACATTTTCTCATGAGGTACTATGGGTTGCAGTAAAATGCTGGGGAAGGTAGTTGAGGGAGAGGCCTGTGTGTGGTCACCTATTGGTGATTGGGGAAGGCCTGGGGATTCTAATAGGTCAACTGTCCTTCCGTGGTTGGGGGTGGTCTCTGCTAGGGTGAGTTATGTGTGACTCCCTGATTGATTGTTGTCCCCTGGGCAGTTTACTTGCTTTTCAGCTTGTGCCTCTTGTGGAATTTCTTGTGGACCCCCCCCCAACCTGCTCCCTTTCCCTCATCCCTTTCCTTAGTCCTTTGTTCCCTCTTATCTACAAAATGGAGTTACTACTGTCTCTTCCTTCCCTCCCTTGAGTTAGGACACAGCTGAGACCAATCCTGGGCTCAGAGTTGGTGTAAGGTGTTTTGGTTTACAAGTTGATATCGGGATTTTAAAACTAATAATTGGACTGTATTTATTCTTTTTTTTTTTTTTTTTGGTAAATAAAGGTAATTTATTTAATATGCAGGGTCCAAAGGTTAGTATAAGAATGAGGAGGAGTACTATGGGGCCTATGAGGACAGAGATTAAAGTAGTTAGCCGGGGGGACCAGTTGCACAGAGATTCATACCAAGAAATTTGTTGTTGCTGTTCTAACTCTCTCTTCGTGTTTTGTGTAGTTGAGTCATGGAGTCTCTTATTATTCCTGAGTGATTTGTATAAATACAGCATTTGCATGAAGAGTAGATTAAGTCTTCTCCAGTTTTCTAATGCTAATTCTGCTAATGAGGATAAAGATTCGTCTAGCCGACTAATAGAACTTTCTATTTGTCTATGGCTGTTTTAAGTAGTTGATAATTTTTATCTTGTATTATGAGAGCTGAGGTTCTTACCCTGGTTGTGATTGCTCTGGCAATCCCTAGTCCTACTAGGGATGAGAGGGATGAGAGGAGAGCTTCTGCCACTTCCATGGCTTGTTTTGCTCTGGGATCCATTTGGGGCAAGGAGAAAGTAATTTCTATCTGATCCTCTGAAAAATAGGTTATAGCGGGGAATAGCTGAATCATAACACAGTACCTTGGGGTTTGTGTTAAGACTGTGCCATGCACACAGGGAGTTGATCCTGTTGTGCAGGCCCACCAGGTGCTGGGTGCTGGGGTATTATAGGTGTTATTTTGGGTAAGCTGTGTGATGTTACACAGAGGGTAGGAGGAGTTAGCAGGATGGGAGGAGATTAGGCAAGTTCCCATCCTTGGATTTCTTGAAGGGTTATTCTGTTTTTTTTCTTTACCCACTGGCAGTGGTTGGGAGTATTGGAAGTGTTAAAAATTCCTTTTAGAGCTGAAGCTTGGTAAAAAGGTAATTGGGGACTGAGACACAGCTAGCATTCATGAGTTAGATTGGGGTATAAGGAATTTAAGACCCGGCAGGTACCTTGTAAGAGGCTCCATATGGAGGCAGTTCCCTAAGTTACTGGCCTATTCCGTGGTAGGATTAGAGGGTTGCTATAGGATGGCAGAGGTTTGGTGATGTTTTTGTCAGTGGTCCTGGGTCCCTGAGGTTGCACAGTCAACTGGTTCTGGGTTTTAATATTTAAAAACGAGCTTGTCCCCATGAGTGCTACTACAGGGGCTACGGGGAGTTTTTCCAGTTTGGGGATGGTAAAGAGAAGTCCATTATTGTACCTCGATTGGTAAGTACAATAGCTAAGGTAGTAGGGACTACTTTAGTCCCCATGTTTTATTCATTTCCCACCCCTGGGTTCTTTTGCCTTGGTCTGTGAAAGTTAGAATTAAGGGGTTACAAGGGGGTTGGCTACATGATCTCTCCCCTTATTTCCTCTGGACTCAGATAAGATCAGTTTTGATGGGGGTGCTCCAGTTAAACCAGCCAGATGACTCACATCCCCAGGAAGAACAATAGAAATCTCGCCCCCCCCCCACACTTTTGTACCTGGTCTTGTCCTCTTTCTGTCCCAGAGAAGTCATAGAAAAGGTATTGCACAAAACAGTTCATTGGGAGGGTTCCATATACCCAGGGAGCCATGAACCTGTTGGGGGGAGTTCCAGGTGCCAGCGGCAAGCTGCACAAGTCGAATCAGAGGGGTGGTCACCAAGTATTAGGAGGGTGTAGGCAGGCCTGAAGTTTGACTTATAGTGTATCCTGTAATGGCACTTACGATTTTTCAAGTGATGTTGACCGGAGCATGGGGATTTTCCAGGGCAAAGGGGGATGGGGACGTTACCAGGGTAAGGGCTAAGAAAAGCATCAGGCACAATCTCTGGGCAAGTATTTTAGTAGCTTGAGCTTTAGCGAGTTCTCAGATGGCTGAAATTTCCAAGCAGGCTGGTAGTCTTCTTTTTCTGCATGGGGGTCAGTAGGCTGGACATGGGAGTGATGGATCCACATGGCAATTCCATTCACTTTGATGACTGTCATGGTAGTTAGGATGATGACATACGGTCCCTTCCACCTTGGCTTGAATGTTTCTTTCCAGCGGCATTTGCTGTCTACCCAGTCACCAGGCCGGTATCTGTGAGGCTTAGGCGGTGAGTCTTTTTCATATACAGCTCGGAGCTGGAGCCACAGTTGCCATTGAACTATGTGTAGTAAGTCAAGGGAAGAGCGAAAGTCTGAATGGCTAAAGTTAGTAATTAAGTTTGATTTTAGGTCTGGTAGAATAGGAGGGGGTCGTCCAAATAAAATTTTGAAAGGAGTTAGGCCAGGAGTGTAAGGGGAGTTTCTTACTCTATAGAGGAGGAAGGGGAGAAGAGATACCCAGTCACCGCCAGTTTCTAAGGTTAATTTAGTCAAAGTCTCCTTTAAAGTCCTATTCATTCTTTCTACCTGTCCTGAATTTGGGGATCTATAGGCACAATGTAATTTCCAATTAATATTTAGGAGGGAGGCTATGTTTTGTTGTACTTGGGAGATAAAGGCCGGGCCATTGTCAGACCCTATTTGGGTGGGGAGTCCATACCTGGGGATGATATCTTCCAGTAGCTTTTTGCTTACTATGGTAGCCATCTCAGTTTTGGTGAGGAAGGCTTTTACCCATCTCGAAAAGGTGTCTATAAAAACTATAAGGTATTTATATCTGTATTTGCCAGGCTTTATTTCAGTGAAATCTATTTTCCAATATGTTCCAGGTCTGGTTCCTCTTTCTCTTGAGCCGAGGGGCCCTGTGGTAGCCTTGGCATTAACCATTTTACATGTTGGACATTTGGAAGTGACTGCTTGTGTCTTGGTTTTAAGGTTGAAGACTTTGAGGGGGCCTTTCTGTAACAGGTTTTCAATTTTTTTTTTACCCCATGTGTGTGCTATGATGGATCTGGTGCACTAGGCCAAGTTTATCCAGAAGTATCAGTCTTTTAGTTGGGGTGTAGTACCACTCACTCTTTTGGTAGTGAAGAGGGACACTTTGTCTTATCTGCGCTAGGTCCTCTTTGGTGTTCTCAGGGTCAGGCAGCGTGGGTGCAGGCATGGTGGGTTGTTGTGTTACTAAGGCTGAGGTAACTGGGTCGGACATGAGACCTGCCTCTTGCGCTGCGGTATCTGCCCGACAATTTCCTCTTGCCATGGGGGTTAGAAGTTTCTGGTGTCCAGGGAAGCATATAATGGCTAATTTTTTTGGTAGCCAGAATGCCTGAATCAAATCCAATATTTCTTGTTTATTTTTTACAGTCCTTCCTTTAGCTGTTAACAGTCCTCTTTCTTGGTCTATAACACCATGTACATGAGCCATGGCAAAGGCATAACAGCTCAGTGTACACATTCAGTTGTTTGCCCTTGTCTAGACAGAGAGCTATGAGCTCTGCATTTTGGGCTGAAGTGCCTTGAGGCAGGGGCTTGGCCCATACCACTTCTGTTTCTGCTGTTATTGCTGCCCCCGCATACCTGGTGCTTTCCTTGATGAAGCTGCTGCCATCTGTATACTAGGTGAGATCCGCCTGAGGTAAGAGACGGTCATGGAGATCATCTCGGATGCAGTGAGCTTGGCTCAGGATCTCAGCGCAATCATGGAGTAGTTTTGTGAGGTCTGGATCAGGTAGCAGGGTGTCTGGGTTGAGGGTAGCGCTAGAACTGAATCGAACTTTCAGGGGGGTTAGTAGTAAAGCCTGGTAGTGAGTTAGTCTGGCATTGGTTAGCCACCAGTCAGGCGGCTGTTTGAGTACCCCCTCAATAGCATGGGGGGCTGTTACCAATAGGTCTTGGCTTAGAGTTAGTTTATTTGCATGCTTGTGGCAGTGATGCTGCATAAGCAAGGGGGCCATCCTGCGGCCAGGGGATCCAGTTTCTTAGACAAATAAGCCAAGGGCCTCTTCCATGGTCCTAGAGTCTGAGTTAACACCCCTTTTGCTATCCCTGCTCTCTCATCCACATATAAATGGCAGGGTTTTGTGATATCAGGCAGAGCTAGGGCTGGGGTCTGTTGAAGTTTGGACTTTATGGCTTTAAAGGCTTGGGTCATAGATTTTGTTCAAGTTAAAGTTTCCTAGCCTCAGGTGGCTTCATATAGTGGCTTTGCCTTTTCTAAAAAGCCTGGGATCCATAGCTGGCAAAATCCTGCTGACCTAGGAACTCCCTAATTTCTCTTCTGATTCTGGGTGTAGGTATTTTTAGGATGGTTTCTTTTCTGGAGTCTGATAACTACCTTTGTCTCCCCTTGAGTATGTAGCCCAGATAGGTTACTTGAGTTTTATAAATCTGGGCCTTTTGGGTTGAAGCCCAGTACCCATGACTTGCAAGGGTTTTAAGGAAGTTTTGGGTAGCCTCTAGGCAGTCTGCTTGGTTATCTGGCTACCAGGAGGTCATATGCATACTGGAGTAGACTAACATTGGGGTTATTTCTCTGGTACTCACTGAGATCTTCATGTAGTGCTTTGTCGAAGATAGTAGGTGAATTTTTGAAGCCTTGGGGAGCCAAGTTCAAGGAAGCTGCCCATTGAATTCATCCATAGGGTCATGTCATTTGAATGCAAACATGAACTGACTTGCAGGGGCCAAAGGCAAGCATAAAAAGGCATCTTTTAAGTCTAGGGCAGTATACCATTTCCTGGTGGGGGGCAGGGTGTTTAATAAGGTTTAAGGGTTTGATACTGTGGGTGGATATCGGCCATTCGCTTATTGACTTCCCTGAGGTCCTAGACTGGCTGGTAGTACTTGGAATTTAGCTTTTTAACAGGCAGTAGGGGCGTGCTTCAAGCCGACTGACATGTGACTAATACTTCTAGTTGTCTCAGTCTTTTTATATGAGGAGTGATGCCTTCCCAGGCCTCTCTTGGCATGGGATATTGTTTCGCCCATATTGGTGTGGCCCCAACTTTCAGTTCCACTATCACTGGGGGGTGGTGTGCTGCATATCCCATTCCTCCTGTTTCTGCCCAGGACGTCGAATACTCAGATAACCATTTTTCCAGGTCAGGTGATGGTAAGTGAGGGCCAACCTGGTTTTCATGGAGCTAGTACTCATCTGATAGTGAAACTATTAACATGCAGATGGGTTTCCCGTTAGCATGAGTGATTTGGATTCCTTGAAGCTGAAAGTAGATATGGGCCCCAATCTTCATTAGTAAGTTTCTACTTAACAGTGGGTAGGGACACTCGGGTTATGACCATGAAAGCATGGGACACCCGGCCAGTCCCGAGGTCCACTCTTCTTTGGGTGGTCCAAGAGTACTGATTGGCTCTTGTTGCCCCCTGAACCCATGACTTATGGTTGGATAGTGCCCCAAGTGGCTGTTTGAGAATGGAATGTTGAATGCCTGTGTCTATCAGGAAGTCAGTGGGCTTCCCCTCCTCTTTTAAGGTTACCCTGGGTTCGGGGAGGGGCACCGAACCCCGTCTCCCCTAATCACTTAGTTCCTCCAGTTTCAGAATTCGGGCCACATCTTTGCATGCTCTGGATGGTCTTTTAGGGCACTCATTCTTCCAGTGTCCCTTTTATTTGCAATAGACACATTGATCCCTTTCTGGTGGGAGGGGTTTCTCTTTTTCCTGGTCCTCGAGCTTACCTCCCATCCTGTGGGCTTGCCTGGGTGCTCTGTGGTCAGCTCCTGTGGTGGTGGTCAGGAGGATTTTGGCCAGACCCTGGGTATGTTTTTTGTTGGCCATGATCAATGTTCTTGTTTGCTTTTCTTCTGGTGTTTCTCAGTTGTTATGCACGTTCTCTGCCACTGCTAGGAGTTCTGAAATTGTTTTATCTCCCAAACGTTCTAACCATTGCAGCTTCCAACAAATGTCAGATGCTGCTTGGTTAACAAAGGCCATGACTACTGTAGAGCGGTTAATGGGATCTTCAGGGTCTATGGGGGTTTAAGTACGATATGCCTCTAAGAGGCATTCTAAAAAGGCCCCAGGAACCTCCTCCTTATCTTGTTTTACCTGACCGACCTTAGCCAAATTTATAGGTTTCCGGGCAGCTGCTCGGAGATCTCCCATAAGAACCTGGCAGTAGATGTTGATTCTCTCCTTACCTTCAGGGGTGTTGTAATTCCAGTCTAGTTGGGTTAGGGGAAATCCCTCAGCAATCTTCTCAGGGTTTAAGGTGGGATTCCCTTCATCTCCCAGAACCAGCTTCTGGGCTTCTGCCAGGATCCTTTTTCTCTCCTCCGTAGTGAAAAGAATCTGAAGGAGCTGACTACAATTATAGAGGTCACTTGTGGAAAATGGCCAATAAATAACATTCTGATGTCCCTGAGTGTCTGGGGGTCTTATGGCCCTTAAGGGGAGGGCCATGGAATCTGGTTCAAGGCCCATCCTATGAGCTCTGTCTCTTTAGGTTCTCCCTGTGGTCGCGGGTCCCTCCCTCCCACTACCCCCTGGTACCGCCTCATTCCCCCCCCAGCAGCTGGTAAGGGGGTGGTGTCATAAGGAGATTCTCTTCTTGTGTGTCAGTGGTGGGCAGTAGGACCAGGTAGAGGGAAGGACCAGGGGGAGCTGATGGCTTCTGGGGTTTCTGGCTCTTGAGGGTGAGAACAGTTGGGTTAGGGGAAATGAAGGGTTTTAGCCATGGAGCGGGTCGTTCTACCAAGACCTGCCATGTGGTGATATAGGGGACCTGATCAGGGTGCCCATGTTTTCCATATATTACGTTTTTAACTTTGTAAATTGTGAGAAGATCTAAGGTATCTTCCTCCGGCCACCTGACTTTAAAAGTTGGCCATTCATTCTGGCAGAGTATGTGTAGCCAGTTCTTTTTTACTACTAACCCTAAGCTAGCTGACCCCTCCCAGACGTCTTGGAAATATTCAAGGAAGAGGCTCAAAGGGGTAGTTTGGGCCTGTCCCATTTTCTCTTATTTTTTTAAGGAAGATTAGAATGCAAACAAAGCTGCTAAGAAGTAGTAGAGACAAGCTGTAGCCACGCGTTCCCAGATGGACCAATCCACAGGGGAGGCACTACCAAGTCCAAAACCAATAACAAAGACGAAGAGCACAGTGAGTGTCAAGCCAAGGCTGCACCATGTGGTGAAGGGTACAGGACACATAAAAACAAGAATGTCAGTAAGGCGACTTCTAAAGGAGAAAAGTCTGGCAGGGTTCCTTGGAGAAAGAGGTCTGCAACCCACTCACAAATGTGCTCAAGGGCACTTGTTTCAGGGTGAGACCAGTCCCCCATGAGGCACTGACAGAGGCGCTTAAAGGTACAGTTTAAACAAAGGCCGAAAGACATTCACAATACGCTAACCAAATCTCATACCGTGCACATGCCCCACCTAAGCCCACAAACCAGAACAAAAGCACTAAGGGAAATCAGAATCCCATGCAGTACACATGCTCCGCCTGAGCCCACGAACCAGAACAAAAGCAGTAAGGGAAATCAGATTCTCACGCAGTATGTAAGCTCTACCAACTGAGATAGCCGGCCCATAACCCAGGCCTAGTGGTGACACAAAACTACTACTCAGGCAGCCAGGCCTAGTGGTGACACAAAACTACTACTCAGGCAGACAGGCCTAGTGGGGATTCGAAACCACCACTCAGGCAAAACCTGAACCAAACAACCAGGTGGGCGAGAGATGTCTCTCGCGCCCATGGTCAGGACCCTTTTAATCAGCGCATCTGCCTAGGTCTCTAATCCAACAATTACCGGGCGCCAATACAGGAACAGAATAGGTACATACAGACACATACATTTATTCACAGCAAACTCTCCAGCCAATTCATGGATCACTCCTTGTGGGATGAGGTCTCAGTGGCACACATCTCAGTGGAACCTCCAAATGTTAGGACTAAAGTGCCGCTGAGGGACCATGCACACGTGGAAAACCAAGGAGTTTTTATTTCTTAATGGGCATATGCTTGGGTCACTCCTGCCATCAGAGTGGCTGCAGGAGAGGACTGCAGGCCCCAAAACAATGGCCAGGGAAGTTTTTATACATTTTCTCACTAGGTACTATGGGTTGCAATAAAATGCTGGGAAAGGTAGTTGAGGGAGAAGCCTGTGTGTGGTCACCTATTGGTGATTGGGGGGGGCCTGGGGATTCTAATAGGTCAACTGTCCTTCTGTGGTGGGGGGGGAGTCTCCTCTGGGGTGAGTTATGTGTGACTACCTGATTGGTTGTTGCCCACCTGGGCTGTTTACCTGGTTTTTGGCTTACACCTGTTATGGAATTTCCTGTGGCCCCTGCCCCCTCCCCCCGTCTCCTCTCCCTCCTCCCTTTCCTTAGTCCTTTGTTCCCTCTTATCTACAAAATGGAGTTACTGCTATTTCTTCAGTTTGAAGCTGTGGATGTGGGATCATGAGACAGACAGACTATAGGATCAGAAGCCATCTCCATGAGATTCAGGTGTAAGGTGGAGCACCAGGCGCTGATGGAGAAGCTGCAGCAAGTGGCCCAGCAGACCTGGTTGACATACCATGTTTCCCTGAAAATAAGACACTGTCTTATATTTATTTTTTCTAAAGAAGACACACTAGGACTTATTTTCAGGGGATGTCTTCTTCTCCGCGCTGAAATGCATGGCGTGGCTATGCAGATACCCTGCATAGCAATCCCCATCACTAGGTCTTATTATTGGGGTAGGACTTATATTTAACAAATGCATACAAATCCTGCTAGGGCTTATTTTGGGGGTAGGTCTTATTTGGGGGAAAACACAGTAACTGGTAAAGGTGGCTATACCAAACCATAGATCTTCAGTATCAATGAAATTGGAAGAAAATGCCATCTTGGACATTTTAGCTGACGAAGAGAAGTTGATGTCTGTCTTCAGAACTTCAAAGAAGAGGCTGACCTCCTTGTTAGGCTCTAACACAGCTGGTGACTTTGGGCTGAATTCAGTGTTCATTTAATTCTCAAAATCCAAGGGCCCTTAAGAATTATGATGCTAAATTTGAGAGTTCTTAGAATTGCAATCTAGTTTAATTCCATTGTGGTGTAAGAAGAGACATGGTATGATTTTGATTTTTTAATATTTGCTCAGACTTGTCTTGCAACCTAAGATAGACTGAGTCTATCTTAGAAAATGTTCCATATGCTGAGAAGAATGTATAGTCTGAATTTTTTTAGTAAAATGTTCAGTAAATGTCTGCCAAAAATGCCTTTGTTCTAGCGTCCCAGTTAACCCCCGTGTTTACTTGTTGGTTTCTGCCTTGATGACCTGTCTAATGCTGTGAGAGGAGCGAAGTGCCCCACTAGTATGATGTTACTGTTTGTTTTCTTAGGCATGGTAGTATTTGCTTTATGAATGTGGGACTTCATAGACTCAGAAAGGTTTCTTCTGAAGGGAAGGAGGAGTGAGGTATCCAAAATCATCTCTCCAGTGCAGTCCCCAAAGCCCCAGCTGTGGACCAGTAAACAGGAACCTAGCCATACTGCAGCAGGTGAGCAGCAGACAAGTGAGCAAAGCTTCATCTGTGTTTACAGCTGCCCCTCATCTCTGCACCACCACTTGAGCTCCACCTCCTGTCAGATTAGCGGCAGTAGTAGATTCTCATAGGCGCACAAGTAATACTGTAACGGCACAGAAGGGGTCTAAGTTGCAGCTCCTTATGAGAATCTAATGCCTAATGAGGTAGAGAAACAGTGTGCATGTATCATCCCTAAACCATCCTAATCTCCACCAGTCCATGGAAAAACTGGCTTCCATGAAACCAGTACCATCAAAAAGTTAGGGGACTGCTGATGTACCCTATTTAGTGATGAGTACACTAAAAACTCTAAATTCGCCACCATGCAATTTATCCATATAGCAAAAATCCATATGTGGATTTTTACATCTATTTAAAATTTTCTAAATCTATTTAAATAAATACAAATTATGCTGAACCTACTCTGCCTATGCTCTAGAAATGGAATAACAAAGCATGATGACATTACATCAGTTTATAGCAGTGTTTACTGAATATTTTAAGTCCACTGTTGAGACCTACTGCTCAGAAAAAAATATTCCTTTCAAAATACTTCTGCCCATTGACAGTGAGCCTGGTCACACAAGACCTCTGATGGAGATGTGCAAGAAGATCAATGTCTTCATGCCTCTAACACAAAATCCATTTCATAACCCAAGGAGTAATTTTGACTTCCAACTCTTCTTACTCAAGAAATATATTTTATAAAGTTATAGCTGCTGTTGGATAGTGCTTCCTCTGATGGAATGGGCAATGTAAATTGAAAACCTTCTAGAAAGAATTCATCATTCTAGATGTCATTTAGAACATTCATGATTCAAGAGATCAAAATACCAACATTCACAGAAATTTGAGATAAATTGATCCCAACCCTCATGAATAATGAGGAGGGTTCAAGCCTTCAGTAAGGGAGTCACTGCCGATGTGGTGGGAATAGCAGGAAAACCAGATTTAGAAGTGGAGACTGGAGATGGGACTGAATTGCTGCAATTCATGAAGACAGACGCTTCAACAGATGAGGAACTGCTGCTTACGTGAGCAAAGAAGGTTGTTTTTTGACAGGAATCTACTCCTGGTGAAGATGCTGTGAACATTGTTGAAATGACAACAGAGGATTTAGAGTAGCACTAACTTACATTATAAAGCAGTGCAGGGCTTGATGGGATTGACTCCAATTTAGAAAGAACTTCTATCAGATGGGATTGACTCCAATTTAGAAAGAACTTCTATCAGAGTAAAATTTTACCACACAGTATTGCAGAGAACTCTTTGTGACAGGAAGATTGATTGGTGCAGCAAACTTCACTGATGTCTTTCTTACACAGAACTCGGTCAGCCAGCACCATCAACATTCCTTCCTCCAGCAGGAAGATCCAGCTTGCTGAAGGCTCAGAGGATGGTCAGCACTCTTTAGCAACCAAGTTTTTTAAGCTGAGGCATGTATGTTGTTTGGACACAATGCTATTATTGAACACTTCATAGACCACAGTCCAGTGTAACGTGGCTTCCGTGTGCTAGGTAATAATTCTCATGACTTGCTTGTCACAATGTTTGTTTTACTGCAGTAGCCTGGAACCAAATCCACAGTATCTCCAAAGTATACCTGTATATAATGTCTGCCTTGATAAAATTAGATAACTCAACACTTACAGTGCCCGGAAATTAATCTTAATTTGTTCGTATGTGCTGTTTTCTTATGTGAGAATAGCTAAAATAATTTTTGACTTTCTGTGCATACACTATACAGATTTGCACTCCAGAGATGGATTTCAACTGTGCTCCAGACTACTTGGCAAGATACTTTATATTGCTAAGCCTGTGTCCTTTGAGGAAATGAAGGAACTGTATTAGAATGGCGTCTAACATTTCTCACACTCTTTACCCTTTGTTCATCTATACATTTTACCTAAGCCTGAACCTTGTAATTCTTTAATTCTCACCTCACTGCCCTGTGCATGTTCAGAGTATCAATTTTTACAAAAATGCAGTGGCCGCCCCAGAGACCATGGCCCCAAGGAAAGTGTTCAGTGTAGCTCAACTTGTTTGACACTCAATTCCTCAAATCTGATGATGTTTCATTTGTTCACTAGCGGATTCTTCATATGTTTCTGGGTCAAACAGTGAGTTGGGAAAAGTTGGGTTACAGGACATTTTTTAGTCCTCCCTAAAGGACAGTCGTGTTTATATGTGGCAGTGTCTCAGGGGTTTGCGATGAGCTCCTACTAGTTGAATCACAGAATTGTAACAATATTTGCTGGTTCTTAGAGTCATTTACCCCAAGCTCATGCAGCATCCCTCACTGTTTAACATCTCTCTGGGGAAAGAGCAGAGAACTCTCGTGTTCCAAACAGAATTGATTCTCATTTTAGGTGAATATAATTACTAGAAAGTTCTTTTTTTTAATTGTGCAAATTCTGTGTAGTTTCCTCTTATTATTGTTATGTTGTTGTTATTATTATTATCATCATTACCTAACAGAGCGACACAGAATAATGCCCATCTTCCCTGCACAGACGTCCATGAAACTGGGTCACTGTTACGATTGCCCTTCTCTCATCCTCAGCTCCCAGGTGTTTTATCCTGTTGTGTTCTTGCCTCTCCACGGTGACCACACGTCCCACCCAGGAAAGTCCTAGTTCTTCCTTCCCAGTGATGGACATTGATGGCTTCTCTCTTCATTCTCAAAAATTTCCTAATGGGGCATCATTTTTGTTCTGTAGATACCTAGATTTCAAAGGTACTCTATGATAAAAGAGCAAAAATGTTTAGAAAACATTTGTACATGAGTCACTATGAAAGTTTTGAGACAGACTGTATTACGGTCCATTATTTCACAACCCAGAAATGACACCATCCTTTCTGGTTCACCTGTGCAAGTTTCACCATGCTCAGCTATCGGTATCGCTGGGAGGGCTTCATTTGTTTCTGTCCATGCAGGTTTTAACTTCCTTGATTTTTTTGTGTGTCTCAGACTTTTATAATGACCCACATGCACACATTATCTTTCTCACACACTCACAAGGGTGCTGGAGAGCGGGAGCCCACTTTACACTGGTTACCCTCTGGTTTCCCAAACTTCATCACAGAATTACCATTTCCAAGAAGTGTAGCTTGGAATTCTCTTTTAGAAAAAGTAGCTCAGGAGAATTTTAAGCTTGGTTCCAATCATTATTATTTTATGAATTGTTAGGCACATTACTCTGAACATGAACCATGCTGGCTCTCTCTTTATAAAATGGGGAAATTAGAGTGGGCTTTGGGGTTCAGCAAGCAAACAAGCCTTGGTGTCAGTTTAGAAGAAGCCCCTTATCTTGTTTCTCGAGTGTTGGTGACTTGAGGCAAGAAGAACCTTGAGCACTTGTGAAGTACACCATGGCAGTCTGGGAGGGCTGACCCGCAGCTGTGGGGGAGTCTGCAGGGAACCCAGTTAGGGGGTCTAATGGAAATGGCCCTGCAATCACCAGAGTGAAAAGCCAGGGACAGATCTCTATGGATACCATGCTGTGACTGCTCCACGCGGCCAACCGTCAGAGCTCAGGGACACATCTTCCCCAGCACGGTGCCACCTAGTAGTTACCTCCTATACGAGAGAACCATCATTCACTGTGCCCAAGCAAGGATAGCCGCCATAACCAAACTCAAGAACAGGGACTTCCTCTAGAATACCAGATAAGACTCAAAATCAGTTTCTTTTAAACTCCACTAATTTAATCATTCATAACTGGGCACACTGCATTTAGGTGCAATATCATTTATAATTAAAGAAAAGGCCAACTCGACCACTATTCAGTGAGCATCACGGTTTTAAGACCTAGGCAGCCATAAAGTCCATTTTAAAATGGTCTGCTGAAGAGAACATGTTTAGTTCTTTCTCAGCTGCACTAATGTAAACCACTCTGGCCATCATCTCTTGAATTTGCATAATGACAGCATGACAAGATCAGCTATCACTTTTAACTACTGAGTATTCTGATATTCTGCTTGGTGTCAGATCTGTGTGTCCCCTTTCCAAAGCCATGGTGACACCAGAACAGTACACTTTCAAAGACAAAGAAAGAAATGCCTTCTTGGGCCATGTAGTATTTTTTTTTTTCAGTGAACAAAAATTCCAGCCCGGTATAAATGACTAAATATTTTGAGGTTTAAAAAGACCATTATACAAAGATGTTTTAAAGAGAGCATTTTCTGTGAATTCAGCACCTTGGCTTTTGCTTACACAGTTGGCTTGTACATACTGCCCTCTGTCTACAAAATCCAGAAAAATGATTTTCTGCCAAAAGTTGTCTAGTAATAAGAGCAGGCTGATATAAATATGTATGTTCTGTCAATTATTGAACTTTTCTTTCTAGGGTAACAGTTTTTAATCTAAGAATAAGTGTTTGTAAAGATCACTCATAACTAGGGGTTTTTGGAACTTGGAATGTATTCTGTTATAAAAGCAGAGTTACAGAAATAGTAATCAGATTTTTAGCAGTTCTATCAATTTCTTTCTTGAGTTGTGTGTTTGGTGGTAAAAAAGTGAAGAGAGGAGACCATTAAAACAGTGGAATTAAAATACTTGGGATAAGCCTGAGCTTCCTATCCAGAGAGTGGAAGACCACGCAGCTTATAAGGGGATCAAAAACATTAAAGTGTTTCAAGAGGTAAAATTTAAACCCTAACCCCACTACCTCCTGTTCCCTCTTGTTCCTGAGTCCCCCTGATCTGTCTGTCTTTCCTGGTGATGCCATAACCACAGTCATGAAGAGGAGGAGAGGTGTGTGAGCAACCAGATGTCAACTCTGTCTGCCCAACATCTGTGTTCTTAACATGTGTCTCCACTTTAAGGAACATCTTATTGAAGGATTTTAAACCTAAAACAACAGTGCTCAACATAGCTGCTTGCTGGAGGCCCTCAAGGAACATTTGCCATGCAGGCCCCAGGCTTCTCCCTGCAGTCTTGGCTCCCGGGTCTGGGGGGCAGGCCTGGATCTTTATGTGTCTCTAGGGGCCTCTGGTAAATGGTCAGGTCAGGAGACCAATGACCAAAACAGCCAAGTCTCTTCCCTCCTAATTAAAAATCTTATTTTCTCAAATTAGTTATTAACTAACTTGACTAAGGAAAAAATGCAAATTAAATGTATTCATGTAAGAGTGAGTTAAAATAATAAATGTGTTTGGATTTTGGGGGGTTTTTTTGTTTGTTTGTTTTGAGACAGAGCCTCACTTTGTCACCCTCAGTAGAGTGCTGTGGCATCACAGCTCACAGCAACCTCCAGCTCTTGGCTTTAGGTGATCCTCTTGCCTCAGCCTCCCAAGTTCTGGGACTACAGGCGCCCACCACAACACCCAGCTATTTTTTTGTTGCAGTTTGGCCGGAGCTGGGTTTGAACCCACCACCTTCTGTATATGGGGCCGGCGCCCTACCCACTGAGCCACAGGCAGTGCCCTGGGTTTTTTTTTTTTAATGCGTCTCAAAGTAGTTTTATTTTATCACATTAGACCATCCTAAAAAGGAGGGGCATTATAATATTTTAGATAAGGAAAATGGCCTCAAAAAATGAAAGGTATTTCATTTCTCCTAAGACAATACCTGTTACCCTATATATATCAGCACAGCAAGTTGTCCTTAGCAGTGACAGGTATCAGTACATCTCCAGAGCGCCTCCCTGAGGGCATGACAGAGAAGCAAGTCGGACGCTTGCCCAGGGCTGGCAGTGCTGCTTTTTGTCTAAGGGGTGTCCAGAGACCAACTATCCTGACTCAATGTTCCTCTGAGGCAAAAATGCTCTTAAATTTTTCCAAATACTCACCGTTTCTTACCTTCTTAAACTTCTAGATCCAAAGTGTCTTTCCACTGTGGAATCAGTAAGCACAGGAGAAAAGGAGGAAGAGGGGGTGAGGGATATAGGAGAAACCCGCGTCTGAACTAAGGGGCTCCCAGGTCTGCCACACCCCTCTGTTTCATACTCCCGTTACATACTCCCGTATGTAACTCCCCGTTACATACTCCCCTGTTTCACTGTGCCTGGCACAGGGGTGAGCAGGACCAGTTTAGAGAGGTGAGGCAGACGCCACTCATTTATTCACCCACATCTACTGCCTTGTTCCAGATACCCCTTTGCCATGAGGGCAACAAAGAAGGGAACATAGGTCTAGCCTGGAAGGAGGGTGGACAGGCACACACACACAAAATACACACAAGTCAAGCTACTAGTCAAAAATAGGAATGGGTAAAACAGGAGTTTGTCAGCCCAGAAAGTGATGAGACTTATCCCCACAAGGTTCTGGGGACAAGGCAGCACACTCCCTGTCCAAGGAGGAGTGAGCCACATGACAAGTTCTAGAAAGTGCCGTAGCATAGCAGGTGGTGTCTGAGGGGGCAAATACGGCATTAACCTGGGAGGGAGATCATGAAGGGCCCTGTGTGACTTGCTTAGATTTTTATGGCCTTGATCGTAGAAAACAGATAAGGACTTTCCAGTTTGAAAGTTAGAAGAATCACTAGCTGTAACTGAGGAGGGAAGAGAAAAAGCAGACGTGAAAGCCTGCATTAGAGCAGTGGAGTGGACACAGGATAGAGGAGGCGTCTGTAAGAGATGACTGCTGTGTACAGTTTGTCAGGGATGGGTGGCGTGGCTGGCTGGCTGGATCGGACGGCTGGATGGTTGGATGGGTTGGATAGATTGTATGGATTGGGCGGGTGGATGGATGGTTGGATGGATGGCGTAGATGATTGGATGGATTGGTTGGGTGGATGGAGTAGATGATTGGATGAATTGGGTGGGTGGATGAATGGTTGGATGATGGATCAGATGGTTAGGTGGATAGAAGGAAGGAAGGGTGGATGGATTGAAATGGATGGTTGGATGGATGGCTTAGATGATTGGATGGATTGGATTGGATGGTTGGATGGATGGTGTAGATGATTGGATGGATTGGATTGGATGGTTGGATGGATGGCGTAGGTGATTGGATGGATTGGATTGGATGGTTAGATGGATGGTAAGGAATGAATCAAAGCTGTCTCCCTGTTTTTCTGGCTTGCCCACCTAGAAGATTAGAATACTATTCATCAAGTGTACAGAGGGGGTAACACTTCCGAAGAAGTCATCATAACAAATGCTCAGCAAGTAAGACAATGACATGCAGTTTTCTTGTAGTATACTGAAGAAGAATGTGTTTTGTAAACTGTGCATGGAAAAATGCAGTGACCATTTAATAATTACTCTTTGACAGTTCAAAAATAATAAAAGAAGTAATATTTTATACCAGTCTCCTTTGAAGACTCCATTTGTTAATAGCACAATTACAGATAAATGGCAATTTTGTGATGTATTTATTTTTAGATAGATTGTGACACAAACTTTTATAGGGAAAGAATAGAAAGTAAAAGATTTAGAGGACACAATGGCCAATCAAATTGATAATCAGACCAGTTCATATTTTTCACTGATCTTTTGTGTATTTTATAAATGCTTGTGGGCTCTTGTTTTTGTTCCAGATTTTTTAAATTATTTTCAATGAAATATAGTGTGAACAGAAAATTTTACTTCAAATATTTTACATCATGAATTCAACAAATCCTTAAGTTTTGAATTAGATGTTAGTTTTATTTTCTTAGAAAGTCCTCATAGGTTTAAATCAGTCCAAAGTGAACTAACACTCAGAAAATGAAACACAGATAACTATTCTCATTGGTTCAGCACACCAAGTAGGGGGCTCAAGAATTGCAACTAAGGACATATGGTAAAAAATTTAAAAAATAATTATATATATGTGTATATATATATATATATAAAATTCTATATCTTAATCAAAACCATCCTTCAGGGTGTGGAATTTGTGGTGGGTCAGTGAGTGAGCAGCAGGGTGAATTAAATGATTTTTTTTTTTTTACCCTTACCTACCTCTAAGGAAATTCCCAACTTTTTTAATGAGGGAGCCTTTTAGAATTTTCCCACTTATAATTTGGTGGCTGTTTCCTGACCATCTGTGGCCAGGCATGTACTGGATACCAGGATACCAAAGGGAAGGGCTCCTGGTTCCTGTTTACAGAGTCCCTGGGCCAGTCAGGGAAGCAGAGGCGGTAAATGGTGAGTTTGCCATCGATGGCAACAGGTACCAGGTAAACAGTCAGAGAGAGAAGTAATTAACTATAGACGGGGAGGGAATTCTCGGCCTAGGTTCTTGGCAGAGGTAGCATCAGAACCAAATTGAGAAGGTGGGTAGGGAGGTGGTAGCCAGCAGGGGCATTTCAGACAGGAGGCACAGCAGGGGCAGGGAGGCAGACGGGCAGGGAGGCAGACTGGCTGACAGCTGGGGCCTCCTGACACAAATTCTGGTCCTGCTTATGTGGGGAAATCCAAGAATCTCTGTTTTTGACAAGCACCAAAATGCCTCATAGAGCTTGGCCTTGCTTAGTGCAGGTGGTTTTATATTTTAAATTCCTTAAGTAGAGGTTGTTTCATGAATGGCTCAACTATCCCTGACACCTTGCACACTGCCTGGTGCCTGGTAGATGATCAGATCATGCTGAGGAGTGAGAGTCCTGGCTAGAAATTTGAATGCTAAGGCAAATTCCTCCTCTTAGGTGCCTTTTGCTTAGGCTGTGAGTAGATGAACTGATTGTCACCCTGTCCAGCTCTGAGAAAGTACAAGGATTGACTGTCAAAAAGATAACAATTAGGAAAGAAAATTTTTGATGGAAGAGTACTAGGTTATTTAAGCTGAAGAAAAAGTAGGCTGCTGGTCTATTTTCTATCTTTTCTAGTGTGAAAGCTTATAATAAAGATAAGAGCAGTGGTCTGTGGAAGTAATTTGAATTTTTTCAGTATGCAGTGTTCATTCATCATGCTTTTAGACATTATTTGCTCTGGACTTAATAACCTGCTGATACATTCCCAGGAACGCAGAGATGAAAATGACACAGACTTTGCCCTCACTGAGTCACCGTCGGGGGGGATGACAGGCAGGCAAAGCTCATTACTCTCGTTGGTGATAAGTACTAGGACTTGAGAGGCGTGCTGAGCTCTGGGCCCCCACCTGCCATGCTGTTGTCCCATTTAATCCTAACAGCTTTACCAGACAGGTTTTACAGATGATGACGCTGTGTTTAGGAGGAAAGTGATTCCCCCAAGGTCACACAGCAGCAACCACTGGAAGTGTAATTTGACCTCCAGTCTGTAAAATTGCAGTCAGACCGTAAATAAGGTCACAAGCACAGATCTTCGCTGCCTCTCCTCCGGGTGCTCACCTGTGCTGCCATTTGGCTTTGTTTGCTCATGGCCAAATAATGATGCACTATGAAGGACCTATATGTACACAAGATGCACTGACATCTTAAATTCACCCAAAACTGAGTTCAAAGTTGACAGCTATCCCTCAGGAAGCAGAATACATGTGTCCTGTCAGCATGCTGACCACACAAGATACGTAGCATCCCCATATACATCATCCTAACTGTTCCATGCTGAAATCAAGATTGCACCATTTTCCCAAATCACATGAGATCTTAAGAATATTAATAGGAGGCGGGGCAAGGTGGCTCACACCTGTAATCCCAGCACTCTGGGAGACCATCGCAGGAGGCTTCCTTGAGCTCAGGAATTCAAGACCAGTCTGAGCAAGAGTGAGACCCATCTCTACTAAAAATAGAAGGAAAACAAACTAGCCAGGTGTTGTGTTCCTATAGTCCAAGATACTACAGAGGCAAAGGCAGGAGGATGGCTCAAGCTCAAGGGGTTGCGGTGAGCTATGATGATGCCACGGCATTCTACCCAGGGTGACAGAGTGAGACTCTGTCTCAAAACATAAAATAAATAAAATAATTTTAGTAGGTTTCATTGACAAATCACATTCCTTTCCTGTGACCAAAAGTATTACATTTCCATGATGACTTTATTAATATAAAATGTTTTCAGTGGTAAACACCAAGCCTTAAAATACGAAAGTATAAATTGTTGTCAGAAATCAAACTGCTTGGAAACAGCACATTTCATGCATGGCAAATAAGATGCATTAAATTTTAAGCTTTGAAAGTCCCTGTGTTTTAAAAAAACTTGTCACTTTCTTAAACTCTTGTTACTAATACAAAAAGTAAACTATAATTCTTGGATACCTAAATTTAGTAGATTTTTTACTGATGTGGTAGTTTTGTATGAATATTTGTTTTTAAAAGCAACATGAGTCTCAGACCATTTGAGCTTTCTGTTCACACTGACTATGACCCACAGTGACCCACCCCTTCAGCATCTGTGACTCAGAGTGTTCACATAGCTCTGTTTTATTAACAAATGCCAAGGCTTGGATAAAACGTAATTTTCTTATTCTTGGGAGGCTGAGGCAAGAGAATCACTTAAGCCCAAGAGTTTAAGGTTGCTGTGAGCTGTGATGCCATGGCACTCTACCAAGGGCCACATAGTGAGACTCTGTCTCAAAAAAACAAACAAACAAAAAAGCAGACTTAATTTTCTTAATGTAAAAGATCTTTTTTTGATCTATAGTGAGATAAAATTTACCGTGCCCAGAAAACTTTCTTGATGATTTAATGATACACATAAATTTTTAGAAATCTCTAAATATTTTATCTAAACACTTATAAAATTGTATTTCTCAGACATGTATTTACTAATGAACAACTGGGATACATCAATTTTGAATTCATTTTTAGGAAGTTTGTTTTTTTCTTTTTAAATGGATGCTTTTAGGAGTATGCATTGTTAAAATCCTGCAGTCTCATTGTTTTGCTATTAAATATGCTTTTAACCAAACATTTTGAAAAGACTTTTTTCTAAAAGCAGGAATCTAAGCAAGCAAGCTCTAAACCATGTTATCCATCTGAGCTCTGTCTGGGGCAATACCATGAGCTAGTTCTATGTCGCTCTAGTAAATTACATCATCGTATCTGGAGGAGGAAGGAAAGAGAGTCACAACAGACTGCCTGAGGACATGTCGACCATATCTGAGCCAAACACCCCATACTATCTGGTATTTTTAGAGCATGCTGTGCTTTGTAATACTCTCATATCCTGTGGAACGTGAAACAGAAGGACTGAAAGCTGTGGAAGATTCTTCTGTGAAGGCGGTTGGGAGATATTCAGACTCATTCACACACTGTATCCCTTCCCCTTCAGGGGCCTTAGTCTGAGTTGCAGTTTGTGGTTTCATTTTTTTTTTTTAAGAATTGCATGAATATTTTAGATGCTATTTGCTATAGTATGTTATTGATCTTGCATTATTTATGTTAAGATTCTCTTAATCATAAAGGCCTTGCAAAACGCCTGGTCGGGGGGGTCGAATTTCTTTGTACGTAGGATCATTAACTCAGAGGGTTGTAGCTGCAGTGAATTCTCAGGGAACGTGCATTAGTTATCTGCATTTTGTTTATAGATGTGAGAAAGTTAATATGTAGGCTGAAACAAAGCAATGGAGTTTGAAAATATCACATTAAATATTTTAACAAATATTAACTCACCTCAAGAATAAGATATATTTGCAAAAATGGAAGATGCATAGTGGTGACAAGCTCGTCTGCAATGAAAAGGAAACTGGAGAGAACTTCTCAGTGGAATCAGGGTCACTGAATCTCCACTTGCTTTGTAAAGAGACTGTTTATTATTGTAAGAGTTCCCATAGCTAGTTTGTTTATAATCTCCCAAAAGGCAGGGTGCATTTTATGTATTTTATCGAACTCTTTCTCTTCTCTCTTAAGACATAATTCTACCGTCTTCTACATTTAAAAACACTCTAGAGAGATGGAACATAAATCCTCAGGGCTCAAGTGTTGATTGCACGTGGTAACTTCCTCCCCAAGAGTACAGCATGAAAAGAAAGGGAAAGAAAAGTCCTTTACAGCCGGGGGCCCCGATGAATGCCCGGGTCCCCGCGTGGTGAGTCGGGTATATCCTTGGTTTGGACGCGAGAGGGGCGCTTCCCCGCTTAGTAACGTGTAATCCCAGTCTAATCATGAGAAAAACATAATCCCAACTGAAGGACATTCTACCTGATCTGTGTTTCACATAACTGTCAAGTTCGCCAGAACCAAGAGAAGTCTGAGAAACTGTCACAGTGAAGAGGGAGCTGAAGGGGACAGGACAGCTCCAGGCCATGTGTTACCAGGATCCTGGGACAGAAAAGGATGTAAGGGATGAATTAGGGAAATGCGAATAAAATATGGGCTCAGTTAGCAGTAGCTGTCAGTGTTCATTCACTACGTGTGGCCAGCGTGCCAGGCAAATGTAAGGCATGAATGATGGGAGGCTGTGTGCAGCACATGGGAGCTCTGTACTATCTTCATTTTCTTATCCTTAAAGTAGAAATTTTATACAAAAATACTCTAAACAGCTGTAAATGTGAAATACCTGCATTATGACCATCACACACCCGAGGAATTACTTTGTGTAGGGTCTACTGGATTCTCTGTCTTTTCCAGAGAGAAGTGACTGGTTCTAGCTGTTGGGTGGTTGTATCTGTGCTGTGACCAGTGTCATCTTAGATAGGGTTATGTCTCAGCCCTGGGTTCTCTAAATTTATTGATAATAGATACTAGATTATCTAAATTCTAGACTAGAGGTAAAATCATCAGGCTTGACCCTACATGTACAACCTGACCTCGGGGATCAGCCCCTCTGTTGTACGTAAACAAATGGTTACAAGCGCATCATAAAGCAGGAATGCAGTTTGTAGCACAGGATGTCTGGTGATGGTTACCTGTCGTCATTCCCGCATTCCTTCCTTCAGCTCTCCTTTGCTAAGCGCCTGTCCTGTGCTGTGTAGGGCCACATGCAAGGATGAAGGGACCACCCAGGCCTGCCTTAACGGGCTCCCTGGTGTTGGGGACACAGTGAGCACTTACACGGCTGCCAGGAAGACGGGCCATGAGGAGCTGCAAGCTGCCGGCTCACTGCTGTTCATTTCTCGTCTGCTCACTTAATTAATTTAACAAATGTTTATTGAATAACTTACTGTGTAGCTTGGTGTGTGTCAGCGCAGGCCAATACCTCGCCCTTGGAAAGCTCACAGTCTCTGAAAATTACAAAATGCCTCCTTGTCTTGAGCTAAAATATGAATCCCCATAGCTCCTATTAGGAAAAGTTTTTCCTTTTTTTTAATGTAAAAGTTCTTATATTTGTGATCACTGTCGTCTCTGTAAATCCTATCCCTACTTTGATCCCAGAAATATGAGTTCTGCTTCCTTGCAGTGTTCCCCCGCTCCCCCAATATTCTTGATGTCATCTGGGTTCAGGACCCTCCTGGCCCCGTCTTGGGGGGCAGTGCAGCCAGAAAGCTGCAGCCCAGAGCCAGGGCACTCAGGGCCCAGAAGCTGGTCCTGCCACACAGGGACCTTTGCCTGCAGCAGCTGACCTCACGGAGCCTGGTGTTCTCATCTGTCAAGTGATGGCGATATTTTTCCTTACACAATATTATACAGATTGGGGATAATTCGTATAAAACAACTGCCAGTGGGCTGAGTAAACAGCCTCTCACTGTGAAGTATCTGACCCCTCTAAACACGCTGACCTGCCCTTGGGCTTTGCGTTGAGGGGTCAATTCTTTACCCCTTTGGGTTTCTTCTTTTGTATATTTATAGTCCCTTATCAGAAGTCCTCAAGGCAGAGGAGCTGTCCTGGCCTGTCGGGGTTAGAAGGTGACAGAGTCCCACACCCCTGCACTATCTGCGTGCCATGTGACTGGCTCCCTCTCAAAGAAGATTCAAGAACAGTAATTAAGCAATTAATGCTACTCAGTGAGGCACCCAAATAGTCACACCAAGTAGAACAGATAAAGACTCAGCCTTGAGTCAGGTTTTGCCCCCAAAGGGTTGAAAACAACTTATGTTTTCAGTACTTTTGATTTGGCAAGTGTGGGAGAATGAGGGGGAGAATGCCTTTTTATCTTGAGCTAAAATATGAATCCCCATAGCTCCTATTAGAAAAAAAGTTTTTTCCCCCGTCAGTCCGTTATGCCCCCTGTGCAGACATCTCAGAACCGCGAGTCTGTTAACCAACAGTGCATGGAGCTCCATTCTTATAAAGGTTTGTTCTTCATCCATTTGTAAAGTTATTTTCCTTGAATATGATTACCAACCACTTGGATAAGCTTTAAAATATGTTTCCAAATACTTTGATGTTTCCTTTCCTATGCTCTATAGTAAATTCCCTGGGAACTTTTTCTTATTTTTTATTCTTTTCTAATTCATGATGGTATGCTGTCTTTTCTTTCATATAAATTTCTCTCTGGATATGAAAATAATGTCATATGGTAATGTTTATCAGGCCTAATTTATTTTAGCTTTGTTTTTTTGGCTGGGGCTGGGTTTGAACCTATCACCTCCGACATATGGGGTTGGCGTCCTACTCCTCTGAGCCACAGGCGCCACTCTATCAGGGATGATTTATCAGATATTTTACAAAGTATGCTTATTTCATGTGTCAACATCCTGGCAAAAAGAATGTATCACTTCACCAAAAAAAAATATTATCTTTAGCCAGTAGAGGGAGTCAACCACAACTAAATGTATTAATAGTTTAGGGCTATCAAGGAAAAAGTAAATAGAAGCTTTTGTTTCTGGATTTTGAAATGTATACGCATACAATTTTTGATTCTGTACACATAATCTAAACATAAAGATACCCTGGCTTCAGTGTCTTCATTGTGGACAGACCACAAATGTATTTGTGCTTTTTCTGCATGAGCATAGGCATCTTTGTTCTTCTGACTCACATACTGCTTTGATTTTCTACCCAGGCTTAAACTAAAAAAAATAAGCATTACAAATAAAATTTCCTAATAGAACCCAACAGCAAACTAAAAAAACATAATTCTAGTATGTTAAATATTTAGCATCACTTTGAATTAATATTCTTAAAAAATTCCTTATGTTAGATTTCTAAAATTCAAACAAAATTTTAAAGGGTAGATTTCTCTTTTATTTCTTTTTAATTATTAGTTTTCATTTGCTATGTCTGATTCCTTGGAGAGCTATGTCTAATTCTGTTTGTAAATTATTGATGTGAAAGAGCATTACAAATGACCTCTGCGACACCCTCCCCCTGTGTGCAAATGCGGTGATGTGCCCTGCCCCGTGGCCCCTACCCCTGACCTCTGCCCTGTGACCCCTGCCTCCATCCCATGCCCCCTGACCTCTGTCCCCTGGCCCTTGCCCTTGCCCTATACCCCTTGCACCCTGCCACCTGCCCCAGGAGGCCAGTCATGTTGGCTATGGACATTTTATGAGCCAGCTCACTTTATTCAAAAAAACAGTATCAGGAGATTCTGAAAAGCTCCCCTCAGACCATTAGTAGCATTATTAAAACAGGAACGATTATGCAAATGCCTATTTCTTTGGGTTCTTTTCAAAATTGTTAATAACTTCTCTCAGGCAAGACACCCTCAATTAACATTATTAGAAGACTCCTTTTTTAAAAAAATCCTGTATCATATACTATTTCAAATGTACTTTTTAAACGACACTAGTAATTTTTTATTCTGTAGTATAATAATAATATCAATGTTAAGCTAATGAAGCCTTATTTTAGTATAAATGTGTGGGGTCTCAATACACAGCATTATTGAGCACTGAAAGGAATTTTAGGAATGGCTGTTCACCGGGTTCCAACCTCCTGCAGCAGGAATAATCAGGACGGAGGCCAGGAAGGAAGCTGCCTTGTTTTTCCCCCAGGCACAAAAGGACCTTCCCCTTCTAGGAAGCGTCCTCCTAGAGGGTGAGGACAGTGCCCATCTGCAGGGGGCAGCACGAGCTTCCTGCATCTTTGTTGGTTTCAGTCAGTGATTGCTGAGAGAGTCAAACCCAAGGTCTATGTTGCTACTCAGAGAAGGAAGATTGTGTTCACAGTTTTAAATCAAACTTTAGAGACCGAATGTAAGCAAGGCTTATTCACATTGCTTGTTTGTATGATATGTTCTGACCTATCAAAATAAGCGTGTAAATCAACCCTTATAATAAACAATTACTATTAAATAATTTCCTGGGTCTCAATCTAAGGGCCAACTCCGCAGAGTTCTCAGCTGGGGTTGGGAACTGGCTGCAGGGTCTAAGCTGGGTGTCTCCAGGGACACTGGACCTGGGACAGAGCAGGGAGCCAGCTCACAAGTAGAGAACTTACGTTTGTTTATGTTTTCTACTACTACAAACTTAAAAATAAATCGTAAACAGATGTTCTTATTAGTTTTGACTCCTACGTAGTAGCTATCTCACAGCAGGGCACAGAGTTTTTAGTAATACTCAGTGGGTGAGATAAATGAAAAGATGCTTTTCTTCTTTTGCATTTTATATATTTTAAAACCTTATTTCAATATTTACAGTATCTTTATGTTTACATTTTTCTCAGCTTTCACATAACCACTGACAGTGCCTTTGTCTGCCCTGTGGTATTAGTGAAAGTCTTTGCCGTCAAGGGAAGAACTGCATATAATTTTAAAGTGTTTTAACAATAAGCACTAACTAGCCTAAATAAACAAAGATTTTTTAAAGTATAAAGTGAGAAACATTGGCTGCAAAATGTCAGTCTTCCTAGAATAATCTACAAATGTTGAGATTTGTAGTTTATGTAAACTAATAAAAGTAAGAGTGGACTTTGGGTGGGTGCAGCAGTGTTGATGACCCTTGTTTTTCCACTGTTATTTAAAACTACGGTTTATTCACAGAAATTGTACTTTTTCTAATGACCCATCACATTACACAGAATGGATTTTGCTGTCCCATCTCAGGTGGGCAATGTGTGAACAGGGCCCCTGCCTGCAGCTACTGGCATGCAGTGCAGGCCTGGGGTAAGGACGCTGGGGAATGGTGAACAACCCGTGTGGCAAAAACACCTCCTCACAGCTGTGCAGCCTCCTAACATCATTTCCTAAGAGTAACTTCAACATGAATTAAGGAACTTAACTAAGGAGAGTTGAGTGAAGGCTGGTGGGGCTCACACCTGTAATCCCAGCTCTTTGGGGGGTGCCCTTGAGCTCAGGAGTTTGAGGTTGCTATAAACCAGACCCATTCCAGGGAACTCTGGCCTGGGCAACTGTGAGACTCCTCTTTAAAAAACAAAGAAAAATTAAAAGGAGTTCATTCAAAGGCAAGAGAAACACAGGGACTCTGCACTTAGAGGGCTGGTCCTGGGGCCCCAACCCCGCATGCAGCAACCCCACATCTTCCCGTCGTTCTCGGTTCCCCAGGAACAGAAGGGCCTTGAAAAGGCTGGAGCGTGGTCGAGGCACCTTGTGGTCGAGGGCTCTGTCACAGGGGACACGTGACACTGAGGCTTCATGCTCGCATGAAGCCCATGGTCTGCAGCGGACGCTCCTTCTGTGCACACAGACACACCCCGGGCTCCTGGGGGTCCCAGCCACTGCGGCAGCTCCTGTCTCCCAAATGTGCAAACCCACATTGCAGTCTGGGCCTGGGTGATACAGTACAGGTGGCCACAAGACCTGACGCCTTAGTCCCAGGGGTGTTGATTCTGCGGCAGCCAGTGGAACCTGCAGGCTGGAGGGGCCTGACATCTGCAGGGGAAGCACCTGGGCCTTGGCGTCTCCTCCCTTGCACGTCTGGCTGGTCAATTTCATGGCTGACGCATTGGTGTCCCCTTCTCCCCTCCCCCTTCAGTCTGAAGGGGAAATCCCCCCATTTCTGGGGCTGGTCAATTTCAGGGCCAGGCAATTTCAAGTGCGTTTCCAAGGCCTGAGAGTTCCGCCCCCCTCTTTCCCCTAATGGACGGTGCCTGTAACTTTAGAAGACCCACACCCTAAAAGTAAACATTGAGTTGCTGCAAAACACCCCCCTGAAGCTATATATACCCCTGAGCAGAGAGCCTGTGACAGACCGGAGAGGGAGCAAAAGAGATTGTTCTCCACCTGGGGTCTCTCTGCCAGGAGCTTTGGGTTTTGTAGTTTTTGTTTTCGTGAATAAATCCAGTCTTACCACTGATCTGGGTCTGTGGATTCATTCTTATGGTGGAGACCAAGAACCTGAAACACGGTATCACTTGGGTGCAGTTTCTTCCTGCCTTGAGACTGTGTTGTCTAGCCGTGGTCGTATACTCGGAATAAACCTCTGAATTATTTTACAGATTTGGGATTTTCCTTTCATGGAGAACACGTGGGCTTTGAGCAGGTGCACCTGCCCCCTGGAGGGCCTGCATCAGGGGACCATGCGCATGCGCGGTCTGCTGTGGCCGCAGCACCTCATCGGCGGCGCTATTGCTGTTCGGCTTCAGCCCCTATGGTTTCCATGAGTCTCCGGCCACCTCCTAAAAAGATGGTTACTGGCTTCTATTGCTGTTCTTTATGATAGAAAAGCTCTATAAGGTCATCATGGAATCTTAGGGAAAAAAGAAAAGCAAAAGTGATCGCAGTCCTCAGCAGCCAATCTTTCATTCCTGCATGCATTTGTTCAGCAAGTGCCGGTATGAGGGCTGTCTCAGGCGTGGTGGGTGGCGAATTCGGCCCTCGTGGGGCTCACGGTGCGCGACACGGTCCTGACGCCCTGGACGTGCTCTATGGCGGGGGGTGCTGAGGCCCGGGGGTGGACGTCTGGATTCTAGAGGAACAGGGGGAGAGATCGGCAGAATTCGCTCGTAAGTGGGGAGAAGACTCTGGTGATGCGCAGAAGTCCTGCCGCAGTTGTAGGCATTTCTGCAGAGCGTGTCCCTGGCTGGGGAGCAGAGATCTGAGCGGCCGTGTGCGCAGGGCTGAAGCGCCTGCCGAGTGTGGGTGGTTGTTTATACTGATTCTTCACTGCGCTGCTCTCTTTACATCTTTTATTCATTTTCTACTTGTGTCTTGGTGATGTTTTTATTGATCCTCACGTGTTCTTCACAGAACGTTAGCCTTTTTCATATTTGTGTTAAATTCTTTACTATCTGATTGCCTATCATTTTTTTAACATTCGAGTTTTTTGAATATCTAAAGCTGTTCAGGTTTTCTTTGTATTTTTTTCATTCCTTTTATCTAGTACTTTGAAAATTCTGCCGCATCCAAAGATGATGTATTTACTCATCTATGTATTGATATTCTCTTTGCGACGTTTGCCTGTTGAACTAGAGCCTGTTCTGGTGTTGGTGTGAAGGTCCGCTTGGCTGTGGGGGACCTGGCCAGCCTTGCTGCCCCCTTGGTGCAGAGATGTCCCTCCTGGTAGTCAGCTGCATTTTCTGTGTCCAGGCTGTCTGTTCCCTTTCACTGACACACAACGGGCCTTCTACCTTTGTCGTTTTTCTTTTAAAAAAAATTTTTTTTAATCTTTTTTATTGTTTTTCTGAGAACAGGCAGGAGTGCAGGAGCACAATCATAGCTCACTATAGCCTCTAATTCCTGAGCTCAATGCATATCCTCCTGTCTCAGCCTCCCAAGTAGCTGGGACTACAGGTGCCCCCACTATACTTGGCTAATTTTTAAACTTTCTTCTAGAGACAATCTCACTACGGTGCTCAGGCTGATCTGGAACCCCTGCCTCTGGGCTCCTCCCAGCGTGGCTTCCTGGAGTGCTGGGCATTTAACAGTGTTTAAGTGACAATTTAGCCCATTTTGAGTGCTGTGCAGACATCACCATCATCTGTTTCCAGAAGTTTAGTTTTAGAATAAAAGCTTAAGTTTATTTAATATTAAAGAGGAAATATGGGGGTCAGTGATGAGAAAGCAGAGAGCAGGGGTGAGAGAGGGTAGGGGGGGTGGGAGGGAAGGAGCAGAGAATGCATGGAAAGGAAGCCAGGCTGCCTGTTCCAGAAGTCATGTCATCCCAAATAGAAACTCTGTGTGTACTAAACAGTAACTCCCCATCCTTCCCCTCCACACGCGGGCACACCACACCCCACTATACGTTAGCAGGCCCACACCTCCCGGGCTGCGTCCACACTCCAGGAGCCTCAGTGCCTGTACATGGCCTCTCAGACCTGAAAACTGCCCTGCTCCTCCCTCCCCTTCCCACGCCCCAGCCCTCCACCCCCATAGACCCAGGCTGTCAGGGCTCCTGCCCCATGCTTCACACACTGTGGACAGCTCTGCCCTGGAAGTCACAGCACCACAGTGTAACTAAGGGTCTATTTCCAATGTTCTGTGTAAACATCACAGTGGAGGCCCTTGTCCCCTGCACGTCACCTGTGTCCTGGTGTTTCTTGAAACCTGATTGAAGGTAACAAGAACTGTCGGGATGATCTTTCACAAGGTTGCTACATCACTTTATTCCTTGAATTCCACTCTTTCCTGTTGATCACAGGGAATACCCCTCCCCTTTCTGGTCTTGCTCTTGTTAAATGCAG
>NW_003852533.1:4683481-4705667 GCF_000181295.1 Otolemur garnettii | reverse complement strand
GTGTAACATGCACAGAGCAAGCCATATGCTTAGACACTGCTGTCATTGGAAGAAAGGATCAGAAATTTCCACCCTGAAAGAAAATCTAGGTATTTAAACTGTGACCAGAAATTATCAAACAATAGAAAAAATGAATTTAGCATCAGAGAACCCAATTAGGTGAGGAAAATGTAATTCCAGAGTATTATTAGATGAGAACCTCATTGTATCACAGGGAGAAGCAGCATCTGGTCTTTCCTGACAGTACCTGAGATTCATTCCTCTGAAGAGTGAATTAACTGTACCGGGTGGTCACCTTTTAATGGCATATCATGAATAGTGTAATAATAAAGCCAATGTTTAACATTTAGTCCAACTGAGTATATAGCCTGGTATGCAGAGATAGAAATGGTAGAAACTGTATCTCTGCAGGGTGACACAGGAGGAATCTGCATGCCCTTTTCTCCCTCACTCATGACCAGACTTCTCAAAGCTGGATTAGAGTTGGTGTTGTATAACCTGTTCAGTGACAGTCGAATGTCTGAGGCTTGTTATGGAACGACTGCATTCACTACATCAGCTTCCTTAAAAACAACCTGTTCCCTGCTTGTACAGCTGGAGTTCTAACAAGAGAGCGATGACCCCTTGGGCAGCGGCTGTTACAAAGTGACTGAGTGAAGGCTGCCTGAAAGCATTCTACTGAAGGTTTGCACAAGAACGCCATCTAGGCCAATGTGACATTAACTCAAGGAGGTTTAGTCAGTCAGCAGGCATTTACTGAGCACTCCCTGTGTGTCTGTCACTGGTAGGAGTGTACCAGCTGTCACGCTCCAGGAGACGGAGCTGCTGTTTATGAAACAATTCAAGGTTGGTGACATGCAGTGTCCCGGGGCACTGCACTGTGAGTGCAGAAGGGAGTCTTTCTGTTGCCCAGGCTGGTCTCCAACTCCTAGTTTCAAGCAAGCCTCCCACCTCAGGCTTCCCAAAATGCCGGGACTACAGGAATGAGCCACCACAGCCAGCCCTGGGTATTTTCTTTTACAAGTCTTGTGACAGTGAGGTACTAGTGGCGAGAGCAAGAGAAGGGAAATAACTCTGCCCGGACTTTGAGCCTAGGAGACGAGTAGTTTGGTGGCTAACCTTACAGACAGGAGAAATAGTTGGAGAAAAGCTGTCTGGGGCGTTAAGTTCTGCTTTGCATATATGGACTTTGGCATAACAGTGCGACGTTTGAGTGTGTCTATCCTATATGCAAATCAAAGTATGGCACAGGCCATGTACAAATTTTACTATTCAATAGATAGTATTTTTTAAAGACACTAAGCATCCTCATGTTTTAAAAAATGATGTTCCTCTATAGTTGAAAGCTTTCTTTCTAAATCAGATGCAATTAATTGTGATCGTAATTACCTTTTCTCATGCCTGGTTGTATTTTTGGTGTCCGGATTCTTTTCAGTGAATATTTAAGTCCAAGTTCATATTGATAGTGCAGTGATTGAAAGGAAAGATTTGGGGGTAAAATCTCCTGAACCTCCATACCTGGCCGCACAGGTCCAGTTAGTATTCTTCAAGCTCCAATCTCTGATTATTTTAAATATTGTAGAAAGCACATTCTGGGCATTGAAGGATTTTTCCTACTTCTATAGTACATATAAATCTAGATGTATGCCCCAGATCAATAAGAAAAGGATCAATAAGTTTTTATTCTTACATCTCTTTAATGAGGGGGTCTTGGTTTGCATTTTCTGATTAGAGCAATTCGTCTAATATGTTGCCATGAGGAATGCAGTCTGAACAGGGTCAGAACTTCCTGCAAAGGGACTAACCCACATTAAATACCTTCCCATCTCCCTTACACTGTCCGCTCTCAATAGACAAAGTGTTGGTGTCACCTGCCCCTGATGCAGCTCAGTGCCTGTGACAGCAGACCCCCAGCCCTCCCCACACACCCCAGAGGAGGGTCTTACATTTGTGATTGCCCCAGGTTGAATCCCAAGTGAGTCCAAGGCTCAGGGCCAGGTGGGTCTGTTTTTTAGAGGTTTCCCTGCAGCCCACCCAGCTCACTTCCTCCTTGAAGATTCTTGCAGTGTTTTCAGAAATGATTTGTTTAAAGGTGCAACAGCTGTGCTTTCACAGGAAGCTTGTAATAACAAGTTAATACCTATAATGGTCCTCTCCCAGGAACACCAGAAGCTTTGTTCACATTCATAGATGTGTCCTTCCCACTTACCTCTGAAGTGAGAGAAAGTAATGGTCACTTTTCTGTTTTGCTTGTTGCTAAGGAAGACATGGCAAAGGTGAAGTTCAAGACAGGTCAGGAGAGAAGGGAAACTGGTCTCTGTCACCCATCAGGCTGCGGTCCTTATGTTTACAGTGGCCACACTCAGAATATTTTAGTACTCTGTTTATTAAAATATTTGCTTGTTTTGTGCATGTATTAAAATTGGAATGATACAGAGAAAATTAGCATGGTCCCTGCATATGTATGACATGAAAATTTGGGAAGTGTTCCATATTTTGGCAAGGTTGTATGGCATACCTCCTGAGTAAAAAGGCTCGACTATAACTTAGACTTTACCTAACAAATGCAAACACTGTAGCCTAATTGTTTGTGCCCTCATATTAATCTGAGATTATATAGACACTTGCTTGTTCCTTCATTCATGACCAATGTTTGTGAAACACCTGCTATATGTCAGGCTGGGATCACACTTGTCTTCACAGCAGTTTGAAACTTCATTGTTGCAGAAGTTACTTCTACAGAACCAGAGCAGGAAGCACAGTTTGTAAGCTGCTGAAGTGGAAAGTTATTCCCTCCACAAGCGCCTTTTGAGCACCTGCCAAATTCTATTGGGTATAACCTGCCTCACATGCCCCCTGGACCTAAAATCGTGGGACTGGAATTATTTCTTAAATTTCCTTTTCTCATTGAGTATATTCTACCTCTAATGCTGTGTGTGCCCTCTGATCTTTATGACTGTTAGGAATAGAAAACTTATAGAATTTCTTCTTTGTTATTCTGTCCTTAATGATATTTACATTAGCGTTTTACTTTAAGGTAACTATTTACTCATCAGAAAGCAAGTTTAAACAATGACAGGGCATAAGCAGAGTTATCAGTGTGTGTAAGTCTGGACGCTGACTTGCATTTCTGTGTGTCCGCTGGGTGGAGGGGCCATGATGGAGACAGGGAAGGACTCTTTAAGGCCCTTGAGGCAGGGAGTGTTGTGATGAGTTGTCCTAATAGAAATTGAAGCTTTGAGTGAATAGTTACATTGCCTGTTGTTAGCGTCTCCCAAATTTGCAGTGATGTTCTGGTCTAACCCTCTCTTCCCCTCTCGCTGTCCTCCCAGCTGTGCTCCCTTTGTCGCGGTGGCACCTGGTCTGTCTTCTGCCAGCTCCTCCAAGGACAGACTCACCATCCCCAGGCAGCTTCCCCACTGTTTCCTTGCTGCCTCCCTTATCTGTCCACCTCATGAGGTGCCCCCCTTTCTGCTTCCACACATCCTACTATAGCAAATATAACATCTAGGCCAGCAGTTCCCAACCTGTGGGTTGCGACTCCTTTGTAACTAGAAAAACACATCACAGCTTTAGGAAGATTGAGAACCACTGGTCTAGGCCATGCAATTGTCACCTGTTTAAAGTGATCCCGTGCATGTAAGTTACTTTGCAGAACGGGCATTCGTGTAAATACTGCCGTTCTTTTCTGTAACTTTAAGAAGCTCCCCACAAATGAAGACCATCGAACTCATTCCTGCACTGCTAGTGCCCCCCACCCCACCAGCTCACCTCTGCTCTGGTTACCAGCAGCGTATAGGGGTGGATAAGGTGGCCTCCCCACACCCACCCACCAGGTCTTCCAGATTTATGTCCCAGGAGCCTTCCCATTAGTGGTGGATGTGGGCAGAGCCTAAGAGAGGAGCAGCCCCAGCTTAGCCCAGGCAGCCATCCCCTCCCCTGTGGTCCAGCCCGGATGTGTGGGCCTCCCTCAGGCTCATCAGTCCATTTCCAGAGCAGGTGCTGCTGCAGAGAGCAGAGGGGAGAGCCCACCACCTGCTGAGGTTTGTACTAGCAGGTGCATAAGCTCAGAGAAAACTGGTACAGGGAGCTGGGTCCTTCTCCAGCGAGCCCCCCTCACAGGGGCCCTGTCCCTTCTCCTCCAGAGGAGACAGAGCCAATTCCAGGGACAAAGTCTTCCCGAATTCGCTTCTCCTGCTAAAAGTGTCACCTCCACTGCATGGGCAGCCTGGTAGTCTTTACAACTTACAGAGGAACAGGTGATGGGGAAGTGGGAATAAAATGCTTTTCTTCCTTATTTTGAAATGATTTGCCTTTCTTTCAGAAATTAAAATGACAACCATCAATGAGACTAGAGTGTTCCGGAAAGGTATCAGATCTCACAGACAACACAAAAGTAGGTGTCTGTTAGCCAGACCCTCGGCCAGGAGCTGGTTCTGCCCTCATGCCTTGGGTGTTTCCAGGCCATTGTGATGTCCACTACTGTGGTCATCTGGGGACTGATCACCATCATCTGCCCCATGGGATATGGCAGCATCTCCATAGAAGTGATTGGTCATGATTTTGTACCTAGAATGCAGCATGACCGTGCTTGGGGAGAACACGGGGCCTCAGAAATAATGACAATAGTCATTGTCACTGCCAGTGTCAAGAATAGTCAGTGTTACTGTTTATCAACCACTGTACCAATAATAAAATGTAAGCCCCGTGCTAACTGTTTTTGTTACCTTCACTTACAGTCAGGGACCTGGTGCTAGCAGGTGACAGCAGCGTTCCAGGGTGGCGCACACACCAGCATTCTACGAGCTGGCACTGTGGCATCTGCAGGACCTTGTTAGAATCTCGATTCAAACCCTGGTTTTGTGACTGCAGAATGAGAGTTCCTTAGTGTCAGGGCAAAGGGTACACAGAGACTTCCGGTCCTATTTTTTCAGCTTAGTGAGTCTAAAAGTAGTTCGAAAAAACAAGTTTTTCAGAAAACTCAAAACAACAAATCTCGTGATGGCTGCTCTCTGCTGCCTCCTCTAATAACAGCCCCACGTGGTGATGGCTGGTCCAGGGCAGGGACCAGGGCACTCGCAGCTCACATCCTGCTGTGCCCTGCTCTAGGCGCCCTGTCTGGGGGGCATTTTCATCTTAAACATGGTGATTCCGTGTAGTCAGTATCGTGCTGGCCCAGCAGATGGCAGCCACGTGTCCAGTGGGAGAGACACATTTCCTGGGCAGTCTGGTAGTAACAGCTCTGGAGAAGCAGCAGAGCTGAGAAGTGTCCAGGGCGTGAAGTTAGATAACAAACACAGATGATGTTTTTGTGTTGCGGGCACCAAATTTGCAGCCAAACCAGCCACTAAATTTATCATCAGTTCAGAGCATCTGCTCTATCTGGGCGGGTCCTTCCTTGTACGCATCTCTGTAACTTAACTATTTTAAGATCACCAGCTTCCCCTGCAGCAGGGTGGGTGCAGTAGTAACCTAAGGAAGAGTGAGGATGAAGGATATTTTCTTGTCCATGAACAAACCTAAAGTGGGAAGGTTTCCCGTAAGTGGGCGTTGGGGTCTGACAGTATGTGAGGCCTGCATATTTGCTAGGGAGCTGCTCTGACTGCACTGGGCTCTCAGATGGGGAGAGCTGCCCTGAATGCCTCAGGCTTTAAGACGGTTCAGGAGCTGCCCTGACTACATCAGGCTTTCAGACAGTTCAGGAACTGCCCTGACTACATCAGGCTTTCAGATGGTTCAGGAGCTGCCCTGACCGTGTCTGGCTCTCAGTTCAGGGCCTGCACCCTTCTTTATGAGGCATTTCACCCCAGGAGGCCTGGAATAGATTCTGGGGAGGGAAGAGAAAACTCAAGTGCCTGTGAGGTCCAGGCAGGTGACATGGCAAACGGAGGACCCTCTTGGGTTCTGGGGTGAGCTGGGAGCAGGTTCCCTGGAGCACCAGGAGGCAGCTGCTGCTCAGCCCCAGCCCCAGCTGAGTACAGCCACGCAGGAGAGCAGGCCCCTTGTGGGATGGGCTCTTGATTTGTTAAGAGAAGCTGCAGATCGATAATTGTAAATGAACTGCAGACATTTTCAAGGTGTGTACCTCATCAGAATGTTTCTAAATGTTACTCAGGCAAAACAAGCACACTTAGAGGTCATGTGAGGCCCTGGAGCTGGCTGCTTGGCAACTTGAGTTTAGGCATCAGCCGGTGACTGACAGGCTTGTGACCGGCTATCTGGGGTGGGTGACGCCCAGTGTAGAGCAACCCAGTGCTGGTGCTCCCCTTGATGATTGTCCCTGTTGCAGCATCCGTGATAACAGCAGGTAACACCCCAGCCCCTGGACGCCAAGCGCTGTGCTGAACACTAAGCGCTGTGCTGAACACTTTATCTGTGATAAGACCTTCAACCTTCTCGACAGCCCTATGTGGGTAGGTTACTAATGGTTACAACATTCCTCGCTGGATATCAGGTGCTTTTCTATGTACAAATCTCTCTTTTTTTTTTCTTTTTGAGACAGAGTCTTACTCTGGAGTGATGTGGTGTCACCCCAGCTCACAGCATCCTCAAACTCCCAGGTTCAAGCCATCTTGCCTCAGGTTCCTGAGTAGCTGGGACTACAGGTGCCTGCCACAATACCTGGCTAATTTTTTTTATTTTTAATGGAGACAGGGTCTCACTCTTGCTCAAGCTGGTCTTGAACTCCTAAACTCAAGGGATCCTCCCACCTTAGCCTCCCAGAGTGCTGGGATCACAGGCATGAGCCCCTGGGCCCCCCTGTACAAGTCTTGACTCGTGTAATTCAGTAACAATCCTGTGAGTGCTAGGGAAACTGAGGCATGGGGTGATTCAGCGGCTTGTCCTAGCTCAAATCCTAGATTCCAACCTAGGCAGTGTGGCTCCAGAGCCCAGCTCGCCCTGTGCTGCCCTAACTGCCTTGCGGGGCTCTGGGCACTGGCCACTTTTCATCAGCTGTGGTACTTAGTGGTCCCAGACCCCCTCCCACCAGCAAAACGATGCGGCACTGACTGCACGCAGTTGCCCACAGCTTCTGTGAACTCCCGCTCATTTTCATGCATCGCCAGACACACTTGATTGAATCTTTGTGTGTGTTTTTTAATCTCCTCTGAAAAGAACATGTCATAAATCCTTTGCTAGATGAGATTTCTCAGTAATGGTGATAGATGGCTTTGTCTTTTGTCTCCTGACAAGTTTGGCTGTCTGTCACCACAGCAGTCAGAGCGTTGTATTCTGCTAAGATGGCATCTGGACGCTGTGCTGAAGGGACAGTGGCAGCATAATTCTGTGTGCAGATTCTCTTCCATTTGAACTTTGTCAGATGAATGAGGCTTCCTGAAGGTTCACACAAAAGAAGCTCCTGGAACAAGTGAGATGTTGCAGCAGCAATGACAGAGAATTGGCTTGTTCTGCAGCCGACTCAGAATGTGTGTGATGACAGAGGTTGGGACAGTGACGCGGGAGCAGCAGCACTTTGCAGGATGTACTCGGTGTCTGCTCTCTCGGTGCCAGGGCAGAAATTCAAACCAGCTGAGAGACTGAAACCGGAAAACGGAGAGTGGGGGAGGCCAGGGTGTGAATTTATCCCCAAGCTGCCATATGCCATGAATTACATCAAGTGGGTCTCTAATTTCCTAGTTAGAAGATACTTTTTATTTTTTTTTAAAAGGTAAATTTGGCTGTTCCTTTATAGCTTTGCTGTTCCACCAGCCCAGCAGTCTTGTGTGCTTCCATAGGCGGGGTGTCCCGGTGGCTGATGCGTCCTGTTAGCACGTGTCCTGTGAAATATCTCATCTGCTGTGACTCCCTTTTCATCATTAAGATCTGGCATTTTCCTCCCAAACAAGATCAGAGAAAGGATCTGTGGAAGGCCTCTGTTCTTCGGGACTATTTTTAATGTCATCCCTGAAAATAAAGCATTAGATGTGAAGCTAAAAGAAAGATAACTTTAGAATAAATAATACTTGTAAAGAAGAATCTGTCAGTCACCACTGGGACTCACAACCAAATTATGGAAGGATTGGGCAAGAGAGTGCTGGGAGCATTGAAGAGTTCCTGGCTTAGATGGCCCGGTCGCTCAGCCTGTGATCCCAGCACTCTGGGTGGCTGAGGCAGGTGGATTGCCTGACTCAGGGATTTGAGACCAGCTTGAGCAAAAGCGAGACCCCATGTCTACTGAAATAGAAAAACTGGCTGGGCATGGTGGCAGCGCCTGTAGTCCCTGCTACTCAGGAGGCTGAGGCAAGAGGATCACTTGAGCCCAGGAGTTTGAGGTTGCTGTGAACTATGGTACCAAGGCACTCTACCCAGGGGAACTAAGTGAGGCTCTATCTCAAAAAAATAAAAATAAAATAAAGAATTCCAGGCTTGATAATATTGCCAACTATTACTGACCAGTCAGAGGTCGGCACAATGGGAAAGATGAAATGGACCTAACTACCTTTTGAAAAGTGTGTGTGCATGTTTAAAACCTGGTAAAAACTTGAAAGTAAACATTTCTTTATTTTATTTTCGATTACACGTTTTGAGTTTTTTCTTGCTTTGTGGAAGAAAAGCTATAGGGCAGAGCCTGAGGCTCAAGAAGTAGGGCACTGGCCCCATATACCAGAGGTGGTGGGTTCAAACCCAGCCCCAGCCAAAAACTGCAAAAAAAAAAAAAAAAAAGAAAAAAGTGTGTTGTATCCATGTGATACTTTCCTTCCTGAGAGAAAGACAAGTCACAGGATGGGCACAGATCTGAGGCTGCTGCTACCTGTGCTCCAGCCCTCAGACCGCAGATGTCAGTGACTGGAGGCCCAAAGCTTAAGGAAAACCATTCCCATGAGAAGCAGCAAGGTGGCTTCTGTTAGAAGGTCTGTGAGTTTAGTCGCTGTTGCTCTGGAATTGAGTGTGTGGAGGCCAGTTTTCAAGTTAGAAGATGAGGCACAAATCTCCTAACATGAAAACTATCCTCATCAACACTTGTATTTCTCAGCTTGAGCAAATGGCACAGCCAGCCAGTGTGGAGAAAGCGGCTTCTGTGTCCTGTGAGTGGGGATGAAACTTGGTACAGCCATTATGAAAACAGTATGGAGATTCTTCGGAAAATTAAATACAGAACAAGTGTACAATCCAGTAATCCCACTTCTGGGTCTGCGTCCAGAGGAAATGAAACCAGTTGTGAGAGGATCTCTGCACCCCATGTTTATAGCAGAGTAGGCAGGGTCTAGGAGCACCGAGGTGTCCATCAGCAGATGGGTGGATAAAGGAAACAAACTCACTGTGTGTGTCAGCGTGTGTCTGTGTGTGTCTAAGTCTCCATGTGTCTCTCTGTGTCTGTGTATGTCTCTGTGTGTCAGTGTATGTCTCTGTGTGTCTCCATGTGTCTGTGTGTGTCTCTGTGTGTCTGCGTGTCTCCGCGTGTCTGCGTGTCTTTGTATGTCTGCATATGTCTCTGTGGGTCTGTGTGTGTCTCTGTGTGTCTCCGCGTGTCTCTGTATGTCTCTGTGTGTCTCCATGTGTCTGCATGTGTCTGTGTGTGTCTCTGTGTGTCTCTGTGTATCTCCGTGTGTCTCTGTGTGTCTCTGTGTGTCTTCGTATGTCTGCATATGTCTGTGTGTCTCTGCGTGTCTGTGTGTCTCTGTGTGTCTGCGTGTCTGCGTGTGTCTCCATGTGTCTCTGTGTGTCCGTGTGTGTCTCTGTGTATCTCCACGTGTCTCTGTATGTCTCTGTGTGTCTTCGTATGTCTGCATATGTCTCTGTGTCTCCGTGTGTCTCTGCGTGTCCGTGTGTCTCTGTGTGTCTGCGTCTCTGTGTATCTGTGTGTGTCTCTGTGTGTCTGCGTGTGTCTCTGTGTGTCCATGTGTGTCTCTGTGTGTCTGTGTGTGTCTCCGTGTGTCTCTGTGTGTCTGCATGTGTTGGCGTGCTCACATACATGCAATAGAATGTTGTTCAGCCATAAAGGAGAAAACCTTGCCATTTTCTACAACATGAAAACAGCGGCCATTATACTGAGTGAGGCAAGCTGGACACAGAAAGTCAACACTATATTGTCTCACAAGTGGAATCTAAAAAAGCCGAATTCACAGGAGCAGAGAGTAGAGAGGCATCTCCAGGGGTCCGAGGAGAGATGGGAGATGCTGGTCAGGGGCAGATTTCCGTGATAAAAGGGTGGGTCCTGGGGTCTAACGAGCAGCAGCGAGGTGAATGTAGTCAGTAACACTTACTGGAAGTTTGCTAAGAGAGCAGAGCTTCTGAGTCCTCACCATATACACAAAGGCAGCCAACCGTGCTGTGGAGATGTTAGTTCATCTGATTATGGTAATCATTTCACAGTGTATATGTGTATATAAAGTCATCCTGTTATACGCCTTGAATATACATAGTTTTATTTGTTGATTATGCCCCAATGAAGCTGGGAAGAAAATGTTTCGCCTGCGCAGGGCTTTGTGAAAATTAAATAGAAAATGTGTGTGCAGGCTGGGAGCACGCCCAGCTCGCAGGGAGCTCTGTGGGAACACTGCCCCGGGTCACCACAATGATGGCAATGGAAAAGATGATGACCATCATCACGACCAATCTCACAGGCTCTCAGAGCTCTGGGCAGAACCAGCTCCCCACACCACCCAGTCTTTCCTTGGCTTTGGCTCTTGCCGTCCCCTGTGTCCGTAGGCCTCTTGGCCACTCTGTTGCTGCCCCTGTGAGTGAACACTGCTAGTTCTGGGGTTCCTCTCCTCATAAACTTTGCTGTCCTCATAGAAGAACTTGGGGCCCCTGCAGGGGAAGCTGGACTGGGGTCTTCTCCAGGCCCCAGGCCTCAATTCAGTCACCAGGTCAGTTGCCAGCCAGCTGCCTGCTACCTACTCTCCCGTTCCTGAAGCTTTCTGCCCCATGACGCAGCTGGAACACAGAAGGGGCAGCGCTTGCTGGACCACTGTCTGGGCTGGATGTGAAGAGGGTGCCCAGTGAGGGGAGAGGCCAGCTGAGGACGTCCCTTCTCCACCTGGCTTCTCTCTTGTGCTCTGTTTTCCTCCCCTTTCTTAAGAGTCCTGTTCCCCTGCAGGCATTATTGGAGAGGTGTTTCCTTCTTTGATGGAAAATAAAACATCTTGATGTTTTCTTCCCTCAGATTCAGTGATCAGTAATTGAAAGTGTTTGCAAAACATCCCCCAAGGAGCCTCTTAATGTTACTTGTATAGAAATAAAAATGAAAAATAATGGGCAGGTATTTTCCTAGTCAAAGAGAAGGAGCTCTTCTGAGCTGTGGTGAGGAACCCACGAAGACCAGACACAGTTGTAGAAACCTTTGAGATTTGGCAAAATGTAGATTTCCTGCAAGGGAAGCACAGGGGCGTGTGGCCTCTCCCTTCCTTACTCTGCGACTGCCCTTCTTAGCTGACCGTGTCACAGATGGGCTGGACTCGGTTACCCACAGACACCCACGTATTTGAGTGTTATTTTCATAGACCTGTGTACTCTTTGCAGAGTGCCTCAACTACAGCAGAGGGCCTTCCTGTTCACTGCCTCACTGGGTCATCACAGTTGCCCAATAACATAGGTGAGTTTGATAACATAATAAAACTGCAGAGCTGTAAAGAATTTTAAGAGACACAGCTTCTGTTTTGTATAGATCAGAATCTGAAGCTTAGAAAAAGTGTTAGCCAAGACTCTTTTGTGAACCGAAGTGAAGAAATCCAGCTTGAACTAATTTAACAAATGTGGGGGTATTAAATATTGGCTCAAATAACCAGAAAGCCTGGCTGTCACAGCTTCAGATGTGGATGGGTCCAGATGTCTGCAGTAGCTCCAGGGACCTGTCACCCTCAGTTCCTTGACTAGTTTCTCAGCCTTAATCATCTTTTTTTTTTTTTTTTTGAGACATAGAGTCTTACTATATCGCCCTCCGTAGAGCACCCTGGTGTCACAGCTCACAGTAATCTCTAACTCTTGGGCTTAAGCAGTTCTCTTGCCTCAGCCTCCCAAGTAGCTGGGACTACAGGTGCCCACCACAACGCCCCACTATTTTTTTGTTGTAATTGTCATTATTGTTGTTTGACACCCCTGGTGTATGTGGCCCCGTGCTGTAACCACTGAGCTACAGGCACCGAGCCAAATGATCTTATTGAAATGTTTTAGATTTGCATGTATATATAGGATGCCTTAAAATATTGTAAGTATGATTTTATTTGAATAGGTGAAGCGTCTCAGAATGGAGCCGGCTTTGCTGTGAGTCTGGTTTTGGTGTGTGCATTCTTACCAGGGTGACCTTAACTCCTGTGCCACAAAAGTCATCAAAACAGTAGCTGAAGCAGTGAGAAGGGCGGCTTGGAGACTGTCACAGTGCAAGTCCTTGTTGAAGGTGGAATCTCAGAGTTTTGTAGCCACGTGTTACTAGAACTTTCAGAAGTAGGCACATCTGTTACTTTAGAGAGACGCTGTGTCCTTGGCAGGCTGCAGTCACGCACGTTTCTCCTGCCGGGACCGTGCTTGCTGGTCTCGTGCTTGCTGGTCTCCTGCTCGTGGAGACAGGCCACGTCTTAATGTTAGAGTCGTCTTCTCTGCCTTTTCCTTGTTGCTCTTGCCGCCTTTGACTTCAGCGAGCTACCAGCTGGGTTACTCGTTCCTTCCTTTGTGTTTGGGGAACAACAGGGGTCTCGTGAACCCTCCTGTAGAAGCAGCAGGAGTAAATTCGAGGTGTGCTGGGGAGGAGGGCACAGGCCACCCACTCGCCCTTCGCGCCACAAAGAGGCAACATTCAGGAAATGAGCTGTTATTTGGGAGAGTTTTCTCTTAACGTGGCAGGCTCTGCTTTTGTTGTTTTTAAAAAATAATTTATTAACTTCATCATTTGTAGGAGACTTTAGAAATAGTACTGCATATAAAGTAAATCCACTAGAAGAGAAACCCCCACAAAAGTATTTCTTCAACAAAAATGTATTGAATGTCGGCTGCATGATCAGGTGCTATTCTAGACAGTGAGCAAAATAGACACCCCCCCCAAAAAAATCCTGCCGTCATTAAAAAAAAAGGCCAAGGGAGGCGCAGTGGATGACCCGCAGATAAGTGAAACAGGTGCTGTGTCAGACACGTGCACTGCAGAAAGGGAGGCGGGCTGGGCTTGGAGGGGCGCAGGAGGCCACTTCCTCCAACCTGCTTTTGGAAACCTCATTTCCTCCCTGATCTAACCCGGCATCTGTGCACACGCACCACCAGTCCTCATGGCTGGAATTTAAATTAGTTGTGTTTCTCATCTTCCCCCACCATGTACTGGGAGTGTGGAAAATGAACGTTATTCTAAGCTAGGCTTAGTGGATATTTAAGCCAGCCTTAGTCTCTGCTCTGACAACTTGTCTTTTTCCTGTTGCATTGCCCACTTTTCTTTATTCTTCAAATTAATGCACTTACCTTTCAATCTGTCACTTGTTGGCCACAAGTATCTGACGTATTTGGCTGTGTGATACCCTAAGACCATGAAATTATTTATATGGAGGTTCTTAATTTAGCCCTACCAAAAGAAGAAAATTTGGCTACCACTACAAAATTTGAAGAGTGATGCTCTTCCCAAAGGACTGACAGATATTCACAAAAAGAGAATCAAATGCTGGGTCCTGATTCTGGAACGACTAGGAAGTGGCACCCTCGGGTGTGGCCCAGGGCCCAGTGCCAAGAACAAGGCCATCAAAAATGCCTGTAAGAGGAACTCCTGTGTGCAATAACCACAGAGTTCCACCTCTAAAATGACAGTGGGCAGATGGGAATATGTTGAGAGAGCTGCAAGGTGGACCTGAAAGGGACTGGCCTTCTGAATGGGAGGGGGGGACGTCAGGGAGACCCTCGGGGAGGGACACGGATCCTGCCTGGGAGAAAACAAGGTGCTCAGTTTGGTTGGAGGCTGGTTGGAGATGGTCGTGAGGACCACCCAGGGACTCTGGAATCAATGATGTGGGAAGGTGGTTTTGGAAGAAGAGAGCACATCAGGGCTGACCGTCAAGATTTGGAAGTGAAAGCAGAGAGGTGGTTGTTGGAGCCTGGGGAGAAGACCCAGGGCTGAAGAGGGGGCTCCGCGTTTGGGGGCAGGAGGGAAGAGGCAGGAGAGAGGGAAAGGGTGGAGATTTAAGCTGGCGAGATGCCTTGTGTTCCTGGAAAAGGGACCCTTGCAGCTGCTAATCCCAACCCCCACTTCCTGTGAGTCTCTGTCCTAATCGGTCCCTGCTCCTTCCCAGTAAGGAAGAGTCTGGGCCAGGCATCCTCAAACTACGGCCCGTGGGCCACATGCGGCTCGCCTAGGACATTTATCTGGCCCATTAGGTATTTCTGTCACTGCTGCCTGTCCTGCTTAGCAGCCAACTAATCCCAGGGCCTGAAATCCGGCCCTCCAACGGTCTGAGGGACAGTGAACTGGCCCCCTGTTTAAAAAGTTTGAGGACCCCTGGCCTGGGCTGTGACAAAATGCCCACGGGACATGTGTATTTTCTCCCAAATACATAGTGATGAGTAAAACCTTTTACTGTTCTCTGTTCTAGCCATTTTACACAAATAAACTCAGTTCGTGATTACAACAAACCTAGAAATGATTTTTACCATTTAGCCAATGAAGAACTTGCCCAAGGTCACATAGCCATTTAGTGGTAAAAGCAGGATTTGAAGTAGGCAGTTTGATTGTAAGACCTGTGCTTCTGGCCATTACCCCACCCTCTCATATAAGGCTTCCATAAATGGCTGGCCTTAGCCTGGGCTTGTAGGAGGGAGATTTTTGGAGATTTCCTCTTGCACTGCCTTTCCCGATTCCTACTCTGTTCCTTAACATCCCCATCAGATGCCTTCAGCTGATGAGTTTCCAAGGTTCTTAAGGAACTTTCTGGGCTTCTCATGTTAGGTGCAGGTGACCTTCTTTCCCTGACACCATGACCAGCATCAGAGCCCGGACCAGATAAGTGGAAACACAGTGTGTGCCTTACACCCTCCTTATGCACCACACACCAGAGGCTCAGAGCTGCTAAGTGCTTTTTAATCACCGCAGACTTGCAAGCGTCTGTCCTAATGACGCTCCCTAAAGGGCATCATTACTTCTACAGAAATATTTTCTCATAAACTATTTGCTTTAAACAGACCCTAATAAATTCTGTCTTGGACGATTACACTAAACCCGGTCTTGCTTTGTGTGCCGTCATCCGTCCTGTCCCTGCCTGCCCCAGTGTGTGGCCTCATGTCGACCCTCTCCATGAATCAAGTAGCAGACAGTGGTCACAGGAGCTATCACATGTTTGAGGCTCACAGGTGCTTTCAGCATCTTTGAAAAAGAAAATAAAAACAGCTGATTATAGTAAGCTCAGGATGTGTCAGTGAGTTTGTCCATACAGAGCTGTAATAAGGGGCAGAGGTCATGTTTTTAGACCTCTGAGAACACTGTGTTCTAAAATACCCCAAAGAGTTGAAAAATGCCAGTAGGGGAGAAATCCGCATATTCAATATTAGCCAAGTCAGGTATCCTGTGCTGTCTAAAATAATGACCTAAGGCTATGCCCAGTGGCTCATACCAGAATCCCAGCTAATCAGGAGGCTGAGGCAGGAGGACCATTTGAGCTCAGGAGTTTGAGGTGGCTGTAAGCTATGATGCAACCACACTCTGCTGAGGGTGACAAAGTGAGACTGTGTCTCAAAAAAACAAAGTAAAAAATAAAATAAAATGATGAAATTAAATAAATAAACTATAAAATAAAATAATGACCTAAGTATGTTAAGCATTTCTAAGCAAAGTAAAAAGGGAGGTATTAGTAACTTTTCTTTCAAAGAAAAACAAAGGTAATATTGAAATAAATCGGTGAACAAATTGGATGTATCAGTATGCTTTGTAACAGATCTATGAGCTAAGTTGGAATGAGGCAGAGAGCACAATTGTTTTAGACTCTATTCAAATTGATTCTGATGACATGAAATGGGGGATATATATTTGTGGACTTGCCTTCTTTGTTTTGTTTTGTTTTGTTCTCTTCTCTATTTTAAAATGAATTCCCAGGTGTAGGTAGATGGCAGGAAACTGAGTTTATGGTGGTTCCTTCTTGTTAAGAATCAGAAGACTGCAAACAGCAGTGTTTGTTTTGGGGGTGGAAGTGTTACTCAGCTAACGCTTCTGTGAAACACTTTGATTCTGAGGACATATTGGCATCTTTGAACAGATCATAAGAGTTTTTTTTTTTCATACACCCCAACCAGTACCCTTCTTATAATAAAGTTAGTGCCACACTATAGTGGAAGTGACACTCACAATATTTAAAAACAGCTGTGACACGGACACAAGCCCCTCAGAGTGGAAATCTGTCAAATTGGTTGGGATTTTCAGTAAGCCACTGGCAGGCATGGTCTGGTGCCAGTGACGCCCATCGGCACTGCCTCTTAAGTCTGGTTTCTGGTGGGCAGAGTGGGTCTTAACCCATTGTCTGTGCTTCAGAAGAACCTGGGCACAGTCAGGGAGAAGAGAGATAGCAGGTCCACCTCCTCTCGTAATAAAGCTGCTCTTAAAAGTTCTTTGTTCATCGACTTTGTCCTGTTTTCTATGAGCCACAAGGGAAGCAAAGACTAACTAGGAAGACAGCAGCAGGGCGAGGAGCCCTGGGTCTCCTGCTCTGTGATTACCAGTCACTAGCAGAGTGACCTAACAAAAGCACCTCTCTGAGAAACCATTTCTCAGGCGAACAAAAACCTGTAACACAGTCGCTGTAAAGATGTGTACCTGTGAGAGCCCTTTGTAATCTATGAGATTCTATATAAACATAGTACACTTGTTTTATGCCTTAGCAAAGCTAATATTTTAAAGGAACCCTGAAATAAGAATTTTTTTTTTTTGAGATAAGAGTCTTACTGTGTCGCACTCAGTAGAGAGCTGTGGAGTCACAGCTCACAGCAATCTCAGACTCCTGGGCTCAAGCAATTCTCTTGTCTCAGCCTCCCAGGCAGCTGGGACTATAGGTACCCACCACAACACTTGGCTAGTTTTAGAGACGGAGTCTCACTCTTGCTAGTCTCAAACTCCTGAGCTCAGGCAATCCACCTGCCTTGGCCTTTCCAGAGTGCTGGCATTAGAGGTATGAGCCACCAAGCCTGGGCTTGAAATAAGAATTATTTTAAGGGATTAATCTGCCCTCAATCCAGCCAGCCATGTTTTTGTATATTGATGGGGGGGGGGTGTTTTGTTTTTAGAGAGAGACAAAGCTACTGAACTGACTCTCAGTCTTCTCCGGATCATTCTGGAGTTTACACAGATGTCTGTTTGGTACCATTTTACCTGCTTCGGATTTCCACAGCCTCACTTGGTGGCCCTTGGGGAACATGTTTTGAAGCCTGAGCTTCTGGACAGCTGAGCCACGATAAATAACGTTCAGATTGTGGGGTTGGAGGACACATGCTTTTTATTAAATATGAAATTTGGGAACCAAAAATGTAGGTCACTTGTCCCAGTGGTGGCTCCTGTTAGGAAGCGGTGGTCTGGTTCCACCAGTGACTGACCACTTGGGACCTTTGTCCTGCAGGCCAGCAGATTTTGAGACAGGGACTTGTACTGCTAGAAGGCGTTTCCTGAGCGCTGGGATTCAGGGATTCAGGACTTGCGGCTAAGCTTTTGTTAAGCAAAAGGAGGATAAAAGGCTTAGGGCAAGAGGCTGGACTTAGGCCAGCTTCCAGGGAAATCTCTGGAAGGAGAGAAGCCCAGAAGGGAGGAAGGTGGAAATAGCTGGCAGATTCTTTCATTTTCAGAAGAGAGTTACTCCAGGAGCAGAGCCAGAACTGGCTGGCAGGACAGAGGCAGATTGGCAGCCACTGTATCCAAAGAGAAAACAAAACTCTCCTGTTGGGGGTCTCAGAGACCTTTCAGAGAGCACCAGGGGGGCTATTTCCCTGCCAGAAAAAAATAGTAGCAGTTCTGAAGATTGTTCTTGGTACCAGAGAACAGAGCTTTAAAAAAAAATTGGGGTGTGCTAGTAAAAGGTGGAAATATTTGATCATTTTAGCCTTAAGGAAAAAGCAAATTAGATCTGAGTCTACATAATAGCAGAGGGGCAAAGATTCCGGTAGGACTGTGAGTTTTATTTGACTAGACATTAATGAAATGGGCTGGAGTGGGATGACCCACAGGCAAGATTTTACTGAGGCAGTTTGACAGCTGCATGTTCTGAGTGCTTGGATTTTAAGAAAGATGTTAGATTTGGGGGAAGGGTCTTGCAAAGAGCTAACCATAAATATTTATCTCACTTTGGCTAATAACTCAATTCTCTACCTCTAAGGCATATTTTTATTTAGAGCAAAACATATCAAGGAAGTTAAGATATTTATAGGAATGGCCGAATACAGATGAAAATGGGTTCAAATTAAAAAAAAAACATTTATGCTGATGGGAACAATTGTAAACATTAGATTCTGTGATTCATTTACATAGTCCTTCCCCTCAAATGGTGGTGCCAGTTGCTGTAGCTAGACCATCCTTGGTACAGGAATCCTTTTCAAAAACCTTGACGGTAGATATGTGTGATATGCAGCTATTGTTCATGCGCAAATTATTTTTCTGTTAGATGCAAAATAGAAAATACGTGATTTTAGCATCAGTAGATTGGATTGCCTGAGTTAATATGGAACTTATGAATGAAGAGAAAGCTCTGTCACTAAACTTGGAACATAGCAAATTATTTTAGAAACCAGCTGGAAAGTTTTTTTTTTTCTGAAGCCTGAGGAGTAGAGGATAAATCTGTATGAATAATTCATAAAATCCTAGAAATATTAATCAAATAGTTGAGACAGTGATATATCTTTTCATTTTGACTAATTGATTTCTTTTTAAATTAAAGTTCCTGGCCAACTGTGTGATTTTTTTCCCCCTGAATGTTTGTGCTAACTCCAGTGGAGGCGTCTGGATTTCACTGAAATCCCGGGCCAATTGCTCATTTATAGTAACTGGACAGTGGGCAGGCCAGGGCTGGCAGCCAGGGAAACGCACTCTGCCTTCTTGGGACCCTGGGAGTGGGCTGGAAGCTTTGTGTATTTGCTGCTCACTACACTGGAGCCAATACTCAGATATCAGCCGTGTCACAAGACTGTTTTATTTGCATAGGGAGAAGAATGGTCTTGGGGAGGGCTGTTTGGGAAGTAGAATAATGGGGTGCATTAAAAATAGAAATGCTTAGCTTTTATTTCTGGTATCTGTAGAAACAGTTGTGACTGTGCTGCTCTCCGGCCAAGTGCTTTTCTGGAAAGGGTGATTACTAAAGGGGCCAGGACTCCATCCGCCTGGTCTGCCTTGCTGGACCCGTCCCCTCAGTCCTTCCTTCTTTCATTCCATCTGCAGCCTGCACAGCTGGACCACGGTTTGCAATGTGCCATGTGGGTCTTTCTGACCCCAGCACAGGGCTGCCTCCCTCCTATAGGCAAAACATGCTCCCTCCTGAATCCCAGGGGCAGGCTGCCTGCCCATCTTCCTCCTTCGTGGTTGTTAAAAGAACCTGGTCTGTGACACACATGTCCTCCTGAAGTAACAGTGCCAGCATCTCACTTGCATTTCCGTTAAGTAAGTGTTCAAAGGACACAGACTTGACCTGGGGGTGGGTGGGGGTGGGTGGGTACAGACTGGAGAGCACAACCCTCTGCCTGAAACAGAGGAGCCGCTCTGCGCCCAGCGTCAGAGCTGTAGAATGGCTGCTCTCCCCGCCCGTCCCTGCCTTGCACAATGTGGCTTTGTTGCTATCGAGACGGGATCACTTTCTAGCCATTGTGATTGAGGCGGGAGGAGGTAGGCAGGGCGGTAGTAGTGGTGAGTGGCCAGCTCTGCCAGATGACATGTCGCGGACCCCTGCATCAGCCAAGAGGAATTAAGCTCTGTCACTCCCCGCTGGGACTACCTCCTCCTGGATGTGTGCGAGGAATTCACCGCTGCCTCGGTGGCCACCAGAGCAGAGCCCTGAGCACGCCGGGCCACAGCCGTGGTGAGCGAGAATGATAGCCGTCTCCTTCAAATGCCGCTGTCAGATTCTGAGGCGACTCACCAAAGGTATGGTGCTTTCCTTGTCATTCACTCCGCGAGTCTGTCGCAGTGCCCTGTAAACACAGTCTCGAATATGACTGCTTTGTAATTTACTGTCAGGCAGCAGAGCACCTGGTGAAATGCCTGTGGGTGCCTGTGCAGATAGAGCCAGTCTGCCGCTCCCCTACACCCAGGCTGTGTTCATGCTGAAACCTTGAAACTGCTTGTGTGATTTTTTTTTTTTTTTTTAATGACTTCATCCTTTGCTAAAAGCAGAGAATGTGTTTGGGTCTGGGGCTGAAGTTGTTCTGGGAATCTGTCATTTTGCACTTGATTAACTGGTCCCGAGGAGTCAGGGCACACTCCTGTCCATCTCCTGCTGACCATAGAGACAGCCCCAGGGCTCACACCACTGGTGACCACAGAATAACTGCTTGTTCTGCTAATTTCCAACATCTCAAGAGCTTTTTCCCAGGACAGCTTTAATTTCTTTTACATGTTAGAATTGCATGTTCAAAAAAGTAGGTAATTCAGGATGCTGTGGTCCTGTCTAGTACCTGAAGTTTATTTGAAAGGAAGAATGATTGCTCTGTATCTATCATTAGAAATTATTGGCTTGAGATGGTCTCTCTTAGAACTCTAAAATATTAATTAAATCTCTCTGTAATATTTAAAGTATGCTTTTCTTTGAAATCACTCTGGCTGTGATGCCTCATTCACTGTATGTGTGTTCTGTTGCAAATCAGTGAATGTTGCATTAAAAATCCTCCCTATATCCTTCAAGATATGTGGCCCTCTTGCCTTCTCCCCTTCAGATAGACTCTTTAGGGGAAATTTATTGTTACAAAAAAACTTCACTCTGAGTAAAACTATTGTAGCTGCAAATGCCTTTTTCCACCTATAATATAGAGTACTGCCAAGTAATTAATGGATATAATTATGTTCTAGAAGCTCTGAACCTATAAATATGTTAATGGATGCTATTTCTATCAGGTTAGCTTGACATATCAGAGTTCTTAGATCACCAGCAGTGCAGCTAAAAATGCAATTAATATTTTATTTGGCAGAAGAATGAGCACAGAGCAAATAGTGAGAAATAGATGTGGAGTCAATAACAGGAAAGGGAATAAATACTGTGGCCTGGCTGACCGAGTGCATTTGCAAGTTGTTTGGATAGCAGAGTGAGCCCTTTCAAAGGCGCTTTGGGGAAAATATAGGAAAGATTATCCATTTTAAATCAGGCTGGTAGCATGAGGTTGTAAACTCTGTTTTGACTTTATCCTGTACAATTCGTGCAAATGTACAATTTCTGTTCATAAATCACTCCTAAGAGACTATCACTTAACATGGCTTTGGCTACGACTTTTTTAAAGACAGGGCCCTTATTCTAAAAAGTTATTTTCTTGGCTGATTTTAGCATTTGCTTATCTTGCTGTTGAGAAGCTGATGCTTTTCTTACATTAATTATGAAACAATCAAACCTTCTATCCAGGTCTATCAGAAATCCATTTCTAAGGGTTGAATACTAGGCATAAAGTGAACCCAAGGCATTTTTAGTTCTTACAAATATTTTAAACATTTTTCAGTTTTCTGAGTGTTATGGAAGATATACGTGTTTACTAAGACAGTTACTAAAATTCTAGACATTTGGGGAAAGTATAGGTACTTTCTTTGTATTTGCTACCTCACATTTCCCCCTCCCCCCCAAAAAATCTTTATATTTCCTCTTTCAATTTGGTATTTAGCTTAAGACAGCCAATTGGTGATTGGAATAAAATCTCCATGTGGAATCAGTTGACTGTAATTGGGCTTTTCTTTGGATTCTCAGGCGTTGGCCAGAACGTGCCTTAGTTCAGATGTCATGGATAAGGCACCGTTGAGAGGCGGCCCGGCCCACCACACACTTCCGCTGTCAAACCTGCACGTCCCCAGGGCTGCCTGTTACTTGGAGGTAGATCCCCCGAGCTCCAGCTTATCCCCTGTCTGTAGGGCTGTTTCCCTAAGTTGTGATAGTATATCCAAACATACCTAATTATAACATCAAGGGCCCCTTTCTTGGTATTTGGGGTGGAGGTGGACATAGACTTGGGGGAAGTTTCTTTCCTTCCTATGCCATCTCCCTACCCACTTCCAGCCCCAACACCATGTTTCTTGGTCCAGTCGGTCCTTGGCCCTGGGGGTGTCCCAGTGCCCAGCAGGTCCTCA
>NW_003852533.1:4679867-4682166 GCF_000181295.1 Otolemur garnettii | reverse complement strand
GGGTCCTCCACCCATTGCCCAGTGGGTCCCATTCCCCAGCGGGTTCTCCACCCATTGCCCAGTGGGTCCTCAGCCCAAAGGGTCCTGCACCCTGCGCTCACCTACTCTGCAGGAGGCTCCCCTGAGCTGCCTGTTAACATGATTGTGTGTCCAGTGGGCAGTACCAGGACATTGGATTTTTCTGTGAGCTCTTAGGAAATGCCTCAAGAACTTGATTAGGCCCCTAGGGGCTAAAACCATACCCAGGGCTCAGAGGAAACGGTTTGCTTCACATCTTTGCAATACCTTGCTGTTGTGGTTGATGTCACCCACAAGAAAAAGCAGTGTGGTGGTTCCAATATCTTTTAATTCTCTTAAGGAGGAAGGGAAGCAATGAAAGGGACGCTATGTTCTGGATGCCCACATTCAGAATATACCCACATTCTTGGTATTTTTTATCTTCCTCAAATATCTATTAAGTGCATACTATATATGCTGCCACTGACATTCTGGGCTGGGACAATTTATAGGTGTATGAAATTTTTTTAATCAATATATGGTTAAACAGCAAATATTTTTTCTTCATTTAAGATAAAAATTTCAAAAGTCCATAAAATATTCATTTTCTAGACAAATCCTTAGGCCGCCCCACAGACATGGGGCCACAGAACCACAGCAGGACACGGTACAGGTGGACTCAACACTCCTCACACTTGCAGGTTCAGTGCTTTTTCCACTAAGGCTCATTTGGCTTTATCAGGTAACCACCAGTGAAGAACAAGAAAACACCTTTACCCTCTGCAAGGCCTGTCCTTGCCATGTGAGAGGAACTTCAGAGGGTCCCCTGCCTCTCATGCTGAGACCTACCGAGAGGTGCTGCCCTGCTCTGCTCTCCTCCCCTCCCAGAATGAGGCTGTCTGCACATCACCTAGCCTTGCAGCGAAATCCGAAAATAGCATTTCTCAGCTTCCCAGCCACATCTGACAAAGGGTTTTCTGTAGCAGGGAAAGCCAGGCCCTGGCACTCCTTCCTGCGTGGGCCTGGGAGAGCTCTGCTTTCTCAACTGGGGCTCCAGGACCGGGAGGGGAAGGTTTTCCAGCGCCCAGCAGGCTTTGTTCTTCTCCTCTTGCGGTGACTGTATCATTACTTTTCCTCGAGCCAGGCCAGCCTCACAGAAGAACCCTTTCCTGCTGCAGTGGCTGTGACCGCCTCGCAGGTGCCGCTGTTTCTGGTGCAGAGATGGGCTCTCGTACTCACCAGCAGCACAATTTCCTCTCACAGTGAACTCTGTCTACCGAAGTCAACACCAGCCAGTTCACATTTACTGAAGTTCCGCAGTGAGCATGGGTCTGGTGGCCTTTTATTTGCTGTCAGCATCTACTCCTTCTCCCTGGCTTCTCATGGGCTCAGAACTTAGGTCCAAGATCTCCACCTTCACTATAGTACAGACTTACGCACTTTTTGTTACAAGTGGCTTGATGCTGTTTTATTTTCTGCTTGCCTTGTCTTGCTCTCTCTTCCCGAACACATTCATGGCCCAGCATAGTGTCCACTGTCCCTGTCCCTGCCCCTTCCCCATCAACTCCCTGCAGGCAGCTCCGTGGCTGTCACCTGGGTTGGTATCCAGAGAGACCGGCTGCTCCCCCTGAGCTTCCCCTCTCTCCCCCTCTCTCCTTCCCCTTCCTGGTTCCTCCTCCTAACCTCAGCATCCATCTTCTTTTCTGCTGCCTGTGCATGTGGGGGTTTGCACTCACATTCTGACACTTTCCCAATCATAAAATCATTATGCTCGAAAGGGAAGGTCAGACAGGAATCTGGGACTTGTCTCTGGAGAGAGCTGAGGCTCCATGCCTCAGCCAGCAACCTTGCTCTCAATTCTCTGCAATAAGAGCAAACTCAGTTTACCTGATACGCTTTCAAAGGCTTATTCCAGTGACCTCTGAGTCTTTCTAAACACTGAGATTCTTTGACATTCTTCCATGTTTTAAAATTCTCCTATTCAGAAACTCATTTCTGTGCGTAATCTCAATTAAATGTCAGAATATAGTTAAATTTTTGTCTCAAGGGAAGAGGAAAGTATTTCTCTTATCTTCTCATCTGCACAGTCTTCTAACTTGAATTCTCTCTGAGTCCGGGCCCCTGCACTTCCCGTGCCGTGTCCAGCCTCCGGCTCCTTCAGGACTCTCCTCAGCCTCCTCACCCACCTGCTGCTTCAGAACTGGCCACTCTGGGCTGGGAGTGTTCTCTCTGCTGGTCTCCCGTCCCCACCCCTTCAAGTCCCCTCTGGCCCTGTCAGATCCTGCCACCTGGAAAGCTTGGC
>NW_003852533.1:4673179-4679538 GCF_000181295.1 Otolemur garnettii | reverse complement strand
TGGTCTGAAGCTCTTCTTTACACAACTGGTTAGAGTCACCGTAGTGGTACGTTTATTTCTCTCTCATATTCTGAATGGGAACTGAGTGCTAGAAACCCTTTACCCCTCCGAGGGCCTCCCCTCAGATGTTTGGCCTACACCTCATGTAGCCTCCCATCCATACAGAGAAGTCTGTACCCTTCAGATATGACTGTGGCTGATAGGGAAGAAAACACGGTTCACTGCCAGAGTAAGGAAGGAAATTCAGGATGAGCGTTCCAATGTATTAACTTGTGCACTTGAAGGAGGAATAAAAATGATGGTGGCTGATATCTGTGGAGCACTCACTGGGTGCCAGGCCCATTCTCATAGCCATCTGTGTGTGACTCACTCCATGCTCGTGACAGCACTGCTGTTACTGTCCCCGTCGCACAGATGAAAAGGTCCAGAGAACTGAGAGACATCCCCAAGAGCACAGAGCGGCCTTTCCATCATTTTTTCTGTATGAGGAGACGGAAACGGGAACCAAAGACTTGCCCAAGTAGAATAACAGGAGAAATCAGCAAGGCTGTGTCCCCAACCCACAGCGTCCACGTGGTGTCGGGGACAGTGCGGACCTGCAGAATGGGAGAGGTGCCGTCCCAGCTGCCCACACACAAAAACCAAAAACAAAAAGCCCTAAGCGTCCTCACTGAATCTCAGTCTCTTCATCTGTAAATTAAAACACATGGAAACTGTTTTATGCTCATGTCAGCTACAACAAAATGATTCCATTTTCTACCACAGTTGATTTATTTCAAATTATCATCTTAGTAAATTTGCTTTATTTTGGCAGAACATATATACTTTGATAATTTCCCGTATCTGAGAGAAGGAAAACTGCATTTTCTAGCACAGAAGTTGAGCAGCTGCGTTTGGACCCCACCCCTTCTGGTTTTCTCTTAGTCTCCGAGCCCTGCTTTGTCCACATACATGAGAATTGTACGACAAACTCCAAATTAATGATTGATGTTTCTTTAAATGTGCAGAAGAAAATATTGTTTGCAAAGTTTCTTTTCTAATTCCTTTATCAAGATTTCAAGACCACATAACCCTAAAGAAAACCACATGCACACAGGTTTCCTGCATCCAGCCTCTTGAAGGATGTTACTTCACCTTTTAAATGCCGAGAGACATTTGACCTTGTCTTTACCAAAAGTAATAAAAACAAAACGGTCTCATATGCCTCAGTCAGTGATGCCTACCTAAATTTAGACAGAGCTTCTTGGGCTATTAGAAAATGGGGAAATGTTTCTTTTTGTTTTAAGACAGTCTTACTCTATTGCCCTGGGTAGAGTGCCATAAGGTCATCATAGCTCACAGCAACCTCAAACTCCTGGGTTCAAGTGATCCTTCTGCCTCAGTCTCTGGAGCAGATGAGACTACAGGCACTGCTGCCACCACCACACCCAGCTAGTTTTTCTTTTTTTAGTAGAGACAGGGGCTCATTCTTGCTCAGGCTGGTCTCGAACTCCTGAGCTCCAGGGATCCTCCTGCCTCAGCCTCCCAAAGTGCTGGGATTACAGGTGTGAGCCACCTCACCTGGCTGGGAAATGTTTCTTAATAATTCAAGCTAGATTATTAAATAGCTGAATATATGAAAAATGAAACAAGTAAAATTCATAGTAAGGAAATTTCTATCCATTTTCAAAATAGAGCGAAATTAGGAGGAAAGTTAAGAGTTAATGTTGCTAAAGGGACGTGGCCAGTGGAGGACAAGCTGATTTATACTCTGTTCCACGTGTCTCTTAGTGAGAGCTGCAGTTACACACACCATGTGTGATACACATTCGCCCTACATTTTATTCCTTCTATTTTTCCCATTTGTCACAGGAAAACATTACTGTCTCCCTAGGTTTAGGGCTAGATTTTGTTTCTGGATTTTCACTCTAATAAATGAGACTGTGTGGAGTGTCTGCAAAGAATCTCTTTTGTTCTTTAAATTGCTGCCTTCACCTAGCTTCACTTTCAAGCCTCCTGATATATATTTTCTGAGAAGTATGTTTAGGATGCAGCTCCCACACATTCTCTCTAAGGCTTTCTTGGAGAAAGGTGCAGAGAGAAAAGCGGTGGAGGATTGGAGGCCGGAACGTCCAAACAGCAGGCAAGGAAGAGAGGGGAGAGTCAGCCACTCTGCTCTGTAAGTGGGTCACTGCTGACCTCTGGGGACATGGTGTCAGCAGAGCAGGGACGTCCACACCAAAGGCGGGGAGGACAGAGCATTCTTCTAAGAAGCTTGACAGTGAGGGCTACAGGCAGACAGCAGCACACGCGCGGGCTGGGACAAGGCTGGGGGCGGGAGGCTGTGAGAGGGTCTCCACGGCACAGACTGGGGGGTGGGGGGGAGACGCCCAGAGCAAGGCCAGACAGGGTGACGAGTAGGACCAGGGTGCTGTGGAGCCTGAGGGCAGCCAGAGCTGCCCGTCACAGACACAGGACAGCACAGGAAAGAAGATTTGCAGTGAACATTAAGGAAAATAACCAGACCGGACCTTTTTTGTAAACTAGAGGGAGGCTCTACAAAATCCTATTTTTATGAGCTCCTAATCCAAGGATTTTTTAAATTTTTCTCCACACTAAAATCACCTGGGGAGCTTTAAAAAAATAATGTTCCCTGGGTCCACCCCCAGAGACGGCAGTTTATTTGGCTGGAGGTGCAGCCTATGATCTGGAATGTTAACACATCCCCCAGGTGACCCTGCTGTGTGGACAGGCTTGGGGGCCATGGGCCAAACCATGGGGGCAGCTTTGCAGGGAGGCCCACGGAGCCCTGGGGAGCAGGCCTTCACTAGGGGCAGTTCTGTTCAGCTGCAGGGGGAGAAGCTGAGCAGGTGTGAGGGCTGCCACTGCTGCAGCCTGCCTGTGACTCTGAGGGAAGAGCTCGCCTGAAAAGGGAAACAGACAGAAGATAGAGAGGTACCATATCTGAGTGTTAGCGTCTGAGCCTCTGTTCAGTCCAGAACCACCGAATGTGGACTCGGAGCTGTCCCATGGCACCTTTAGTTCTGCTGGCCAATAAATGTCTATGATAGCAAGCTAACTAGGGCCACAGCTTCTGTCCATCGCAGTCAGAAGAACTGAATGCTGGTTTAACACATCTGTGTGCACGTATTTGGATAAGAGCTTTTCAGACCATTAGCTCAGCATAGGGAGCCTCACCCCAGCCAGGGCTCACTGCAAGCAGCTTCATGAGCCTCCGTCCCCGGGTCTATGAGGGACATCTGCCAACTCGGGGTCTGTGAACTGCTGACCGGGCCCTGAGTCCTGCCCTTCTCCGCAGTCTGCACCAGCACAAACCAGAAGGGATGTCAGGTGGGGTAGAAAGGAACACTTCATTTCAGTGCACTTTCTGTCCTTACTGTTTAGAGAGCTCAGGGCTGACTGTCTTCCCTCCCCTTTCCCCTTACACAGAATGTCATGGTAGAGAGAGAACAGTTCAAAGACAGGCATAAACCTTCTCTCCTCTGCTGTGTGGCATGTGCTGCTTCAGCCTCTCCTGGCCACCCCCTCTCCTCTCTCTCGCCACCTTCTCCCAGTTCTCACGGTCCCAGAGCTGCTTCAGTGAAGGCTCCCATCTGCGTCTGTGTCCTGCAGGAAACCTGCTGCCCCCTCAGGAGTAAACACCTGCTGTGGTCACCTTGTATGGAGCCACTGGCTAACTTGTTAAGGATTCTGTAAGCCACACCTATTATTTAAAATTATGTAAATTTGCAACTATATTATATTAAAGACGAAGGTTGGGCAGTGCCTGTGGCTCAGTGAGCAAGGCGCCAGCCCCGTATACCAAGGGTGGTGAGTTCAAACCCGGCCCCAGCCAAACTGCAAAAAAAAAAAGCCGGGTGTTGTGGCAGGCGCCTGTAGTCCCAGCTACTTGGGAGGCTGAGGCAAGAGAATTGCCTAAGCCCAAGAGCTGGAGGTAGCAGTGAGCTGTGATGCCACAGGACTCTACCGAGGGTGACAAAGTAAGACTCTGTCTCTTAAAAAATAAATAAATAAAAACCAAAGGTAATAAATACTCAAAATTCATCACTTTCTAATTATTGCTTAACTACAGTTTATTTTCCACACTCTTGAAGTCCCCTGCACTTGTGTGGTGGTGACACTGAAACACAGTGTGTGCCTCTGCGCACCCCTGGGCGGTCCACGTGAGTGACATCAAGTTGGAGGCCTAAAAATGGCTGTAGTGGGAGTGGCTACACCAGGGAAACTGGAAAATGCTGGCCCTCAGGGCCTTTACCTCCCCCCAAAGTCTATTGTTAGACATCAGCTCACCCCTGAACCGCGTTCCTGCTTTCCGTGGTTAGGAAATCCAGATGGCTGTTTCCAAATCTGCCCGGGATTATTTCTTTTCTGTATACAACCATCAGACCATGAATTCCTGGAAGTTCGTAGCCGCACTTTCTGTGTCACTGTGTCACCAAGAAACAAAATATCTGGTGCAAAGAAAACGCCCAGTGCATGTCTGGCGAATGAACAGTGTTGACCTTGTAACCATCTCCTGGTTAAAGATGTTAAAGCTGTGTATAACCAGCTGTCCATGTTTTTGCTTTGATCGTGGAATGTTTCAGATAAATGCCTTCCCTTTTCACCTGAACTCTGGTTTTTGAAAATAGTCTTCCAGCTTTCCTATCACATAAGGAGGTATTTTCCTGTCACAGGAGGGGATATTTTCCTATCAGGTGAGGGAGTATTTTCCCGTCCCCTGAAGAGATATTTTCCTACCATGTGAGGAGGTATTTCCAGGAATACTCTGAGGCTCTTTACCATCCCTCACAGCTGCCAATTCCCAGTTTCTTTATTAACTACAGGGGTGTTCCCTGCCTCCCTCCTTTCCTTCCTCCTCGAAAAGCTGGGCAGGGCCGTCTGGAGGAAGATGCTGGCAGGAGGCCATCAGCAGCACCAGGACCCAGCCTGAAGGACACAGTCGTGTTAAAGCCTGATGACAAATCCCCCATTTAATTCAATCCTAGGAGCATCTAGGACCCTGCAGAGTTTCCGATTGAATTAGGCCTTTCCTAGTCTATAAAGCTAGGTGACCTCATAGAGATCAAACGTGAATTTCATTCGTTGCCTTTGTTTTCTAAATGATTTCTTGATAAATTTGGTTTATAAGCTGTGACGATTCAATGAAAAAGTCTCAGAATTAAGACAGGTTCCAAGAGTAATTAATTCCTAATGCTGTTATTATGCAGATGCTGTTTATTTTAAATGTAAACACCTCCCAAATGCTAAGATAGGTATAAGGATTAGTGACCACAAATTTTGCCTCAGCTACATCCAGAAAATCACCAAAAAAAAAAAGAAAAAAGAAAAAAGAAAAGTTCTATAAATAAGAGAAAATGGAATCAAGGGACCAGAAATTTTCAGAAATTTCTGGAAGATGGAAAGTGGATAAGCCAAAGCAGACATTGGAGTCCAGAACAAGTGCAAGAAAAGTAGAGGCAGGAGTCTCGCTTTCCGGCAGAGAAGCCACAGACGGGCTCCAAACCGGTCTTGTTTCTTGGGATATCAGGCAGAGGAGGGTGGCAGAGAACAGCTGATTTTGCGTCTTTTTAAGAATGAAGCAGGTGAAGAAGTCAGATGCCTGCGTGCCTTCCTCCCCTCCGTGCCTTCCTCCCCTCCGTGCCTTCCTTCCCTCCGTGCCTTCCTCCCCTCCGTGCCTTCCTCCCTCCGTGCCTTCCTCCCCTCCGTGCCTTCCTCCCCTCCCTGATAGCAGCGTCCCCTAATCTAAACTTGGAAAGTTGGTCTGTGAGAAGGTCATGGGTTTGCAGTGATGACGGCCCACAAATGAAACCACCCCCATTTTGGCACAGCCTCAGTAAGGGGCCAGTCACTGCCCTGGACGTGCTGCCCACCAAGGCCTGGGGCTGGACCCTGCTGGTGTCACATCCTGTCATGGGAGGGGGGGGTTGGGGGGGTTGGCTGAGAACACCACGATGTAACCCACACTGGCCATCTCTATCAGCAATCTAGTTCTTTATTAGTAAATGTGAGCTGATAACCAGGGGCCACTGATGTTTGAAGACTGACCTGGAGAAATCAAAGGCAATTTGAAAACGAAAGATTTATTTTTAAAAATTCTAATTAGTAGGCTCAGAAACATTCAATAAAGTATTTCATTCCAGAAGGTAATAGATACACAAAATAAGACCTGCTATAATGATAAGGCGGCAAAAAAGAAATACGCAGAATTAATAGAATAAGGTTGCAGTAGTCAATATTCATTAAAAGAAAACATTGATTAAAGGCAGGTAGTTGAAACATCTAGGTCCATAGAAGATCATAATAGAAGAGGGGGAAAGGAGAAAGAAATTATAATGGAAATTTTGACATCAGTTTCC
>NW_003852533.1:4666927-4672902 GCF_000181295.1 Otolemur garnettii | reverse complement strand
CTTTTTATTAACACTAGATCCTAGAAAACATATTGCTGCTTTCAAAGTTTTAAGAAGAAATGTTTTTAAACCTGAAACTGTCAATCAAGCATGAGCATAACATGGAGACAGTTTTAGGCACAGAAGCAAAGTTTGTATCCAACGCACACTTTCAGAAAAACTGCTGGAGATGACACTTAACAAAAAAAGGAAAAAGAAATCCAGGAAAGAAGAAAGTGAAAGTTGAGAAGCAGTAGATCTAGTTTAGAGTGGGGTCGATGACACCCAGAATGGCCCAAACCAGAACCCGCCACCCAGTCAGCCTCTTACAGCACTTAATGAACAAATAATTAGTACATATGTGTGTGTGTTCTTAGTATGTAACACATCACAATTAACAGATAAATCAGTGATACAGATAGAATTGGTCTTTTGTCAATAAGAAAAAGAAAGGCAGTTAAACCCTAAACTGCCGGAGCACAAAAGCTGGACAGAAAAGTGAAAATTCTAAAACAAGCATCATGAACTGTCTTGTGTTTGAACAATTGGTGGACAGACTCAGCGATAGAACTCCATCTCCTCCGTCACATATTGGATTCTGCAATGACTAATATTTATATAATCATAATTTTGTAATGGTTATTTGTTGGGTTTTGACTTTTATAGACTGTGTATATTCAGAAATCACAAAGCTCTAATTTCCTTAGGAAGGGAATGTAAATGTTATAATTTTTATGATATAAAGAAAGTTACACACCTGATAAGCATTTAGGTTTGTGGAGAGAGAGAGGACAGGAGTGTGATTCCCTGACTGGTGTGGAGTGTGCTGTGCACTGTGTAAAGTTGACACAGAAAGAAAACAGTCTGCAGGTGAAGCCTGCCGGCAGGAGATACCACATAAATGTGAGGCCCTGCAACCTGCATGTTCTGCTTTGGGAGGGTAACTTAGGAAATCTGGTTGGTGCCTTCTGCACCAGAACAAATACCGTCAACTGGGCTGTTCACCCCTAGTTTTATGCCCCAGCACTGTTCACACTGGCACAAAGCTGGAGACAGCCTAGACCCCCCAACAGCAGATGGGGTGCACGAGCAAGGTGTGGTGCTCTGGCTGCTGGGTAGATGTGAAAAGGGCCCTGCTCCCGCACTGCGTGTGCACAGTGACACTGGCGGCATGGTGTCAGATCACAGAAGCTAGACACAAGATGTGTTATGATTGCACTTACTTAAAAGTTCAAAAACACTGAAAGCCCATCTGTGAGGATGGAAGTAAAGATAGCAGTTAACTCCAGGGAGGAGACAGGAGGGTCCTGTGGGATGCTGGTGCTGGCCTGTCTCTTAGTCCCAGCTGTGACTGCCTGGACACGTTGGCTCCGTGAAAACTCATCTTGCTCACTTTTGATTTATGCACTTTTTCTTTGAGTTGTGTCCATATGACTCTCTACAGTCCCACCAGCAGTGCGTAAGTGTCCCTTTCTCTCCTCATCCCCGAGCAGCTGTTGTTTGGGATTTTTTGATAAAAGCCATTCTCACGCCAATTAGGTGATATCTCACTGTGATTTTTATTTGCGTTTCCCTGATGACTGAACATTTTCTCATGTTTACTGGACATTACCTTCTTTTGAAAAGCTTCTGTTCATGTCTTTTGCACACTTTTTAGAGGTGGTTTGATTTTTTCTCTTGCTGATTAGCGTGAGTCCTTTATACAGCCTGGTTATCAGCCCTTCATCACACGTACAGCTTGAAAGTATTTCCTCCTTGATGTAGGTTGTCTCTTTTCTCTGTTGATTGTTTGTTCGATCCAGCAATCCCACTACTGGGTATTCACCCAAAGGGAAAAAAGTCATGTTATCAAAAATACATGTGCACTCAAATGTTTATTGCAGCACAATTCACAATTGCAAAGATGTGCAGTCAACCCACATGTCCATCGGTATGTGAGTGGATTAATAAAATGTGGCAGATGTGTACTATGGGATACTACTCAGCCGTAAAAATAACAGTGGTGACTGACGCCCTTTCTAACAACCTGGATGGAACTGGAGACCATTCTAAGTGAAATATCACAAGAATGGAAACACAAACACCACATGGACTCACTATAAAACTGGAAGTAATCAACACCCGTATGCATGTTTGTCTGTGAAGCTCAGCAAAGCAAGCAGGTGGGGGAGCGGGGGACAGCTCATACCTGGCAGCAAGTGGGGGAGGGGCAACTCACTCCTCATGGCAGGTGGGGGGAGTGGGGGAGAGCAGCTCACACCTGGCAGCAAGTGGGGGAGTGGGGTAGGGGCAACTCACTCCTGATGGAAGGTGGGGGAAGAGGGGGAGGGCAGCTCACACCTGATGGCAGGTGGGGGGAGCAGGGAGGGCAGCTCATACCTGGCAGCAAGTGGGGGAGGGGCAACTCACTCCTCATGGCAGGTGGGGGGAGTGGGGGAGAGCAGCTCACACCTGGTGGCAGGTGGGGGGGTAGTGGGGAGGGGCAACTCACACCTGGCAGCAGGTGGGGAGAGCAGGGGAGAGCAGCCCACACCTGGTGGCAGGTAGGGGGGAGCGGGGAGGGTAGCTCATACCTGGTGGCAGGTGGGGGGAGCAGGGGAGAGCAGCTCACGCCTGGTGGCAGGTGGGGGGAGCAGGGAGGGGCAACTCACCCCTGATGGTACATAGAGGGGATCAGGGGAGAGCAGCCCACACCTGGTGGCAGGTTGGGGGAGCAGGGAGGGCAGCTCACACCTGGCAGCAGGTGGGGGGATCAGGGGAGAGAAGCCCACACCTGGTGGCAGGTGGGGGGAGCAGGGAGGGCAGCTCATACCTGGCAGCAGGTGGGGGGAACAGGGGAGAGCAGCTCACACCTGGCAGCAGGTGGGGGGCGCAGGGAGGGCAGCTAACCCTTGACAACATAATGCTCAGTATCTGGTGAGGACCACACTTACAACTTGACTGAAACTGTACAAAACAATTCATGTGACCAAAACACAAGTCCCTCTGTAATATTCTGAAATTTTAAAGAAAGCTAATTGTAAAAGCCTTTGGTTATTATTTACATTTTACAAACATAGCTAATAGAAGAACTGATGTCAACTGCCAGAGAAGAGAAGTGAGGGAAGGAGAAACAGACCCTTCCACCGCTCACTGGCAACTGCTGTTTAAATTGAGAAGTGAAGAAATGGTATCGTTTATTTTAGTGTTTTCAGAAGTTTGGAAACTTGAAACAGTAAAAACAAAACAGAACAAAAATACATGTTTTCTACTGAAGAATGGGAATGGAGGAATGAAACTTTTACTTTTTGTCTTTTACTGTTTTGCAGCAAGATTAACATTAAAAAGAAAAAGTCAAAAGATGTGATTAGGCCATGAGGGCTCCGCGCGGTGAAGGGATTAATGCTGCTAAGGCAGGCGTGGGTTAATTATGAAAGTGGGCTCCCAGTAAAAGGATAAGTTCAGACTCAAAAAAAAAAAAAAAGAGAGAGAGAGAAAGTCAAAGCAATTAAAAGTAGTGTTAATGTTAGTACTGATGGTGGTAACCTTCCACCCTTTACTTCATACTTACCATTGCTGAGCTGCTGGGCTGAATGCAGAAAGTAGCTTATCTCAATTAAATCTTCACACCTCGTTCTTCATATTTAGTCAGATGAAATTTATTAACCTAGTTTTAGTTATAAGGGAGCTAAAAATCAACATACCCAATCATAATACAAAAGGCATGGAACATTACATAGGAAGAAAATATTTCTGCAACTCTGAATGTTTCCTGTCCCTTTAGAGCATGTTTGGGTTCCCAGCATTCATGGTAGGAGGACTCTTGCTGTGTTTATAAGTCTCTGTACCCACTGAAAACTGGAGAGATGATCTGTATCAGGCAATAAATTCCGTAAAGAATGTGCACTGTGGATGTGGCATCTTGTGTGTGTTAGCTGCTGTGATGATGGTATAGAAACAAGGTGAAGACGTTATTCTAAAACCTTTTCTCCTGCTGACTCTCTCTAGAAGCTGAGGGCATGATCTTACATCACAGTGCAGGGAAGTAACATCTTCAGGAAACGCAGACAGTGGAATCTGGGCATGTTGGTTTCTGGAGCTCAGCGTTTCCCAACTTCCGTTCTTCAGAAAACAAACTCTGGCAAAGTGGGTTCATGTTAAATTATCTTGGAAAATGCAGCAACCTGTAGTCTCCCTTTTATAGATGGATGACTACTTAGCATATGAAGGACCCTGAGAAGTACAAGAGGAAGTAAAGCTAATTAATTATGTTTGACCCTGCATTTTCCTAATTTATTTGGTGATAGGACCTTTATTTAAGTAGTGCTGACTCTTTAGAAAGCAGATTTCAGGAGACATCAGTTCACCTCCATCAGGCTGGTACGTAGGTGCCCCAGACCGTATTGTAGATCTTGAATGGTGGCTTCCAAAACAAGTAGTTCAAACATACTCTTAGCAGGTTCTGGGAGGTGAAAAATTCACAGTTTAATTCTGAGAACTGTCTTTAGTGCCAGTATTCACCAGGATTATTTATGAAATTAGACCTACATTTTCTAGAATCTTGATGTGTAGAAGGCAGAATTTGTACCGTTACAAAAATTAAGGAATCTGATGAATTCTTCCCTAGACAGAGTCCCCACTCACTTCCGCACAGAAGCAAACTGCAGAGATGGCTGCGGTCAGAGCAGCCCCCTCTCACCACACCCACCTCCAAAGTGCTAAGCGTTTGCACTCTGCAGCTCCATGAAACGATTTGGTTCTGTGTCATGAGGCACCAAGAGACACAGCAGAGCCTCTGTAAGTGACCCCCAAAGGACTGTGGCAACTGGTCAGCACACGGACAGAGGTGGTCACCATAAGGAACCAGGCCTACTGTGCTGACATGCACATGGGGTACCTGTGCAGTCTGTGAAAATTAGGTCAGCTTGAGGAAGTGGTCAGTGCAGGGGGTTCTGCTGTATGTCACAAAATTGAAATGTTTACACTTGACCTTTCACACCGTCTAGTGCAGGCGTCCTCAAACTACGGCCTGCAGGCCACATGCAGCCTGCCTAAGACATTTATCCAGCCCGCTGGGTGTTTGTGCCGCCGCTTCCTGTCCTGCTTAGCAGCTGACTCGTCCTGAGGCCCACAGTCTGGCCCTCCAACAGTGTAAGGGACAGTGAACTGGCCCCCTGTTTAAAAAAGTTTGAGGACCCCTGGAACTCCTTCCTATAGAGCCTAGAAAATCGAGTTCCCTGCAAAGTATGCCCTTCCTCCACAAAGCTGTATGAGTAAATGGGGGCAGGGGGTGTCAGTTTTTCATTTTATACCACAGAATTTTGCCATATACAAACATCTTATCATTAGGACATCTCTACTAAGCTCCTTGTGGCCATAATTAGCCCAACCTGATAAGGAAGCCAAGATGGAGGGGTGATGGTCAGCTTTCAGTTTGTAGAGCCCAGGGGCCTCTTTCCAGTCCATCTTGAAACATTGCCAAGTTGCCTTGATGAAGGTTAAAAGAAGGGGGTGCGTGCTATTTAGCGTTTGATCCGTCAAAGGGGTGCTCTTATCCAGGCAGGTTCTGAATGTAGTAATTCGGCACAGCCTTTGAAAAAGCCTAATGGCCCAGGCTCTGGTCCAAGACTGCACAGCCCGACTCTGAGATAGTTCCTGTTTGTGGAATCAAAGACAAAAAGATCAATGAATAGGGAGAGTCTGACCTCGTCTCAGCGAGATAAAGAGGGGTGAGCAGTTGTCGGCAGCAGAAACCGGCTCCCACTGCAGGGAATTGAAGGGAGTGGTTCGGGGTTACCCTTGTGTTTTCATGAAGAAAAACAGGATAGAATCTCAACTGTTCTGGTAGGGAGAGCTATTCTCGTAATTACGATCTCTTTCAAAATTTACATAAGTAACAGACTTTGTACACTGGTGATCTTCCCAAGTCCTAGAAAGAGAAGGCGCCTGTAAACCACGAAATACAGGGAAGCGTCATGGAATAGCTCAGTCATCTGAAGAAAGGTGTGTCGTGTGTC
>NW_003852533.1:4644060-4664747 GCF_000181295.1 Otolemur garnettii | reverse complement strand
AGAAGAAGACTTGTGCTGTATACAAGAAGAAGACTTGTGCTGTATACAGAAGAAGACTTGTGCTGTATATAGAAGAAGACTTGTGCTGTATACAAGAAGAAGACTTGTGCTGTATACATAAGAAGACTTGTGCTGTATATATCGTACCTGTGTAGGAGTCTTCACTGTTGCAAATGGTACGTGTGAAATCTTGGAGTGATGATATTAAGTGCCAAAGATTGATTTCAGGATGAACTAATCATTTTATTTAAAATACTTAGGCACAGACATGGAAAGAAATATGGGTTGACAATTATATAAACAGAATGTTGGCCTTGTAAGGGCGTGATGGTAGTTCAGTAGTGCTTAAATGGGAAACTATGTGAAAACCCAGAAAAAATATTAGTTTGTGGAAAAGAAAATGTATAAATTATCTGATCTTTTCCATCCCTTGAGTGAAATCTTAAATAATACTGAGTCTAAAATGTGTGTGTCTGGTATTCAAATCAAAGTCCTGTGAGGTCTGGAAAAATACCACATGCTGAATTTTCCAGAAAGAGCTTCAGCCCAGTCAGGTTGGAAACAGTGGCAGGCGGGCTTCATCCCGTGTCATCCCCATCGTGGTTGTGTCAGAATCTAACCGTGTTTTCTTTTCACGGCACCTTGCTCTCAGAGCTGGCTTTCTCTGGGGAGGCTTGGGAGGATGGAAGTAGTTCCTTCCCTGAGAAATTAATTCCTGGGGGCTGTGGTTGTCTCACCCTGCACAGACTTGGCGTCTTCCCTGGGAATTCAGGTGAGCAAGGCCCCCTCGAGGCTCAGGTCTCCAGGGGCAGACCTCACACACCCTGGCCTGCTGGTGTTTGGCCTGGGAGTTCTTCCTGGAGCTCCTCTGAATGGCTTCCGAGTCTTAGAATGGTTTTCCTTTCAGACTTCTGCACAGAAGCCATTTTCCCAGTTATTACTCACCTTATCCGTGTGTCATAGCTGGGAGGGCCAGCGTATCTCTGCAGCTTCTAGGAAAGCCACTAATTACACATTAAGCTTTATTCTTCTAAAAGTATAATATTCATTCCAGCTTCAGTATTTATGTGTGTACAGAATATGTTATAAGGAGAGACGTAGTCTAGAGAGATCAGGTGGCATGCAGGTACTGTCGTCCCCGGGGATGAACAAGTCAGGTTCCAGGGGTTGGTTCCTAAGTTGAATTTGTATGAAGTTGGGTCAGGTGCTTTTACCTATTACCTGTAATAGCCCCGTTCGTAAGTATGAGTCATAGGTCAGTCCAAAATATGTAACTTGGGGACTTCCTTGTTACGTATAATCCACGTGTGTGTATGTGTAACACACATCTATAATTTGTGTGTACGTGTGTGTGAGGACACCCCTACACCCACGCAGATGTGCTGGGGGCTGTACCGGGCATGGCCCAAATCTTCTTCCTCTCAGTATCCCCAGCACCTGCTACACAGCAGATAATAAATATAAATATCTAAATAAAATTAATTTAATAATCAAACTAATAACTTAGCCTTCTGTTGACACATCACTTCATAAACCAGAAACGTGTTAGGGGAAAGAGTGGGCTGAAAATGGTTTATGGGAAATGTTCACGGGACGTGGCTTTGTAAAACTCGTACGGATACGAGGTAATGTTACACAGTTCCATGAAATGCAGATACGCCAGAAGCTCCACAGCTGACCCCTCCCTGCCCGGACCACCTCCTGACCACATAATCCTCACAGACGGGACATGCACCACACATGCGTGTCAGGACTAGGCCCCCTCCTTTGGTGACCACCTCCGTGTGCTGACCAGCTTGTGACAGCCCCTGGGTGGTCACCTTCTAGAAGCTCTACTGTACTTGAAATGTTATAATTGTACAGTACCAGTATTGTTTTAGTAATGGACCCTGGATTAATAATGATGGATTGAATCCAGGTCATTAGCTGAGATACAAGCTCTTGATTTAAATCTTAATTAGAAGATTTAATCATTTTCTTCATTGCCTCAAACATCATTGACTGTGCCATTGGAACAATGGAACAAATATTCTAATACTAAGATAGTCACTCATCATTACAGCAGGAGTGTGTTACATTATGATATTGACTTCAGTCATTTTCTTTAGCTGTGCTTTTAGGTCTGTGCAGGGGAAACTGAGCCCTGATCTTTGACATAAAAATCGCTTCCTGTTTAAGAGACCTGGAGAATCCTGAGAATGGCGTGTGACTTGTGTGCGTGCAGGAAATCAGAAAACTAGCCTCCAAGAGAAATGTATGTGTGAGGGGTGGCAATAATAGTTATGGTAAAGACTCTCTGGTTCCAAAGGTCTCTTGATGCTGGAGGCAGAGGTTGTGCTCAAGGTCCGTGGTTTTGCAAAAGCAAAGGTGCAAAGGTGGAGACCTTCTCTCTGACCTTCTCACGTCCTCCCTAATCAGGGCTAATGTCGGGCAAGCAGCTTTTGTTTCCTCCACCTGTTTTATGATAATAAATACAGACCAGAGGTGTGCTTGGGACGGCTTCTGCAGAGTCCCTCAGTCCCCGGCACAGACTCTGTGTCAAGCCTCCTCATTCCTCACACCAAGACCCCCTCATCTAGTGACCCCACACTCCTTCAGGTGTGAATGTTAGAGATCATTTTAATAGCTGGATGAAGGTTTGAAGATAGATGAAGAAAATTTTAACGAGGATGCAATATTGATTCCTTGGCTTCAAAGGCAGCCAGCAGTGCCAGCAGTGCCAGCAGTGCAGAGAGCTTCTGGGCTGTAGACGCCACACCGCACACAGTTTAATCACCAGCTCAGGATCATAGAGAACAATGGGTATTTAGTTTTTTCCTCTGGAGAAGTGTGTACATTGATTTATTTTGATGGCTACCTTGGTACAGCAACCAGAATCATTTTACTAGGAAAGACATCCTCTGTTTATTTGGTGCGTGGAGCCCGTGTGTTAACTAGAGAAGCATCTGGGAGAGTGCACTATGCATACAGGCCCGTTTTTCTGGTTTAAGAGCAACATAGAACTTCCCTTTCTTGTCCACTGGAGAGAGTTTACTGGAAAATTGCCTGGCAGCCATTCACTAAGAGTTAACGTTTATTGGGGGTCTCGCAGGTATACAGTACAAAGCTGGGTCCTCCAAGATATATGTCTTTTAAATGTCTGTGTTTAGAGATCTCTCAATACGCCGCCAGAGTAAACCACCATCTGAAAGGGAAGAGACCTGTTCTGTTAGAACAGAGGTACACGTGGAGTTTCTGTGAGATTGGGATCTACACGGAGAGTGCCGCAAATTCCCTTTTAGTAGCCTGTGAGGTGGAATAGTACGTTAATATTGCCATCCCCAAGGGTTATGGGACACTGTAATTACATGCACGTGGAAATTCAGCTTTTAAATATTCTGTTTTTAAGAAAATAGAGCAAAGTTGTTTCAAAAAGGAATGCCCAATGGCAGCTTCATTTGTTCACTCACCAATCTTTACTGAGTACCTGCTATGTGTGAGATGAAGCTCTGGGTGGTGAGGGTGACACGGCAGCCCATGATGGCACAGACACGGCAGCCCATGATGGCACAGACAGCCTCCTGCAGCCAGAGTGTCACCTACGGTGGCAGAGCAGCACAGTGAACAAACTGGGAGTGAGGGTACCTGCCAGTGTCACGCAGAGAGCTAAAAGAGGGCGTGGGGTCACAGAGAAGGAGAAGGGCAGTGTCTGTGAGGGAGCCGTCAGGACGTGACCACACCACCGTAGGGGAAGAGCCAACCACACAGGGAGAGAGCGGCAGGTACAAAGCCCCTGGTGGACATGTGACCACACCACCATAGGGGAAGAGCCCCCCACAGAGGGCGAGAGCGGCAGAGCTGAGCTCTGCGTGAGGGCCCCTCAGGAAGGTGATATCTTAGGGCTGGGCCTCCAGGAGATGCTTTTTAAATGAGGGACTCCAAGTTGAAGGCTTTTATGTTCACTGCAGTCACACCCTGGAGGTGCTCTCGGGTGCGGTTGGAGAACACAGACAACAGCTTTACCAGCCAGTACGGCTTCCTCACCACATGCTTTCCACCCCAGACCTGGTCAGCCTCGGCTCACTCATTAATTGTAGCAAACAGTGGCAGTAATTGTGGGCACCACTCACCTGTGCCCGAGAGGAGGGTAGTGCAGTGCTCAGAATCTGCTTCTCCAACAAGGGTCAGATGGCCGCTACTTTAAAGCCTAATAAACATTCAGTGGAAGACAATTTTTTTAAAAATGAGAATGCTCTTCTATTAAAGACCTGATGACTTATTTCATTTAAGCAGAAATGAAAACTTCAGTGGAGCCTCATTTTCAGACCCAGAACACCCACCTGCGACACAGCCCATGGGTCCCCGCCACCTTCTCTGGGTCTCTGTCCACTCATGAGGACACAGCATCAGAGCCACCGCCTTCTTCCCTAGGACATAAGTGGCTCAGTATCCCCCAAGGTTGTCCTGAAGTCTGAGCGGTGACCTCAGTGACTCACAGGGGTCAGAGCACTGGCTGGCAGCCATTTCTCTTCCTCCTCCTTCTGGGACCCCTGCTGGTGGAGAGCCCTCAACTGAGAAGTTGTCACTTAGGGAGCTATCTTGTATCGTTTAAAGGTGACAGTTTGGTGAGGCGAATCTAACCTTTTGATTAATTCCCTACAACTGGTAATTTGCTACCATTAGAATTAAAGTGAAGTGCTCCCATTTTTTCCTATTTAAATTAAAATCAAGCTAATTTCAACTTTCAGCAATGCCGTATTTGCTGATAATCAGTGCTGCTAGAATCATGGCTGGTCCCACTGGGTCAGTCTCCCAGTCTCCAGGTTGGGATGAAAACCCTGGGAGATTAAACCCTAAAAGTGAAAGAGAAAGTCTTTTTTCTTTAAAATTCATGTAAATGTTGCATTCCTAAAAGAATCTGAGAAGAGAGAGTTGGGTTGCAAACTGAAATGCTGGCAGGAGTCAAATGTTTAATATTTATCTAATAAATAAATAAACGCCATTCCCACGACCTCAACTGGCTGAGCCAGACCTACTGTTTGCATATTAAATACGTAAAGACACACTCTTCCCTTTCACAAAGGAGTCTGTTCTTTCGCATAGGAGTCTATAATTTTGCATGAAACACTGGGCCCTTTCCTTGTCTCTCTGTATATTTTTTCTTTTACTTAGAAGCTGGGGTGCAATGACATATGTCCTGCCATAAAAAGCACAACAGAGTAAGCGAGAATCCGTGATAACAGGCGCCACCCTGGGAAGTGGCAGGTTGGGGTAAACAGGTGGCTTGTTTACAGGCGCCTGGCCAGGCGCTCTCCTTGCTTAGCGCCAGCCTCAAGTGCAAAGCCAGGTCTTGGCAGGTGTTGAGGTTCTGCAGTGAAGCCCAGGGCTGCCTGTTGATGTTGATGTTTATGGCTCACTGCGGCTTCCAGGCAGGAGTTGTCCTCCCACCTCAGCTTCCCTAGTTGCTGTGATTATAGGTGTGTGCCACCACTTCTGCCTAATTTTTCTCATTATTTTGTAGAAATCAGGTTTCCCTGTGTTGTCCAGGCTGGTCTTGACTCCTGGCCTCAAGTGATCCTCCCACCTCCGTCTCCCAAAAGGCTGAGTGACAGATGTGAGCCAACATGCCCAGTCTGAAATCTGGTTTTTAAATGAGAAATCCCCCAGTATTAAAATGTTGATTCTATTTTTAAAATACTCTGTTGACTAACAAAATTCACTTATAGTTCAAGTTTTGCCTGTGACTGCCAGCATCCCAGCTATATTGTCCATTCTACAGAGGGAAGAAAACTGTTTTTCATTCACTTAACAAACATTCATTGTGTATCATAATTGGTGAAGTGGGACTTCAAGGCTAAGACAGGTTCCTACTCTCAAAAGACTCCAAGCCACTGTTGCCTCACCCTAGCCTGGAAAACAAATGTATTCTCACAGTTCACCTATTCCTTATGTATTTACAGGCTTCAAATCAATATATACAGTTCCAATCCCTCCCCTGACCTTTAGGACAGCTCATTTCTTTCAACTATATCAATAACCTAACTCTTCCTGCCAAATTTAGACAGGTGAGAGCCTGAACAGAGTGGGCTGCCGGGTAAAGCCTCTGTTCTACCAACGCAGCTATTGAGTGGAAGAGTCACTCACCCAGAGAGCTAGGTGGTTCACTATCGAGTTTCCAAGTACTTCTCACTGCAGGTGAAATTATCGGGGGATAAATCGGCCAGTCCAAATTGCTAAACATTCTGTGAAAACATGAGCTGCTGAGTTCACAGAGGCATGGAGAGGTTGCAGAGTGCCTGGTTTTAGCTATTTGGTGTTATCCCAGAAACAAACGCCAGACAGTTATAGTGGAGTGGTAATCAGAGTAAATTACATATTAATACTTGTGAGAAAGAGATTTTTTTTTCCTTTTGAATTCAGAAAGTCAGTGAAAATTGCCTGTGACACGGAGATCCTGAGGCCTGGGGGTCAGTGTGGGAGAGTCAGAACCTCCTGTCTAGCACAGTGTGTGTGCCCAACGTGATCCAGAACTACCACTCAGAAGCCTGCACTCTGTCTGAGGAGAGCGTGCCCTCCTTCTGGGTCTTACGGGCATAGCCACGGCTTCCCTCCTTCACACACCAACAAGCCAAGATGGGACATCTGTGTCACAGTCCCCACCTGACATGGCCACAGGTACAGGCAAGCGTGGGCCCTACTGGAAGCCCCAAGTAAGAGTCCCAGGGAGAAGCTGAAGCCCCGTTGTTGGAGTCAGCTTGGTCACGGGATTTTGGGACCTGCTCCTCATCCCTGCAGTGTTGTCGCTGTCCATGGTAACTTAACGGCTCTGCTGTGACCTGCCCAGTGCCGGCCACTGACTTGCCAGCAATTTTGTAAAATTCTACTGCACACATTGCCGTGTGCAGTGAGTGGCTCCGGTCCACAGACATCACCCTGATGTGCTTGTTTCCTCTTTTCCACAGTTACTCCGATGCATTAAAGTGGATGAAACCTTTCAAAGTCCCAGCAGCCAGCACTGTGTCCATTCAGATCCACATTAAAGAATAATAGTGAGCATTCTGATTGGGAAATAAAGAATTGAGGAAGTTGGGGAGAAGCTAAAGGACAGAGAAAAAGCCCTCCCTAGAGTGAAACACAACAGCTCTGGAAGCTTAAGATTTAGAAAATAATTTAAATTTTGCTGCTGTCTCCTTCAGCCTCAGGCTTTCCTGGGCTCCATGGAAGATTCTAAAGTGTAAAATGAATCGGAATCGATTCTGCTTTAGGGTAACCCTTTCAGCTACGGATGTGAATTTAAGGAGATAAAGGGATACTATAATGAAACTCTAGGTTCCTGTCACGAGTGCTTAATATTCTCAGCTGCTTCATCACCTGTTGACGAGGTTGCGGAATCCCCAAAACCGAAAAGTGTGTCTCTCCGGACGGGAAGTGAGAGTTAACAGGAGAGACCAGGGTGTCATCTGGAGAAGAGCAGGCAAGAGTAGTCACTGCCAGTGATGACCACTGGGCACTTTCTGCAGATACTAGACATTGTTTTAAATCTTTTGGAGATGAGGCGGTTCAGGCACACAGGTGATACGGGAGTTCCAGGCTCTTGGTCTCAGCTGTTCAAAGAATGAAGTGACCGACCACAGGATCAGCAGTAGGTTAGGTTTTATTTAACAATACAAGTCTTACAGCTTTCACAAAGAAGCAAACCTCCTTGCAGAGCAGGATCAGCAGTAAGATAGGTTTTATAATACAAGTGTCCCAGCTCTCACAAAGAAGCAAACCTCCTTGCTCTCCTGCTCTCTCTCATGGAGGTCTCTGTCTCAGGCTCTCTGCTTAGGGGCATATATAGTGGCAGGTCCTTGTGAGTTACGGTCAGTTGTCCAGTGAGCTTTCAGGTCTTGAAAACAGACCAATCAGGAGCAGGTTTTGGAAACAGACCAATCAGGGATGCACTGGAGGAATTGACTTGCCAGAAGTCCACTGAGGAGACAGCACAGCGCCAGTGTCTTCCCCACCTCCTGTCCAGCTGAATTCCTCCATTCCTTGCAACAGGTCCAGGGCCAAGGTGGCTGGTCTCAGTGCCACCTTGTCCAGCATCACAGGGACCTTGGTATTATAGTTTGCCCAAGATCATGCTGCTGGATTTGAACTAGGAGGGTGGTGTCACAGCCAGACTCCTAACACCCACTGTGTGTTCTCTTTCTACACCAGCAATAAAGATTTGTTGAATAGATGAGGGATGGTAATTTGAGGGAAGTGGGGAAGGGTTTAATCCTCAAGTATCTAGGGTTTGCTAGTTGGATTTACAAAAGAGTGTTATATGACATTGCAATACTGTGTTCATCTAAAATATTACATAGCCAGGGACTGGGAGCAGCGGTGCTGACACCTGTGACCCCAGCACTCTGGGAGGCGGGGGCGGGTGGATCCCTTGAGCTCCGGAGTTTGAGACCAGCCTAATCAAGAGCAAGACCCCATCTCTAGTAAAAATAGGGAAACTAGGCGGGCATTGTGGTGATGAGCACTCGCAGCTCAGGAGGCTGAAAAAGCAGGAGCATAGCCTGAGCCCAAGAGTCTGAGGTTGCTGTGAGCTATGATGCCCCAGCACTCTACCCAGGGTGACAGAGTGAGACTCCATCTCAAAAAAAAAAAAAAAAAAACAAAATTAAGTACTCCAAACTTTAAGACACAAGATTGGCAACAGTGCCTTCTTGCCCTCACTGCAGAACGCATACTAAGCTAATGGCAGAAAAGTATCCAGGGAGCCTCTTTGATCTGTAATGTCCTGTGTGTCTCCAACATTGGTTTCTTCTGTTCTTCATTCTTGGTAACTAGATCAGTCTGTGGTCTAAACTCTGGTAGTTCACAGCAGGGAGCAGGGTGTGTGACTGATTTCGCAGACTATATTCCCCATCACGGGGGCTGAGGATGGGTAATGTGTGAAGCATTGCCTTTAGATCCTGTCTATTGAGAAAACTTAAGTTGCTTCTCATGGACGAGATTCTAGTAAAATTCAAATTCCATAACGTAGCATGCTCATGGCCTGATTTTTGAGGGCTCATAATTTCCCGATTCACACTGAGAAGAGTTAAGACCACATTTGTCAAGTAAAACATGCTTTATTTGATTAGTACATTGCTTGGACAATATCTACAAGATTAAGAAAGAAATCTGTCCTATGCTCTGTGTCCCCCAGCTGGCCTCGGTGGACTTTGGTGAGTAAAATCCCACTAGCCAGATGCCCAAGCAGACTTTTAAAAGTGTGAGTCTACCAAGGGCTTGACCTGGGGCAGATCTGAGTGCCGCAGAGGGTGGGATGCCGTACATCCCTTGGGTTTGTAGCTGCCTGCCATGTGTCCTGGACAAGATGGCCAGTGGTGACCTGGTGACCTCACATATCAGGAAGATGGACCAGCTGAGCACAAACTCTGGCCTTGGAGAAAGAATGTGAGCCCCAGTACTCCCTGGGTGTTTATTCTCAAAAGCTTTCCAAGGCTCAGCTTGCTTTTCTGTAAAAGAGGTGTGACCCTGAGCCCTAAAACCCAGGCTTTGGTCCCCAACACAGCATTTCAGGCATCTTCTCTCACACCCTACGGAACCCAGCACGTTCCTGAAGACACATGTCTTGCCATCAGGCATGACTTTCCTTGGGCCACACCCATTTATATGCTGTCTTCATCTCCCCTGCTGGGCTACAAGCCCTCATATGGGAAATAACACCTGGCTGGTCGCAGAATCTCTGTGCTGTCTCCAGCGTGGTTCCTCACACATTGGCAGTCGGAATTATGTGTTTAATTGAGTTGAATGAGAGCAGGAAGGGAACTTGGCACAAACCCTTGGACCTTTCTCTCCGCCCAGGCTTGAGGGACTCAGCTTATTTGACTGAGTCTGATTTGGCCGAAGGTGATAAGAGATCCAGAGCTGGTCTCGCTGTTCCTCCTGCCTGAAGTGTCCCTCGTCCTGCAGGAATCAGGCTGCCTCTGGCACACAGATGCACCCTGAGCATTTTATAGGTTTAATTCATTTTTTAAAATGCCATCAAAGAGAATTGAGCCAGACCAACTTCAAACATGAAATTGCTATGAGAAATACCCAGACTGCCTGCATTTTGTCTGATGTGCAGGTGGGAAATGTACAGATTCTTTTTCTTCTCTTTCTTACTGTTGGTCTTCTTGCTTTTTAAACTATGAGAATGTTCATTTTCTTCTTGGCTTAGCCCTTGCGATCCCACGCAGCGAAAAAAACAGGATGAATTTGCAGTTTGCCACAGATAAAATGAAAGTGACAAAATAAACATAAGTTTATAAATAGTGTTCAATTACCAGAGTCACTGGCCTCTCTTACACATTGGTTTTGTTTTAGAAAAGTTTAATTATCAAGTTTCCATTACAGTGTTACTCCTGCAAGCATGTAGATGAAGAAAGTGTCTTTAAATCTCCACTTAAAACTGAACTTCTCAGCTGTGACTATACATTGGACAGGGTGGTGCTGAAGATTTGGCATAAATGGACTTCACCAATACAGGACAGTCTCCCTGATCCCCCTCAGCCTCCTGGTCTCTGCACGTTCAGCCCTTCTCTGACCCAGCCTGGACTTGAATGCAGCCTGCTCACCTTTTGGGGTGCTCGCCTGCTGGGGTGCTTCATTCTCAGCAGCCTCTGATAAGCTCAAAGCTTCTGCCTTTCAGAATGTTTTCCCTGCTACAGTAAAATACTGGATGCTTGGTAGTGAAAGAAGCATTTGGGCTGAAATTCAATTCAACAAACATTTACCAGCTGCTCCCGTGGGTTGAAGAGTGAGGACACTCTCCACTCCTTATTTTGTTTGAGCTCGGGAAGGGCAGAAGACACACATCTCACTCTGAGATGGGTTAAGTTGAGATAAATATTCAGAGTAGGAGGAGGCAAAGGCCTAATGTGGCCCCTGGGAGTAGTGGTGTTCAAAGCCTTTAACAACCTGTGGCCAGAACTACACAACAGAATGGGTCCAAGCTGTGGCCTGGAGCAGGGTCCTACAGAGCCAAACAGGGCTCCAGCTGTGGGGTCACAGGTCTGAGGCTTCTTAGGGAAGGGGCCAGCTCGGGTAGGAGGAGGTCCGGCCAGGCTTGGAGGGAAGAGCAGGTAAAGGGTGGCAGCTTTTGCCCCCTATTTTAAAAGTATTTCAGAATCTTACCCCTGATACAGCCAACCCTGTGTGAAGCAGCGGGAGCTCAAACACAGCCATACCCGATGAGCAGAATTATTATTAAGCAGAATTAAGGGGGCATATTAGGGGGCATCGAGGCACACAGCTGGTAAAGAGAGAGCTGAGTCTCGCTAGGTTTCTTGGTTCCAAAGCCTATTGCCGCTCATCTGAAACAGAATCAGTCCACACTGAAAAATCCAGAGGACCACAGAGGTCATGACTGACAGAGGAGAGGGGCCTTGGGCTGGGCCTTTAAAGTTGGAAGACGCTTTCTCATCGTGTCTGGGAGCATGCGAGGTCCTGGCTCGTCCTGCCCCTGATAAGGGTTCCTTATTGCCATTTCCCAGCCCACTTTCCCTTCCTTCCTCTTCACGTGTGTCACTTTCTTACACAAAAGTTCCTAGCCAGACGCAGGGGACTGTGGCCAGCTTCAGGAACTCTGGAGACTATTTGTCTCTGTGCCCTGCACGGGGCATTTTGTAGAAAGGGGATTTATGGTTTTCCTCTGATTCTCAAAGGCCTCTGTGTAACTCTGTTGCATTAGAGAAACTAAAAAAAATTCCATAGATGCAAAATGGAGGTATTATGATGTCACATAACATAGCATTCTAAAAATACAACATATCCACTGGAACTTCAAAGGACCAAAAAGGTGAGCATTTACTCAGTGGCATCCGTGTCTGTGTTGCTGATGGAACGAGCAGTACCTTCTCCGCACACACTCATGAGTGCTCCGAGTATCTCAAAGGGGCTAGAACCCGCAGAACCGAGGCCCCCAAGTCCAGCAGACATCACTGGCATTTTAGTTCTGGTGAATATTTAGAGATCGTAGGCCATGAGGGCAGTTCCCCACACGTGAGGTGGTCTGAGCAAAGGCCACGTTCAAGCTCAGGACTTACTGCCCATGGTCAGCCGGGCCTGTCTTTTACCTACTCTCTGGCTTTGGACAAGCTGCTTAATTTCCATGTACTACCATCTCCTCTTCTGGAGACGAGGACACAGATAGGACCGACCTTTTATGGTTTTTGTGTGGAGTAAGTGGCTGCTGTTGGTGGGGATGGCGAGTCTGCAGCGCCGAGCTCTGGCTCCAGTGCCCTGCTGGCAGAAGATGAGAGGGCTGCTGCCCTCCCTGCATCCCACTCCCCTAACAGGCCTCTTTTCTTGCCCCCGGTCCCTCTGTGCTGTGTGGACCACTGTGCCAGGCCTGGCCACTGCTGGCTTCTTGTTCCAACAGCTGGTCTCCCTGTCTCGCCAGAAGAGGGAGTGGGGCCAGGCGTGGGAAGTGGAAGTGAGAATGTGATTCTGAAAGCTTGCCTTGCTTCAATTTAGCAAATGAAAGTATCCAAGGTTCCAGAGCTACTTAATCAAGTAAAGTTGAAAACAAAGGCAGGAGACACCTCTGTGGTGATGTCACCCAGCAAAGCTCCCGTTCTGAGCTCCCCGATGAGTTTCCAATGTGCAGTTTACACTTGTCACAGGCTTTACTTTTACAATAGGCTTTACTTTTTTATTATTCATTCACTCATTCATTTTAGAGACAGGGTCTTGCTCTATCCGGCGTGAGAGCAGTGGCCTCAGCAGAGCTCACAGCAGCCTCACACTTCCTAGCTCAAGGCATCCTCCTGCCTCAGCCTCCCACATACCTGGGACTACAGGTGCTACCACCACACCCAGCTGATTTTTGGCAGTAAACTGCATGTCAATCAACAAACACTGCTTGAAAACCAAGTCTATATAAAGCATAAAAGAGGATAAAGAGTAATTCTGTTTGTAAAAAGTAATCCCACACAGTGAAAGTTTAGCAAGGGTTCCATATTATCATCCATTCCTATTTAACGGAAATCTTACGTACCTTTTTTATGTTTAGAATTTCTTGAAAGATGGGCAGCAAGGCCCATTTTGAGGCATCCGTGGCAGAAGGCAGCACTTCTGAGCCTTTTCTTCCGGCAGCCCTAGTCCCAAGTGGCATATCCTTTAAAAGTGATGGCTCCATCCAGTATAGAGAACAGGCGTATATCTCGGCCTCGGAAGCTCTGGCCGCTTACATTGCTGATTTTTACTCATGCTGCGGGCGCCACGACATTGGTGACACCAAAGCTCATCAGGACAACATTGCCTTTGAATTACTTGCTAAGCCTGACAATGGTAAGCTTTCATGATTCTCTGAGTTCAATGTTTAATTATCTATAGAAAGCAGATGCTTTGAGAGGATATATACTCTGAAAGATATTTTTCCTTGGAAAATAATTGTCTTGAAGTTCAAGAATCTTTTAATAAGATTGTTATATAATTTTATAGTTCTAAAACATTTTAGCAGTGGATTCCTTTGAATTGAGTTAGTAACAGAAAATGGGTATTACAGAGCAGCAGAGCTCTGGCTGGGAGTCTGTAGCCTTGGGCTTTATGACTAAAAGTACCGTAAAGTCTGGTAAGTTCTCCAGGCCAAAGTTTCCCCTTTGTAAAATGAAGCTAATCATAACAATAATTCACATGGTTGTTATGGGAACGAGTGATGGAGACAACACTCCGTGTTGTTTAGATGGAGGGTCCTCAGGTCTTTCTGCAGCAGAGGTCGGGCAGTTCAAGGTCAGGTGTGGTCTCTGCTAATGACGCTGAGATGGGGAGGGCTGGGCGTTCTCCGGGCCTCAGTCTCCTGGTCGGGAAGATGGTGTTGAACTGAGTGAGTGTCACCATCTTAAAACTCTGTTATGCAGCTGGAAGAAAATTAAAATTGGTACACTCTAGTTTTTCAGTATTTCTTACTTAAACTATTAGCATCATAAAGTCAAAACTGGGCAAGAATCTGGATTTGTGGTTGATTGACTGTGAAGCTGTTAGGGAAATAGCCCCCTCTAATGGTAACTCACCTATATTAGTGGAAATACTACTGATGATAGCCAAAAAAAAAAAAAAAAAAATACTGTTCTCCCACTAAGCATCATCTTTTTAAAATTATGTTAGTGTGAACAGAATATTTGTTAGAAAACTGTACATTATAAAAGCAAGGTGGCAGTGACTGCTGCTGATTATAGATGATCGGGACAACACTTAGCATATTAAAATATTCTACCTTGCTGTGCAAAGCCAGAGTAGAGGAGACAGCTTCTCATCATTTCGTAAGTTGAAAAACACATAGAATTAAATGAGGAATCATGCAAGTAAGACATGGGCCTCCTACAAGAGGAAAATGTGTTTCCAGTTCTAATGTGTCTGGTGAGAATATCTGACATGGTTTGGGGTATGTAGTCTGGGTGGGAAGTGTATTTAGTGTCTGCATTATCGCTGCAATTGAAGTGCAAAATATATTGTAATGTATTCAGGAATCCTGACGGTTTGTTTTTCTTTTGAGGGTTGGTGGTAGAAAGAGTTTCTCTGTGTGAGTTTTTCTCACTGAGTCCACAGAGAGAGGCTGTGTCATAGGCAGGTGCCAGTGTGGTGGGACGGACACAGGCAGTGGCTCCGTCCCCAGTCCTCAAGTTAGTGGCTTCACCATCTGTGTTATTCTTGGCTTTCTTTATACGGGAAAACAGAGTATCTGCTCTGTTTCCTGATTATAAAAGTAATATGTATTCATGGCAAGAAAATTTCAGAAAATGCATAAGAATAAAATAGAAATCAAGTTCAGTCTCAACATCAGAGAAATGTGTTAATAGTTCTTTATAAATTGCCCTTAAATACAATAGAATTTTAGTCCCCACTGACCTCTGACCTAGTTTATTTACATGCTGATATTATGTATCATTTCATGTAATCAGAATAGCTCTGTATCTTTACATTAAATGTCTACAGTATTTCACTGCTTCTGTAAGGACTTCTTGGTTGTCACTAATATGTTATTCAGAATGTTGCTGTTGGCATTATCAAACATACATGTTTGGTAACTGTGCAGTTATTTTCCTGGGATAAATTCCTAGGGAAGCAGTTTCTAGGTCAAACAGAGTGCACATAAAGCCTTTGGTTTGATGACCCAGAAAGGAGGTGCCTGTTTACACTTCCCTACAAACCTCTTTGATACTTGCCAGTCTCCTGGGTAAAAATTTATGTCTATATTTACTTAGCATCTGCTTTCCTTTTCTCGTGAATTGTGTAGTAATAGGCTTTACTTTTTTATTATTCATTCATTCATTCATTCATTCATTTTAGAGACAGGGTCTTGCTCTATCAGTTGTGAGAGCAGTGGCCTCAGCATAGCTCACAGCAACCTCACACTTCCTAGCTCAAGGCATCCTCCTGCCTCAGCCTCCCACATACCTGGGACTACAGGTGCTACCACCACACCCAGCTGATTTTTTTAAGTTTTTGTTGAGATGAGGTCTTGCTATGTTGCTCAGACTGGTCTTTAACGCCAACATCAACCTCCCAAGGTACAGGGATCACAGGTGTGAGCCACCACACCCAGCCATTTGTTTTTGTTTTATGCATTTAAATCTTTACTTCATCTAGAATTATTTTGTTGTTAGCTATGGTAAAAGCCTTGTTTAAAAAAATTCCAACTTGCCTCTTTTATAATAACCTAAATTCCCACGTACACTTGGGTGCATTTCTCGACTCTGTCCCCCTGATCCATCATCAGCCTGTCTTTTCCACTGTCCCTGCGTTTTGATTATAGTAGTTTGAAAATAAATTTGGTATCTTGGTTGAGATAAGAAAATAGAGGGCTTGGAAGGAGTTATGTCTGTTCTCTTTCATTTATTCTTCTAAATGGTATTTCAAATCACTCTTCAATTTCCCAGGGCTGGTTTTGGATTACTTAAATTTCATCGCTGGCTGCCCTCTTGGTCCCTGCCTGGTCCCTTCCATCCTGTTCTACACTCTATAGCCAAAGGAGCTTCTGAGAGCAGGGCCTGCTCCCACCAGGTATGCGCTGAGGGCCTGTGACTGCTCCTGCCACCTGCAGCATCAGGCTCCTATAGGTGACCTCGGAGTCAGTGGTGACCTGGTTCTTATAAGAGTCTTACTTAAAATTCTCATCTCTGCTGCCACACAGACACACACAAGAGACACACACACACACACAAAAAGACACACACAGAGAAAAAAGCAGACATGATCTCACACAGACGCCACATGGAGAGCATACAAAAAGACACACACAGATACACAGACACACACACGTAGATGCACACACAGACACACATACACACTGTGAAATGCTTGGGGGCCTTTCATAGGCTGCTCCCAGGCTGTGGTATGTTCTCCACCAACCCTTTCTTCTGGCTCCTCCTCCGGCCTCAGTTTAGAGTCACTTTGGGGACAGCACCCTTACTCTTCCCTGCAGTGGTTCCTCCATATCTTCACTTGGCCCTAAGATGCCCACTAGGACAGCGTTTAACACTGTGCTGTGGGTCTGCTCAGAGCTGTGTCCACCTGACTGATAGGGTCAGGCTGCTGTGTGTCCCATTGACTCATGCAGAGGCGCTGAGGGTCACTGGGCTGCTGCAGAGTGACACAGGCCACAGTTCCAAGGTGCCTGCCTGATAGCCACTTGGCTGCCCCTTCTGTCAGCAGCACAGCTCTTACAGACGCCTCCACTCTCCCTGGGCTTTTTAGGCTGTGAATCTAATTTGTGGTTTACTTAAAGAGTGGTGATGGGTATTTCCTCTTCTCGTCTGATCAGTGTGAACATGACCCCCATGGTACCAGGTGCTGACACTGGTGATCCTCTCCTGTCCAGAGTGATGGGGAAGCTGGCCCACTGCACGAATGCCCTGGGGCATCCTGTTCACTTTTACAAAGTCTCCATCTGTGAGTTCTCTGGAGGGCTGTTTTAGAAACCCATGCCCATCCCTTCGGACTCACCCTGGCTCCTCCCTTGAAACCGTCTCTCAGGGCCCACAGTCTCCTGGCAGCCCCTCCGGCTTACGGTTGTCACACCTGTGGTGACAGCACAGTGCACAGCTCTGCCCTGGGCACACCCGGCTTCACGCACCTGACTGTGAGCTGCCAGGCGTCCCCAGTGTCACCATCGGTGCTGTTTCTGCAGGACCTGGCAGAGGTGAGTGAGTGGACCCGAGCTGACAGATTGTGAGGAAGGGTCACTCCCTAGATGTGTCAGGCAAGGCTGTGTTTGTGTCAGATGCAGGAAATGTGGCTGTATCTACCCCTTGTGCCTAATACTCAGCCCACACTGGCTCAGACATGTACACAGACATTTGGGGAATCCTCTGGAGGAAAAAGTTATTGACACTCTTGCATCAGCTTTCCCAGTTTGTCCAATTTGTAGTAATATCTCCTGTTCTCGTGGTATAAGGAATTTCTTCCCATCGGGTTTATGAACTATGCCCATCAGGCAATCCTTGTTCGGTTTTTGCCTTAAAAGTCAAGTGATTTTCCTTTATATGGAAAACCTGTTTCCAGAGAACCAGAAAGAAGACTCTGTTGAAAGATTACAGTGAAACCCAGAATGGCTTTTGCTTGAAACATTAATCCCTGGAATATTCCTCTTTTTGTGTCTATGCTCATATGTGGAGAAAATGGCCCAGTGATGCTGTAACAGCCCATCTGGGGGATGAGAGAGTTGTTTCTCTTTCACAATAATGAAAAATCATAACTATTGATTTGAAGGTAGGCTGATCTGGACCAAAGTAGTTTCAGTAGACATAAGAAAAAAATATTCTTACTACTCTCAACTTTAAGAAGAATTTTTTTCTCCTGCCTTAAGTATCTCTGGGACATTTTGCTACATAATCTATTTGTATTAAAGGTTGGAGATGGAGGCGTAAGGGACCTGTTTGAAAGGCAGCTGGTTACTGTAGGGATGTCAGTTAGTTTTTCAGTCTATACTTGCCTGATGTGGAGCCAGCAAGCTTCGTGTATTTATCTAATGCCCAGTTAAGCCCGGAGTGACGTGCTTGGAATTAGGGGTGCAGAGATAGGCATGGTTTTGTTCTGAGTGACCACAATCTGCCTTCAAGGAAGCAGAGGGTCCTTAGACTTTTTAAACAGGGGGACAGTTCACTGTCCCTCAGACCATTGGAGGGCCGGACTGCGGGCCCTGGGATAAGTCGGCTGCTAAGCAGGACAGGCAGTGGTGGCAAAAACATCTGGTGAGCCAGACAAATGTCCTCGGTGGGCCACATGTGGCCCGCAGGCCGTACTTTGAGGACGCCTGCCGTAGTTTATGGATAATTCAGCGAAACACAGCACACACACTTACACGCTTACTGGATCAGAGCCCCAGCCCCGTGACCTTGTTTAACCTTCATCCGCTCCCGAGAGGCACCATCTTCAACAGTCATCTGGCTGTAGGTTGGGGAATGACTTAGGGGTTCAGCATGTAAATTGGGGTGGGTAGTAGGACACGATTCAGCCCCTGGCAATCACAAATGCGTGCTATTGTCAGAAGTTTGATTTTTTGTTGTAGTTTTCGATCTAATGGATTTAAAATGATATCTCAGTATGGGGTTTTTATTGTGGCAAAACAAAATTTACCATTTTAACCATTTCAATATCAGCAGGATTAAGTATATTTACAACCACTACCACAATCCATTTCCAGACCTTTTTTCCTCATCCCAGACTGTGTATCCATAAACGAGAACCCCCCTCCCCTCTTGCCAGGCCCCGTAACCACGTTCTCACTGTGGCTCAGCACCGACCACTTATGGAGCCTCACAGAAGAGGGCCACGCAGCGTGTGTCCCGCAGAGTCTGGCCTAGTTCACTTAGCGGCACGTCTTCCTGGTTTATCCACATTATAGCAATAACTCTTCCTCTTCCTTCCTTTCCCTGCGCATTTGCTACGAGTAAACCAACCATTTTGCCCATCCGTTCATCCCTCTGGACATCAGGGCTGCTCCTGCCTCCTGGCCCCTGTGAGCGCTGCTCCTGTGCACTGGTGCACAGATTCTGCTTAGATTCCTGCCTTAAATCACGGGGAGTCGTGGTGACATTTAGTTTGCATTTCCCTGATCACTAAAGAGGCCGAATAGCTTATCTTACTTTTATTAGTCATTATTGGCCATTAGCAATTTGTGTTTTCTGTTCTTTAAACTATATGTTCCTGTATTTTACCATTCCTTTCCCAACGGGTAACTTGTATTTATTTTCTTTATTCATTACTAGACATTATTACATGTTCTTGACACTAATTCTGTGTTTCTCAGATGTGTTGCAATTTTCTTCTCTTGATTGGTGGCTTGTGTTTACAGTCTGTTTATGGAAGCTTTTTGTTGAGTATAAGCTTTTAATTTTAATGCAATGGAATTTATTATTTTGTCTTTTGTGATTTCTTATCTTGTTTAAGGATTCTTCCTTGAAGACATTAATAAATATGTTTAATTATTTGCAATTAAAGCAAACATGAATATTTTCGGGATTAAAATGTAAACTATACAAGAATGTTTAAGGTTACATTGGAAGCTTCACTTAACAAGTATTTGCTGGGTCCCACTATGTGCCAGACGCTATTAGAGGCCATCCACTCTTTGTCCTCACAGAACATACATTCTTTGTAGAAGAAAGACAGTAACCAAATGAACAGATAATATGATGCCAGGTTGTCTAAATGCTATGAAGAAAGGCTAAATCTTCCTCCCATCACTGGGGCTGGAGGAACACCCCGCACACCTATAGCAATGTGGTTTATATGAACAGCACCAGCATGAGGGCCAGCTATGCAAAGCTGACTGTGTGGGAAAGATCACACTCTGCAGCCAGGGTGGGGGTTCTAGTCCCATCTCCGCTTGTTCCATAAAACTTATCTTATATTCAATTAAATGTGCAAATTTAGTGGGATAATCAGTATCAATTCCTTCATCTTGAACAATGTTGTTAGGATTCTGAAAATCTAAAAAGATTTACTCTGTTAAACCCCTTTGGGATAAACAGCTTAGAAGGAAAGACTGTGATAACTTAAAATTTTCCTGAAGCTAAAAGAACACACTTCACTTCTAATCCCAATTCCTAACTCTGTGTCCAAGAAGAGTGATTTTTCATCATTTCCAACAAAACCAACTTTAGATTCTAGCTGAAACGCTGTAAATGGAAAGCCGTTTATAAAGGGATTTCTCTATAATTAAGATGACTCTGCGGAGAAAGCTGTGAAAGCAAGTCTTGCATGATTGTCCACAAAAAATAAAGCCCTAAAATTGCTAAGTAATACTGTGGATTTCAAAATTTATATATATCTTTAGAGTTGGTCTCATAAAAGGAATGATTATTTAACAGTCTAAATTCCCCAAAATGGTTTTCATAGTGGAAAAAAAAAGTAACATATACTGTTGCATGTCTTTATCTATGGACATGAAAATGTAAATTTTACATTGGAGGGGGGACATCTATTCATGGAACAACTGCCAAATTGAGTGTGACAGGTAATTCTGACTAATCACTACTTATTACCAGGAGATAAAGAAAGGAAGCCTTTGTTGGCTAAGAAATGTAACACAGTACAAAAGAGAAATGCAAAGATAGACCATTTTTGAAGTCAAACATAAACCATTTCTTATCTCCCTGAAAACTGAATGAAAACATATGACATGTGAGTCACATGCCAGCTGAGGGCGATCTGGACGCTGACTCTCTTAAACCTAC
>NW_003852533.1:4643218-4643531 GCF_000181295.1 Otolemur garnettii | reverse complement strand
CAGAGGCAGGAACATGGCCTGTGGACACAGCTTCTAACTTCTGGTTCTACAGCCAGGCCTGCCACTCACAGATAAAGAGACTTGGGTGAGGTATTTAACCTAAAGAAATTTCTGCTCTTCTGAAGTATGTCGATAGTGGCAAGTTAGTCCACGTCTTCACTGACTAAAGAAAGAAACACGCCATCTCGGGTACCCAAGGTCACAAACATTCATTTCCCCTTTTCTCTACTCTTCCCTGGCTGGTTTGAATTTCTGATGTAATTTTCAGTTCTAAAAAGTGATCATAAAAGTTAAAGACATGCTCATATCCACT
>NW_003852533.1:4642231-4643034 GCF_000181295.1 Otolemur garnettii | reverse complement strand
GACGATCATAGTCCCTCAGTGACTCCAGCAGAGTCCAAGTGTTGGAATTTATCAGTAATCAGTGGATCACAGCAGAACATGAGGTCATCGTAAGCAGAGGTTTTAAGCCTTGCATTTAAGTGCATGTGTCTAAGACTCTTGAAATCCCTCCAATCACATGTGTTTGTGTTTACGGCTTTTTCTGGAAAGTCTTACCTTTCTGGACATCCTTAAAGGAGGGTACAACCCCTGAGATGAAGCACCACTTCCTCTACATGAAATCAAATAATTTCTGAAAAAGCAAGACCTGACTGTAACCTGAGCATTTTAATATAAATTGGTAAAGAAAATGTTCTTCAGAATGAGCTCTGGTTCTCTCCAGAAGACTAGAGAACAGGAGGGTCCCAGAAGTGCATATGGGCACTGTCCAGGGGAGGGGAAATCCCATGGTCACCTGCGCTGTGCCCAGCAGCTGGGTCACCTGGGGTGAAGACGGAGGGAGGTGCTGAATGTCTGAAGGAAAGAATACCTACCTCATGAGGTCTTAGAAGAATGGAATAAAGTGGCACAAAATCCATTCAGTTTGATGCATGGTCTGCCCAAGTTCTGTCACTTCAAACACTCACCTGGTGACAGTCCTCGGGTAGGTGGGAATTTCTGCATCGGCTGACTCGTGTGGCAGGACTACCATACCATAAGTTGTCATCAGTCTTCCATAATAATAAAAATACTATAATTTGTCATTTTCCCTTTGCTACATAGCAAGTCAGACGGCCACAATGGATGAGCAACGTACTTAAAAAAAGAGAGAGACCAGGTGTGGC
>NW_003852533.1:4640282-4641536 GCF_000181295.1 Otolemur garnettii | reverse complement strand
TAGGGGGTGGGGGGAAGTCCAGGGAAGCTTGGTATTGAATTTGAGAAGAGGAATTCTGAATTTTTTATATCCTGTCCAATACCTACAGCAAAAAAGGACTGTGGATATTGTAGTTGGCAAATTTAAGGTAAAAAACCCACCAGCATGCTCTCAAATGAAGGTTGTATGTGTATATGAAGAGCTGGTGGGGAAGGCAGACGTCTCTGGATGGAAATGGGTGGCTGGGCTTATCATGTGTCTAGCCATGTGCTGGCAGCTTAGAAGCCAGTTACATTCATTTTATTAAGTAGCATATTTTAGTACACTGTATCAGATTCAGTGTAGTAATTAACAGTGTCCTTTTCCCAGTGTTTTTATGCAGAAGCTCTTCTAGAAATTGACTTCTGTATAAAATCTCATTTGAATGTTCACTTGAGTTAAAGCTTTAAAGCAAATATTATGACTCAAGATTATAGTTAGCAGCTTTACAAACTAGCAGTCCCTGAAGACGCAGCTCAGTGGAACCCCCGCTGATTGTTACTAGGGGCCGGCGTGAAACAGCAGCCGGTATCATCTTCTGCTTCAGAGGCTTTTTGATGGGGCCACTGTGGTGACTGAGGCACAGGTCATCACAGTGGGGGGCTCTGCACCACCTGTGTCATCAAGGCTTGTCCCGGCCACGTGCTGCAGTGTGTGGGGACTGCAGTAGCCAGAGCCACGTGTTTTAATGTCTTGTCAGCTGCCCAGGAATGTCCTGATAGCTGAGCAAATATCTCCATGTGGAGTGGAGCCTCCTCAAACCAAAACAGCATATAAGTCAGAATTTTTGTTTCTAGAATATGATGATTAAGTTTTGCATTATGGGTATCTGCAACAAAGAAGGAAACATTACCTGAATTGAGCATTGTCTCAGAGTAGATTTAACTTCCTTTAATGATGACATTTAAAAATGATTCCTACTGCTTGTGAGTCTCTGGGGATATAATGGTGAAAACAGACTTAGTTCTGGCCCTGTTGGAATTTACAGTTTAGTGGGTAAAATACTTTAATCAAATAGTGAAAAAATAGACGAGCAGCCCTGAACTGTGATGATCTCCATAAGGCTTTCTTGACTCAAGTGCTGTCGACGTTTTGGCCAGGTCATCTTGGCTGTGGCGGCTGTGCTGTGAGCTATGGGTTGTCCAACCACACGCTGCCCTCTGCCCCCAGATGCCAACAGCAACCTGTCCCCCAGTTGTGGCAATCAGACTGTCTCTTGATGTTGTCCCATCATCC
>NW_003852533.1:4635215-4640142 GCF_000181295.1 Otolemur garnettii | reverse complement strand
CAGCAGCAAAACTGGATCTGAACCAGCCAGGCTTTCTGATGACAGTGGCAGTAGCTGTGATGGCGGGAAGTTAACTAGGGGAGGCACAGTGAGGAAAGCAGCACATCGTGGGCGCTGGAAGGGTTTTTGTCAAGGCATAATGCACATTCGATCCAACAGACACAGGCCAGGAGAGGCGTGGCATGCCCAAGCCATGTTCTCTGGTTCCCTGGGCTCAGTCTGTATAGAGCAGAATAAGAGTGGTGACTCATCCTCTTAGGGGAAGGAGAGGCAGCTGGCCCCATGAGGTGACGTGTGAGGCATCAGATAGCGGGTGTCCCTAGCTGTCCACTCGTCTGGTTAGTCAGCCTTCAGTCATCACCTTTTAGCTCTGGACACAACTAGAGCTGAAGGCTCCAAGGTTGGGACCAGCACACATCTTTCCCTCCCTCCCTCTCTCCCTTTCCACCCCCAGCCGCCCCCTCCACTCCTGCTCTCCAGCCCACCAGCCCCACTCGGCCTCCTCCCTCCCACCCTCACTCCCTCCCCGGCAGACTTCTCCCCACAGTGTCCTCACGCCTGCTCAGCTGCAAGACGGAGAATTTCTCCCTATGCAGCTCTTCCAACAAATGGCAATGTCGTCCCAGATCGAGTCGTGCTGTGTCTGATCTCTCCCCATCCCTGAGCGAATCACTGTGCTGGGGGATGCTGGCTCTGATCAGCCAGGACGAAGTCTCAGTAACCCCCTCTCCAAACTGCAGGAGGAATCAACTCCACTCAAGTGTCAGGGACAGAGAGTGGGGGAAGGGGTCCCCCAGGTAAATGTGGGTACCACGTGGTGAGCCCTGTACAGTCAGCTCCAATGCTTGTCAACCTTGTGTTGACACAGGGGATGTTCAGTAAATGCTGAAGGCACCTGTGGAATTAATGAATGAATGGGCAACAGAGATAGTGTTTTCATCTTGTTTTGTATCTGGAGCTCTGATGAAGTGAGGGAGGGTCTGCAGCCCAGGCTCCAGAGATTGGTAGAGATCTGCGGTGTTGAATTCAGGGTTACAATCTCCTTCTAGCACAGAAACACCGTCTTAAAGATGGATGCTGTTTTCTACCACAAGGAAACCATCTGATGACAAGCTGGTAGTGACATTGTCTTCTCAAGGTGAGACCACCTAAGTGTCCCTCATCAGAGGGGAGAACTCCGCGGTCCTAATGCTCCATGGGACAGATGATGGCCCAGCGCCCTGAAAGCAGCTGTGGTTAGAAATGGGAGGGCACAGTGTGCAATGACATTCGGAGATGATATTTGGAGCCTCGTGTCCATGCATGTGAGTTACATGGACCAGGCAGGGACACTCAAAGAGCACAAGGGTGCAAGGCCTGGCAAGAGGCATTAGTGCGAATTCCCCAGTGTCCCAGCCTGGTGCCCTTTCTGACTGACACCTGCAGACTCACCTCCAGAAAGGCCCCTTCCCCTCAGGTTTCTACACTTCTCAACTGTGCCATTGGGGTTGAGACCCCAACAATACCCCTCCTAGCTGAGACAGGGAGGCCTTCTCACCTCCCAGATACCCCGGGAGCAGGACAGAATATGAGCCCCAGGCAGAAAGAGGGGCCAAGAGAAAGTCAAGACGAGGAGGATTTATTAGGACAACTGTGAGCAGACATTTTCAGGATGCAAGTTACCCAGATGCTCCTCACTAGCACTTCTTGATACTCAAAACATTTAAGAAATTCTTCCCTGGTTTTCTCTAGAGAAATGCTATTATGGTATACAGATGCTCAGTATTTACATCCAGGAGATGGTGCACACTCTAACTATGGACACATTAATTTGCACTTGAACTTCTGACTCTTAGCATTTAGTTTTAATAATAAGTAAACTTTTAGTCTGTGTGAGATGAAACGCTCACTCTTGCCTCCTGGGGTGGGACTGGCTCCCTGTCAGGTGGGCCCAGCCTGGCTCGGCCATAGAGAAGTCCTTTCTTTATGTCACCGCCTTCCTCCTGCTCAGGAGATGTCTGCCCCTGAAATTCTCAGTAGGCATGAAGTATATATTTTATTGAATCCTACGTAAAGACCTTTGCAACTGTGTAAACTCTTTATGCTATTGATAATTTTTGCAAACTTCTTATTTAAATAATTCCAACTATTCAAATTTGTTAGATTAACTTAAAATTTGTGTTTTGGAAGTTCCATTTAAAATCTATGCTGGCAAAAATTTTCCAACTCAGAAACATTTCCCATTAAATTCTAGGACTTAAAAAACTGATTATATTGGCTCAGATTTTCAAGGTTTATTCCATCATTTTAAATTTATTCATTTGATACATATTGTCAGAGGTAATTAGAATAGAAATAATTAATGCCAGCTATGATTTTCCGTATAATAGTGTAAAGGACTATATTTCAGTCTAAACTTGTAAATATTTGATTACTTTATTGAAGTCCTTCAAAAATTGATGTAGTAATTTGTAGAACTATGAATTTCTTAGAAAGAAAGTTATTAATGTAACACCTACTGGTTGTCAATTCATGTGGGGAAGAACGTATGTGAAAATCTGTCTATATGCAGGCGGACAGCATAACACAGATCGGGGAGTTAGCCCAGTCTGGGGAGATCGTAATGAAAGCCGTCTGTGATGAAGGCCTGTAGAGCACAAACGATGAGTTTCCATCTATATTGGTTAACAAAAAATGAAGCTATTATAGTATATGAGACTTAAAGAACGTGGCAGCCCCTCTGGTCATTTGGAAGCCCGTCATCATTTGCGTCTCCAGATTTATAAATACGGGGTCATGACAGGCAATGTCCCTTCCTCCCGAGGCCCTTCTGCTTTGTGTTTTAAACAAAGAATGACATTACAGGCTTCCCACCTGTACCCAGCCTATTTTCTGGTAAAGGAACTGAGATACGTGATCTAGAAGTAAAATGTGGTCTTGCCTTGATTTTCATTTTCATTTGGCTTTTAAACATGGCAAAAACCAATAATGGGTTTTTACTCTGAGCTATTTCTAAATGTTTTGTTGGAAATTAGCTGCAAACGTTACATTCTCTGGAACATTCTCTGGAACAGTTAAATTGGAAATGCCGTTCATGCTGAATGAAATGTGCCCACAAGCATGCTTAACTGTGAGCGAGAATCCTAAGGAGGAGAAACTTACTTTTCACATATCTTTTAAAAATTTGCTACATTCTTGGAGAAATTTCATGGGGAGGAAACAAAATAAGCACTGTCTTTCCTTTGGAATCTATTAAAAAGGGCAAGCTGTATGAAAATGAACGTGGATGCCGCTAACCATCATCTCAGTCCACTGCAGAAGACAATCCTGATTCTTCACTGTGTGTCTTTAGCATACATGACTATCTTACAAGCTTGATTTCTCTAATACATTCAAAGAGAATCAATACATTATTATTTGGAGGCAAGAGACATTTTGCAATCCATCCAGCAATAAATTTCTAATATGTCAATTTTGATTTAAAATGTTGCTTTACTTCTAATTTTTTCATTCTTTGGGGAATAACTCACCAAGACAGCAACCTAACACATCTTATGACTTGAAATTATAAACCATCTTGTTACACATTTTTGTAGTTCTGAAATGAGACATTTTGTATAATCAAACCAACGTGATGACCCTGAACTCTGTGCCACATAATCTAGCTTTTTGAGAGGGCAAATTTGAATATGGAAGAAGAAGAACCACTTGAACGAATTTGTTTTTCATAAACTTTAAAAAAAATTAGAATCAGAGAAATGTTTAAATTCTGTGATATTGGAGAAATAATTTTAGATGAACTCTAGAGGGTGAGAGTGCCATCTGGCACAGAGCTGTGCACCTTAAATTACTCAATAATTATTTGAACACAAGAATGAATGAAAAAACCAGAAGGATGGAAGGAAGGACCAGCAGTGTTTAGAGAGCTACTTTGCTGGGCAATAATAATAATAATAATAATGTAGCTGAAAATTAGTTTTACTCAAAGTATCCAAAAGATAATAAGTTTAAAAGGAAAAGTTCAAATATTCCTGTAAAATGATAAGCTGTGCTGCTGCCAGCTGAGACTGAGAAGAGCCTGAGGGTCACTCTAGGGTCTCTTTAATGCCATGATCAAATTGAAACCGAAGAGACGTTCAAACCCAAGCAGACATTTTTTTAAAATTTATTCCTAAAAACACACATGGTCCACTTGTACTTGAAACGTGAAGTCATCCCAGAGGCAGAGCCCACAGAAGGAGGAGGAAGAGAGCTCAGGTTGGAGAGAGGCAGAAAAAACATGGCGGGTGTGGTGTGGTGTGGAGGGTGTGTGAGCCCACTGGGAAGTGGAGAAATCATAAATTCATGACCTTGACCATCCTTGAAAGCCCAAAACATTCAGATCTGTATTGCTTCACTTTTAGCTGGAGGTCATCACAACACACAGCTTGAGCTTAAATCCGCTCAAGCCCAGTTAGCAGCTGTGTGACCATGGGCAAGTTACCTAATGTCTTGGTGCTTCTATTTTATTCTCAAAATACTGCAGGTAATGAGGGTGGCGACCTCATCAAGCTATTGTGGAGATTAAGTAAACTCATATGTATAACATGATTCAGACACTACCTTGATTGATGACTTATTAAATTAACCTCATAGAAGAGAAATTATGGAGAAAACAGAGAAATTCAGGCTATATCTCTAAGTTGTATGCATCCCCATGAAAAAACATCTTGTAATTGTTACTAGAAAAAGACCATAGTGCTGGAAATAGGACACGCCTGGTTAATACAATCAGCAGATATTTCTGAGCATCTACTGTTTGTCAGGAAATATTATGGATGCTGAGGGTGCACTGATAAGAATAAGTTATAGGTATGGTCACTGTCTAGAGGTGAGGGAAAGAAATACAGACGTGATCACTCTCCAGAGGAGAGAGGATGAGTTACAGATGTGGTCACTGTCCAGAGGA
>NW_003852533.1:4626725-4633932 GCF_000181295.1 Otolemur garnettii | reverse complement strand
TGGTCGCTGTCTAGAGGAGAGAGGATGAGTTACAGACGTGATCACTCTCCAGAAAAGAGAGAATGAGTTACAGACGTGGTCACTGGCCACAGGAGAGAGAATGAGTTACGGACATGGTCACTGTCCAGAGGAGAGAGAATGAGTCACAGACTTGGTCACTGGCCACAGGAGAGAGAATGAGTTACAGACGTGGTCACTGGCCACAGGAGAGAGAATGAGTTATAGACATGGTCACTGGCCACAGGAGAGAGAATGAGTCACAGACGTCTCTCTAGAGGACAGATAGTGAGTTACAGACATGGACAGATAGTGAGTTACAGACATGGTCAGTGGACAGGCAGCTATGGCATAGTGATCTCACAGGGCACATCTCACCGTGAACCCCATGGGGAGACATGAGAGCTTGTAGCTCAGCAACCCCTCAGGATGTGGCAGGTGAGGCAACAGGACAGATCTGGGGACGTCATGGAGAAGTGATGTTGGGCTGAGAGTGGAGGGGTAAATTCAGGAGGGAGAAGCATGCGTGGAGTATTTTAGAACATGGGGAGTTCAACACACTGGAGTTATAGGGCAACATGGAAATGAGGCTAAAATACAGGCAGGGACCTGGTCACAGAAGAAGGCTCGGGCCATATCTTCTGGGCCTTAAATTCAGAGCCACTGGGGACCCTTGTTCAGTTCTCCCTGTTTGCTCAGCAGCCCAGTGTGCGTGTCTAGAATCTGCTGGGGCCCAGTGCCTTGTAGAATAACTCAAGAATGCAACTTTGAGATGGTATTAGAGCTACCTCACAATGGGATCACTGCAGTGATTTCTTGATACCCAAAGAAGATAAATTGGTCTTCATCAAAATTAAAAACTTTCGCACATCAAATATTATTGACAGCATAAAAAGGCAGCCTATGGAATGGGAGAAAATATTTGCAAATCATTTATCTGACAAAAAGTTATTATCCAAAATATATAAAGAACTTTCACAACTCAACAATAATAAAAAACAGACAACCCAATTGAAAGATGACTATAAAGGACGCAAAAAGATATTTCTGAAAAGAAGACACACAAATGGGCCATACCCAAGAACAAGCACCCAGCAGCACGAGGGCCTATGAAAACAAAAATCAGAACCATAAGACGGCACTTCACACCCAGTGGTGGTATCTTAAAAAATGAAAAATAGCAAATATTAGCTGGGATGTGGACAAATGAGAACCTTGTGCATTACTGGTAGGAATTAAATGGTGGTCCTCAAAAGTTAAACATAGAGTCACCGTACGATCCAGCAATTCTGCTCCTAACTGTGAGCTCAGACGAATTGAAACCAGTAAAGGCTGAAACAGAAACTTACACACCAGCATTCACAGCAGCATTGTCTAGGATAGCCAAGAGGTGGACACAGCCTTCTGGATATTGTTGATGGACACAGATATCCATCGATAGATTGAATGCATTTTTTTGTTGAATGCATTTTTAAGCTGTGGCGTGTACATCACAAGGGAATATTATTCAGCAATGAGAGGGAACGAGCTCCTGACACTTGCTGTGCTACAGATAAACCCTGAAGACAACACACCCAGTGAACTGAGCCAGATGCATTCTGTGTGAGGCAGCGAGAACAGGCCGGTTCATAGAGGCAGGAAATGGAATAGAGTAACCAGGGGGCAGGGCAGGGAGAGCGGGGACCAGGGAGCAGGGCAGGGAGAGCGGGGAGCTGCTGTTTCATAGGTACAGAGCTTCAGCTGGAATGAGGAAAGTTCTGAAGACGGTGGGGACAGTTGCACGACTTTGTGAGTGCACTAATGCCACTAACTATACACTTAATGGCCAACGTGGTCAATTTTATGTTATGTATGAATATATTTATCACAACATAAAAAAATGAAATAACTGTATTTTGCAATTTATAAAAAGTTTTTTCCAAAAATAAGCTTAAATAAATACAGTGATCTCTAAAAATTTAATTTATTCATTATCCTCTGCCTTCAGGACTTAGGAGAGTCTAAATCTGAGAAATGAGAGAGGTTCAGGCAGGAAGAGAAAATAGTCAGTCTCATGCCCCAGCTTCCAGACTTCGGAAGAACTTCTACAATCCAACCCATATTTTGCTATGGAGAAGGAGCCCTTCACCCCACTCTTGCCATTAAGAGGCTCTGGGGGTGTGGGAGGATGGTCAGCTCTGGCCAGCAGCCATGTGAGGGAGGCGCTGGTCCTCAGAAGCTGTGGCCTAGGGGACAGTCCACTGCCTACTCCAGTTGTGCTGTTCTCTGGATATCTCCCATCCTTCATTGCTGACTCTGAAGTGGAATGTCGGGAAGGTGAGGGTGGAGCTTTCCTGGCCTCCCAAAGCAGCTTTCCCAGGAATTTGAATCAAAGGAAAATCAATTTGTTGCTCAACTCACGGCTCAAAATTATATGGTCCTCCTCTGTGCAGGGACTCAAAGATCCTGGATGGTAGCAAAGCTTCAGCATCTACACAGCTCACACTGGACCTTATTTTGAGAGGTCCCTCAGCAGACCATCAGCAGAAATTAGCAAAATGCCTTTAATACCTGGCAAGGTACCCCAGAGAGCAAGCAAAGGCCTGGAGTTTATTTAAGAGCCCAGGGTCATCACTGGCACACACTCCCGTCCCAAGGGCTGTGGTTCATGGGGCATGGCCTGTAGGGTGCAGACAGGGCCTGAGTCTCTGCTCCCCTCCTGTCCACCTGTGCAGACCAGGCAAGTACTCCAATGCCCGTGGGCGTCAGTGTCCGTATTGCCTGTATTACAGGGTGTGAAGCTGCACTGAGCCTGGGAGGGGCTTCCTGGGCACAGGTGTCCTCCTCAGAGGGCTGCGTAAGAGGCAGTAAGTTCACCCAAGTGATAATCACTTTTACTCCTTCAAAAAGAAAAGCCACACAGTCTCCAAGGCTGACCCCTCCTTATGCTGACCTAGTGGGTGTCAGCACCGCAGGCCTTGCTCCCTACAATGGCCACCTCCCTGTCACAGGCCCCGGCTGGTCACTGCACAGAGGTTCTGCTGTGATAGTTACCTAAAATTTTAAAATCTCATTTTTAGCCTCTGAATATACAGAATTTTCTTTGCTCTTTCACAGGAGAATAAGATTAGATGAGTAGCCTCTGTTCACGGGTGTTTTGGCACCATTTGTAGAAGGTCTTTGCTTCATAACTGCCCTCAAATTTCTTTCTGGCCTTCTTTGGTTTTCTTGCACGTGGCAGATAAAAATGAAAACGGTTACTACACTAGGCACTTTGTGGCCTTCCCTGATTCCCTTCAGCGTCTGTTCACGGCTCTGCTTTCTGCCCGTGGTGTATGACAGCTGCTGTAGCTCGCCGCCCTCTTTTTTTTTTTAAATGGGCCCTGAATACATGTTCTGTGGGCTGCTGTGCTCGTCAAAGACGTCACCAGGAAGAAAGCAAAGACTCCCTCAGGTGTGCTGTTGATTTGGGAAGCCGAGGAAAACACTCAGAGCAGCTTTTTCTACTACCTCCATTTTTTTCTGCTCATTACGACCCACGGTCTACCTGGCTCTAGTGAGCCATTTTAAAATTGTGAATCATGAACATTATGTGCCTGGCTAAAAGTGCTTTATATGGGTCCTGGCTCCCTTCTGGAAAGGGAGATGCAGCTTTTACGCTGTGGTGCTGCTCAGCCCTGGGCTGCAGCCACATCTCCGCTCACAGTGTTTCTTCTGGATCTAATCATGATTCCTGGAGGTTTCCATTTTTAATTTCCCAAGCAAGACCTCAGACAACTGCGGCATCAGCTGGCAGTGTCCTTTGCACTGTTACCCCAGTGTTTCATGTGCCTTTGGTTTACCTGCCTCGACAATGTTTTTAATAGAATAATAGGAGTTTGAATTTACCTGTATTAAAAACCTGTTAAAAAAAACAACACATAGTTCATTTATGTCACCAAGATGATGTGTGACAGCTACAGAACATCTCTTTTTTTTTTTCTTTTACTGTAGATGGTGGTGGTGCTGACCTTTGTCATCTGTCCTTAGCCAACATGCTCTAATTCCTAGTTATTATACAAGCATAACATTTAATCAATGTTAAATCTCCATAAACTTACTTCATTACTTGCATTAGCAACTATTTATAAAGGTTTTGTTATGCACATGTATTCATGAAATGTCTTTCAATGTTTACATCTGCCATTTGCTAGATTTTCTGGCAATGTTGTTGGAAAATCCAGAAATCATGACATCGTAATCAGCCATGCGGCATTTGTACTTAAGTTTTTTGAAGAGTGCATTCTGGTACAGCCAAAAGCCAAACTTACGAACAGGCAGATGTGAGAAGATTTCTGTTTTCCGTACTCGAGCCATTCAGCCTGTACTGTGTGCAGAATGAAAATCCCTTTTGTTAATCTCTTGAATTCCTCCAGATATTCTGTATGCAAATACAAGCAAGTGTGAGTTCATATTCACAATTTTCCTTTTCTGAAACAGACACCGCGTTCTGTGCTCACTGCTCTTCTCTGTTTTCACTAGAAAGGCATCTTGGGGATCTTTCCGTGTTGGCAAAAGTGTCAGTTGCTACCAATACGTACACGTGAGGATGTGTTTTGTATTATGACTACACTTTATTTTTCAGTCTTTCATTTGTTTACACGTGAGCCGTCTCCAATGCTGTGCTGTTATGAAGGTGCTCTGGTACACATTCTTTCACACCCACTGGCATATGCAGGTGTCGACGTGTCTGTGGTGAATCACGGCAGTGGGACTGGGATCAAATGGTGTGTATATTCATGATCTTGTAAATATGCCCAAATTGCCCTCTTTATGGGTTATACCAGTTCACATTTCCACGTGTGATGTGTGAGAGTAAGTTTACCCCAGCCTCAAAAGCATATGTGTTAACCAGCGTGGTTTTTGCTAGTCTGAAATATGGAAAAATGGCATTTCATATCTTTAATTTATATTTCCTGAGTGAATTTGAACACCTTTCCTCATAGTGGCCACTTGTATTTCCTTGTGTGTGGATTTCTGTGCATATTACAAGCCGTTTTTCTAACAAGGTTTTGTTTATAGTTAATACTATAGTTAATAATATCCCATATTTGGACAAGCTTAGAAGCTGATCTCTAACCAAAACCAGTACTCCTGTGCCTGTGACTCCTGAACATGACTCCTGTGAGTTTAAAAGTAGACTATTCAGATCATCCCTGACACTTCTGGCTTCTTTGGGAAATGGCTTTAATTAATATTGAGAGACATAAAGGCAGAGTGTGATGAAGCATTGATATTTCTAAATTAATTCATGGGGTGATTCAAGTTCCCTGATAGCATTAGCTTCAATTAAACATCATTCTTATAAAAGCAATTAAGAACTAAAGCTTGTTAATTGTTAGATGAACAATGAATAATGTCACTAGAAAAAATGAATAAGCCCACCACTGTGTGATTTACAAATGTCTCTGTCCCTGGAAGAAACAGCCAGACCTGCCTCAGAGTCTCTGGATAATTAGTGTGGAGTTACATTCCAGCCCAACATGGAAGTTAACTTCTGAGGTAGAAAGGGACCATGGCTGTGTGTCTCTCCACCCCCCAGACACACACACAGGTGTGCACCCACACACACACACAAACCTACACACATGTGTGCACCCACACAGGCATAAACACACATACATACATATGCACACACACGCACCTCCCATGGAGTACTACTCAGCCATAAAAAGGAATGAACTAATTTACTTTGTGTCAGGGATCCTGGTGCACGAATCCCAGCCCGGTTTAAGAGCCAAGACCCAGAGTCTGAGCATGTCTGGAGGAGGCGTGAGTGACCTCAGGCCACGCGGCAGCCTGGGACAGGCAGCAGCTCTCTGGCTTCTTCAGAGGTTTTTACTGATTTCGTTTGGCAGGTTTTTGTTTGTTTGTTTTGTTTTGTTTTGGCCGGGGCTGGGTTTGAACCCGCCATCTCCTGTATACGGGACGGTGCCTTACTCCTTTGAGCCACAGGTGCCACCCAGCTTTTACTGATTTCTAACAAAAGTGCATCTGCAAAATTCAAAAATGCCAAAGATAGGGTTAAAAGAATCCTGAGTTCCAGGAAGACTGTGTAGAGAGAGAGGCTGGGTAGAAGGGTAGGGGTTTGCTAACGAATGGCTGACGTGCATTTAGATGGAGGAGGGGGAAACCATCTGTGTCCACAGGGGAAGGAAGTGGTTTTCCCAATGCAACTACATATCAGGAGTTCAAAGGACTCACTCAGCTCTGCCTCAGCCCCGCCCCACCTGTTGACGCTCAGGCACAGGGATAGTTGTCCTGTCCGGTGCCCCCAGGCTCTTTTCATCTTCCCTGGTTTTGATCAGCCCCCAGGGATCATGTGTCCACACACTTTCCCGTGGATTCCGCTGGATTGAGGCAGGGCGCCCTGCTGAGAAGTCCACCTGTCCACCTCCCACAATTTCGCAGTAACCTGGACAGAACTGGAGAACGTTACCCTAAGTGAAGTATCTCAGGAGTAGAAAGACTAACATCACATGTTCTAATAAGTGGGAGGGGAACGATGGATGCACAAAATCAAAATGGGCAAAAAGGACCCTGGGAAATGAGCGCAGGGTGGTGGGAGGGTGAGGGCAGAGCTTGCCTGCTGGGGGCAGTGTGCACTGTTCTCTTCATGGATACGCTAAAAGCCCTGACTTCAGCACTATGCAATGCATCCACGGAACAAAAAGAATGGTACTCCTGGGCGGCACCTGTGGCTGAAGGAGTCGGGTGCCTGCCCCATATACCAGGGGTGGCAGGTTCAAACCCGGCCATGGCCAAAACTGCAAAAAAACGAAAAAAGAAAAAAAGAATTGTACTCCTTTAATATTCTGACATAAAACTATGTATGTGTGATGATCTAAAAAATAAATGGAAAGAAAAACAACCAAATGAGCAAAACCAACTGATGTGACCATCTTCGTCTCTCTCAGTTCACTGTCTCTCACTTCTCAGAAGAAAACTGAGTAGCTATGTGGGACCCACATTACAGTGGTCAAAATCAGGGCAAGGACAAGCTGACCTGGCCACAGCCAAATCCCGACAAGCCGTTGCAGATGTGACAGAAGCAGGACATCTGTCCCCTAGAGCAAATCGCAGGGCCTCTTTGGGGCTGCAGGGGTATGTTCTGAACTATCCTAGTCCTGAGAGGAAACCGTAGGAGAAAGGAAGCCACATTCATGTCCTCAGGAGCACAGAGCAGGGGGAG
>NW_003852533.1:4611145-4616131 GCF_000181295.1 Otolemur garnettii | reverse complement strand
CATAATGATACCACCTGCCCATGGTCCCCATTTATTATAATGATCTCACTTACCCTTGGTCCCATTTATCATAATGATCCCACCTGCCCTTGGTCACCTTTATCATAATGATCCCACCTGCCTGTGATCCCCCTTTATCATTACTGATCCCACCTGCCCATGGTCCCCCTTTATCATAATGATCCCACCTGCCCGTGGGCCCTGTTTCTCGTGCAGAGCCTGATGACAAGCTCGCCATCTAAAAGTCGTGGAGGCCTCGTGTGTGCCGTTGTTTCTCATTTCATTTAATTAAGATTCTGAACTGAATTTTAACATGTAGGAAATGTCTGTGTGTGGACAGAGCATGCACCTCAGAGTTGGCTGTATACAGAATCATGTCTGGAACACTTAGGAGAGCAAGTATAAGCCAGGTTTGTGCCAGTGGTGAACTTACCTCTAATGGGTCAGGTGAGCAAACCTCCCTCATTCTAACTTAACCCTTCACAAGGAGCATTAGTCCTCTGGCCAGCAGGGCCCTGTTGAAGTGCTAATTTAATAAATGGTAATCTTGCACCAGGAAAGAATTGTCATTTGCCCACCAGATATGTCTGGTTTGGGAAACTAAGTCATGCCTATGAGAGGATTTACCATACTATCTTTTAAAGGCATGTTTCTTACATAATAGGCTCCTTGTCTATTGGGGGAATATTTACATGTATGAGGAACCATGTGAACACTCTGAGAACTCATCTCTAGTCAATTCAGATTATTACGCATGAACGGCAGCTTTGTTCTCTGTTGTTTGGGTACTGTCTTTTCCCCATAATAAAATAAAAACACATGAAAAAGAATTTTCTAGACTTTTAAAAATATCTATTTGTATGATTTTTATTTCTACAAAATGTGATCAATTAACATTTATCCAGTGCCCAAGGGATCCCTAAAATCATACCTAGCCAAGGTGCTGTGGAGAAGCCAGCACACCGCGTACCATGTGACGACATTTTATCAGCAACAAACCACACACCAGAGGTTCCCTGAGATGATAACGTCTCATTTTTACTGTGCCTTTTCTATGTTTAGATGCAAACATATCATTGTGTTATAGCTGCCTGCGGTATTCAGCACAGTGACACGCTGTGAAGTGGCTGTGCCAAGTAGCAGGTGGGGCAGGTGAGCCCTCCAGGCTTGTGTAACCACACCCCAGGATGCTCACACCGTGATGAAGCAGCTCAGAATTTCTCAGACGTTACCTCTGTAGCTAGGAACATGCGACTATGTTTACTCACCCTGTGCTGTGCGGTGAGGCCTCTACGTCACACCAATTAATTCCCACAAGTTTGAAAAATGGAATTATTATCCCCACTTGAGATAGGAGAAAATGCAGGCTGAGAGGATTTATTTAAGTTGCCCAAAGTAAATGGAGAAACCAAGGTTCAAACCTTTTATGAATGGAAGCCTATGTGCTCTCCACATCACCATGTTAACTCTCTACCAGAGACCCCCAATTCTTGTGGTCACAATGTTTGCAGCCAGAGGTAAGTATGAAACACTAATGTTCATGTCAGTAACATTCAATTAGTATTCATAGTGTGAAGATGATACAATACACACACCACTCTGCACCTGAGGAAGAAAAGGTCCACAAGAACAAAGCATGCTTTCTCTCACCTCCCGATGCAAATAAAACATTGCTGTCTCTGCTGATGGCAGGAAATGAATGTGGTAAACGTGTATCTTCCTTACATTATCAAACTTGTAATGGGTCTGCACAGTTCCCGGCCTAAACGAGAGCGTATCAGTTAGTGACTGTGCCTCCTGCATCCACGTCTGATGGACGTGGATCACCAAGAGCCGGTCCTCAGTGACCCTCAGCCTCTTAGAATGACAGTTCAGCCTCAGTATCACCCTTCCCTCATTACACAAAGTATGAAACGCAAGCAGCAAGATGTAGGGTGAAAAGAAGAATAAAGGAAATGGGAAAAGATGATCTAATTACGTGGGTTGCTTAAGGCTTTCTGGTACTTCCTCGCCAAATTTAACATCTTTTCTTCCCGATTATGTTTTTAGGTATTTAACAAAGGTGGCAAAGCTTTCTACTTAGCTTAACAAAGAATACTTTGACCTGATAGATTTTTTCCTCTCCTAAAATCTCTTAGAATGAAAAAATAACCTTTGAAATCATGTGCTGGAGGGAAGGTGCCGCCGGGACTGCTGCTTGTAGATTTCAGGGTTATGGTCTCTGTCTACAGAAATTAGACAATTTTCAGATAACACAAAACGCCTTTACCTGTTTCAAGCGATACAGTCCTAATTGTCAAAGAAGTAAATATCTGAGCTTTACTGTACCCAGAATAGCCCTCATCACTATTTACCTGCTCTATCACAGTAAATATCACGTTTCGTTTAGCTTGTCTCAAGCAAAAGAGAAACCAGTACAGGCTGGAGTTATGCAGCAGAGGAATGTGAGGGCAGGAATGTGAGGGCTCAGACCAGCCCCTGGACTGCTCAGTAGATCCACCCACAGGTGCAGAACCTCTCTGAGCTGTTCTGTAGCAGTGGGCATGAGGGAGGGACGCTGGTATCCGTGCCCACCTCTGCAGAGTTGCTGTGCTGAGCTGGGCTGCTCACCTCACACCACTGACATACAGGTTTCTCCTATGAGTAGGCTGCCTCTCAGCTGAATTACCACGTCTCTGAAAGCCTTGCTTGAGGTCGTACAGTAATCATAAATGGAGAACCCCAAAGTCTATGAGGTATAGAAAGGACACATTTTCTGAAATTTGCAGAAGCTTTGTTCCATCTTAGTTCTTAGCTCTGAGCTCCTCCTGGTCATCCTACCACAGGGCTCTGTAAGACATTTCCAGAATGATACTGGGGTCTCCACCTTTTGCCCCCGGCGTTCTGCCCTGCAGGTCAGGAGAGGAGGGATGTCTTAAGAATGGGGAGCCTTTTCCGGCTTCCCACTCCTGTGCATTTTTTCTTGGCAGTGCTTGTAAATGGATACATATGTAGATGACCACATCTATTAAATGTGTATGTGTGTGTATTTATTCCTTCCTGATTTTCTCTTAAGGCATTGACATACAACTGACCAAGACACTGAAAAGTGTTCACACTGAGAAATACTGACTAATCTCCCCATCAATATTGTATTTCATGATAACTCTGTGCTTCAAAATGTGCTGTGGTTCAGACTTGAGCTCCTGGGAGTGCCCTTCTAAAGCTTTGACTCTGTGATTTGATTTACAGTTGGCAGTGCCCGTAGCTCAGTGGGTAGGGCACCGGCCACATATAATGAGGCTCGTGGGTTTGAACCTGGCCCAGCCCAGCTAAAACAACAGTGACAGCAACAAAAAAAATAGCCGGGCATTGTGATGGGTGCCTGTAGTCCCAGCTATTTGGGAGGCTGAGGCAAAAGAATCGCCTAAGCCCAAAAAGGTTTGAGGTTGCTGTGAGCTGTGATGCTACAGCACTCTACTGAGGGTGACAAAGTGAAACTCTGTCTCAAAAAAAAAGAAGGAAAAGAGAATACCTTACAGCCCAAAACATGGCAGATGCGACTGGGTCAGGACACTTTAGTTTTCCTAAGTGGACATTCCCTAAGTGTCCTTCTGATGGAATCCAGCGCAGTTTTACACGACCATGTCCGTCATCGGAGGGTCCCAAAGCAGACCCACAGTTCAGCTGTGAAACTGACAAACGTGATGGTAGGAAAGGCATCTTTTATTACAGGTGTGTGAAAACATCAGCCACTCGGTAACTGGACAATTGGAAGAGTCTCACTGAGGGACGCCACAAAATCAGCTCAAAATTAAACATTCACATTTTGTGAAGTTGAATTGCATTTTTCTAGTTTATCCTAATTAACAAAAAAAGCTTAATCTTTGTTCAGGCAAGATTTATGGGGGAAAGCAGTGAGGTTGATGAGGCAGACATGAGCCATAGAGAGTTAGACAAGCAAGTAATTATGAGTGAATTGTATGTTTGGGTGGTTTATCTTAGAAGCAAATGAAGATAATTTGATAACCTTTGGACTATTAAACATAGGTACTTGGGTTTTAATTTTGATTTTGCCACCGACAAATTGAGTTATGACAGACCATTTAATATCAGTGAATTTCTCCAGGTAAACACTCAGCCTACAGCTTTATAAGCAATGTTTCAAGTACCTGCACTATGTAGAAGCAGGTGCAGGGCCAGGCAGTGTGAAGCCCACTTCTCCATGGTCAGATGCAGCCTCCCTCTCTCCTTCACACAAGGCTGATGTCATGCTAGCTCCTCTGTCCAGGCAGCGAGCTAACATAGGACATGAATGGCCATGGTGATGGGCAGACGCGAGTCAGAGCCCTGCTGTATTCTCGCCGGCTTCATCCCTGAGACCAACTTCTCCCTTCCCTGAAGTCAGTTTTCCCATCTGTGAAGATTCAGGTGATGGAAGCGGAGTGGGTAGCAGTCAGCAGGTTGGCACGTGGTGCAGGCTGATGCAGACACCTATGCTGCTAACTGGGGTCCGCACAGGGTCCTGCCGGGCACCATTACCTGCCAGGCCAAGAACCAGCACCCCTTGGCCTCAGACAAGAGGGGGCTTTATTTCTGCTATTTCATTCAATTCTCAGAGCAGTCGTATGAGGTCATTACTGTTTCCGTTCTGTAGGTGAGAAAACTAAAGCTGAAGGGCAGTAAATGACATGTCCAAGGGCACAGGGCTGGCCTGGGGCAGAGAAGTATGAGCCAGGGGACTGCATCACAGTGAAACTACAATGAATTAAAAGATGTTTGGTGTTGTCCATCCAGAAATTATCCCCAGTCTAACACCCATGTGAGGTCTTGTCTGTGTAACCACTGGCTCACAGTGAAACCAGACAGAGCCCAAAGTGCAGCTTTAAATAACAAAATCACAGATTCCCAGGATTCTGACAGCCATGATAAATCCTGCTTTAATCATGCATTAAAAACACATGTCATCTGCTTGATAAGCAGTCATCTGCATTGCTTGACCTAGCA
>NW_003852533.1:4599791-4609537 GCF_000181295.1 Otolemur garnettii | reverse complement strand
GTCCTTGCCAGGGCACAAGTCACACCACCACTCCCTCCCCTGTATCGTTATACATTCTAGCTTCAGGATTTATGCCCCCATTGGCTACAGGAATGCTAGTGAAAGGTTTGAAATAGCATAAACAGCAGGCCATGGATATGTTGTCCAGAACCCTCAGGGGGAAAAGAGTGTCCTAGTGTTTGTTGGTCTTACAGTGAGGTGCCATGTCCAGGAGCCGGTCCATAAATGTCCTGTCAGTACAGAGCTGTTGGAGAGAGAGATTCAGCCATATTTCACCCCCTTAAATGCTTGGAACTTCTTGGCTAAAATGCATTCTTTTGAGTGATTTGTTTATGTGTTGGAAAGAATCTTGAATTTCACATTGTAAATTTAACCACAGGCTCAGTGTCTTTAGCTCAGTAGCTGGAGTGCCAGCCACATACACTGGAGCTGTTGGGTTCAAGTTTGATCCAGCCTGGGCCTGCCAAACAACAATGACAACTACAACCAAAAAAATAGCCGCGTTATGGTGGGTGCCTATAGTCCCAGCTACTTGGGAGGCTGAGTCAAGAGAATTGCTTAAGCCCAAGAGTTTGAGGTTGTTGTAAGTTGTGACATCACGGCACTCTACCAAGGATCACATAGTGAGACTCTGTCCCAAAAATAATCATAATTAATTAATTAATTAAACCACAAATTCATGAAAAAGAAATGAGATCTAACAACTGAGTGTTATGTTTTCTTTCATAAACTGAAGTTGCTCAGGGCCTTCCATGTAGCCCAAGTGCCACACCAGTGACATTTAGCCACACAGGACATGCCCTGTGGCAGTGGCTGTGTGAGCCTGTGACTTTCTTTTTTTTTTTTTGCAGTTTTTGGCTGGGGCTGGGTTTGAACCCACCACCTCCGGCATATGGGGCTGGCGCCCTACTCCTTTGAGCCACAGGTGCCGCCCTTGTGTGACTTTCTTTATACACATTCCAAATATGCACGCTGGTTGAGCTTTGATAAATAGTGTGTCATGGTGGTTAAGAGCAGACTCTGTTAAAGCCTAATTTCTGTACTTTGCTTCCAAGGTAGATTTAGGCACAGGGTTTCATCTGTCTAGGTCTGTGTCTTCATATCAGGTAGTGTAACTGTGTCTGCACGGAGATAGATACTGGCGTGAGTTTCAGACACACAGGATGCTCCCAGCACAGGGCTGGGCTGTAATATGCCGACACCACTCTGGGCTGGAAGAGTGGCTCCATTTCAAGTTTGCCAGGCGGTCTGCTATTTAGGGTGAATGATGCAAATTCTTCCTCAACACTAGTCTCCTTTTGTCAAGTGAATTTATCTGTTTTGTGATTTTAACTTTTATTGGGTTGTTGTGAAGATTATTTATATGTATAAAAGTCAGACTCTCGTGACCACATAGGAGTGCTCGGTGAGTACTGGTGATAATTACTGATGACATACTAGCATCATTGACATTAAAGGTCTGCTGGTTGACTGGAGGGGCACAGACTTCTAGACTCAGAAGTAAAGACCGAGACTGTGAGGAACTGTTCAGGTCACGTAGAGAGGAAGCTGGTACAACGAGCTAACATAGTGGTCACACTCAACCCTCACTCTCTCACGAAACGTACACCCGACACAGGTGGGGGGGCGTGACCTGGCACGTCCTTCCATTTAGTTTGCTGTCTGAAAACTTTTAACTTAATCCATTTTCTTCATTACCACAGTCCCATCTTTTGTTTCACTGTTTTGAAAATCAATGTAAACAGATGCCTGGAGAAATCTTCAGTGTTCCTTCGTGTATTGGAATGTCCTTTGGGACATTGTTTCCAAGGCCCCTGGTCGCTTACGGTGTGAGGAGTGAGTTGGGGTCACACGGTGACTTTTGGCAGGTGGGCAGCGCCATGTCTTCCTCCTTCCTCGGTCAGATCAGTGACCCTGGTAAGAACTGTCTGTGCTCACAGCCCCAAAATGTGAGCCAGGGTTATAAATATATACTGTGCACCCCCATTTTATAATTCCAGGGTGCTTGTGGGAGCTGGTCCATCATGGCTCAGATAATGGAGCAGGAAGGGAGAAAAATGATTTCAGAGACTGGTCTCCAGCAGCCTGGGTCGTATAGGGGGCGTTCTTTTCAGCTGATTAGATATCGAATCCCTGAAATAGTTATGTGGTTATAATTAATATAATTTTAGAGGACTTTCTAGCATTGTAAAGAAAACTTTGTTTTAAAAATGGAATTTTGTGGCTCAGCACCCGTAGGTCAGTGGTTATGGCACCAGTCAGATACACCAGAGCTAGCGGGTTCAAGCCGGGCCAGGTCTGCTAAACAACAACCACCAACAAAAAAATAGCCAGGCATTGTGGCAGTGCCTGTAGTCCCATCTACTTGGGAGACTGAGGCAAGAGAATTGCTTCAGTCCAAGAGTTTGAGGTTGCTGTGAGCTGTGATGCCATAGCACTCTACCGAGGGTGACATCTCTGTCTCAAAAAAAAAAGAAAGAAAGAAATTTTGCTCTGCGTGGATGATTTTTTTTTTTTTGAGACAATCTCATTTTGTTGCCCTCAATAGAGTGCTGTGACATCACAGCTAAGAGCAACCTCAAACTCTTGGGCTTAAGCGATTCTCTTACCTCAACCTCCCAAGTAGATGGGACTACAGGCGCCTGCCAAAACACCCAGCTATGGATGATATTTTTAATGGTCACAAGTGAAAGACCTGGTCCCTTTAAGAATATAAAGCACGTCTGTGTCTGAGTGATGACACTATCAAGAGACTGTGAGCCCAGGATGGACGTCAGTGCTGTACAGACACAAACCAAAATGAAACTGGAGGGGAGGGCAGAAGGAGGGACCGTCCCTGGGCAGGACAGAGACTGTCTCTGAGCACCAGGCCGCCTCCACCTCCTGCCTCAGCTCAGGTCTTGGCCCTCCCTCTGGCTAAAGCTGCCGTGTGGCCACTTTGTGGGTTGGGGAAGGAAAGGGAGGGACTGGACCCCATCCTCACTGTCCTGGTAACCTGGACGGGCCGAACAGAGCTGGGGCCTGTGTCATGCCCAGAAGCCTTGTGACAGGTTGTGAGTGCACGTTCTGCTCGACTTTAGAAAAACAGGGTTATTTTAATAAGAAAGTAGGAGTGATGCAACCTCTTTAAATCATGTGGGGCACAGTGACTGTGTTAGTAGTTATATATCATTTTAATAAAATAAAAAGGACATAATTAAGTTCTGTTGTCAAAAGGCCTTCACAGCTAGATTCTCACAGTGGGCCGTCCAGGCACAGAGGCAGCAGCCTGGGCTGGGGATGGTCTGAGAGGCTGCTCAGGCCCCTCCGGGATGATGGTCCACAGCACACAAGCTTTGGGATGATGGGTCCACAGCACATGAGCTGTGGAAGATGACAGTTTCCCACACGCGAAAGTTCCACCTTAGCCGAAATGACCTGTTTACTGGATTTCCTATTGTAGAATTCTGGGTGACCCCATCACAGCACACCCCTTCTCTCCCTTTCCCTTCCCGAGCCCCTTGGCATCCCCCTCATCAGGCAACTGGTCCCTCCACCTGAGCATCAGTAAGAATCCCTGATCCCCATCCCCTCTGAAGGTTCCCGAGCTTTAGTCCACTTTGAGTCTTGCACCTAGTGGGCACTAAACTGTGTGGAATTTAACTGAATTCCAGAGACAGGTTCTTGGCCTGACAATGGATTTTACTTTCATTCAGGAAACAGAGTTTTCTCCTAGTTCACGTTGACAGGGTGAGGGCTGTGGCATGAGCCACCTGTCTCCCACGGCTAGGAAGTGGTTATAATGTTTAACTACGTAAAATGTCTTTTCACCTAATCAAGAAGTTAAGGAATCTATTGGCTTGGTGGGTGCCTCAGTTGTGTATAATCAGCTGCCAGGATGATTAGGCTCAGGGTGATTAGGCTCAGTCAAAGGAAATTAAAGTTGGTTTCTTCCACAAAGCTCTGAGAAGAGCTAGAGATTTCTAAAGCCACAGTCATAGCTGGTTCCTCTGGGGAGCTCAGACCCTGAGGGTGGGAGAGGCAAGAGACAAGAGAGCCAGGAACCAGCCTGAGGGCCCATGAATGCCTTAGATCCCAGGCAAGGCCTGGAGGACTCAGAACTCAGCTCCTGAGCACCTGCTCTGCCCACCAGCTGTGTGTGGACCGAGGGGAGGGCTGGCCCCAAGGAGCCTGCTGTTTCCCATGCAAGGTGGTAAACACCAGCTTCCCTTGGAATGTGTCATCAAAATAAATGGTCCGTGTTTGCCCCTTCTGCGTCTGGCCCATGACAAGATTGGCCGAGCTAGGGGGAGCGAGAGGGACAGATGGTCCCCCGCCGTTCCCCTTCTGTTTGGAGTGTAGGTTGACTGAGCCCTTTCTGTGCCTATCACATCACCCTCCCTGCTATTGGAGGGCACTTTCCCTGGACCCTCAGGCTGCTCCCGTAAGGGGCTCCATCTTCCTCATGTAAGCCTGTGGCAGCCCCCGTGACCAGAGGCCATCAAGTGTGACAGTGACATCCAGCTTCAAGGTGTCATCAGAGGGGCTGCAGTTCCGATGCTCTGAGACATCCTGAGTGATGTTGCAGGGTTCACTGCAGTGCCCAGCAGCTCGCTGGCCGGGCGTCGCCACGGTGACTCTCAGCAAGGACCCTCATTAGCGTGATCTACCGTCAAAGTCGAGGGTGAGTCTGACACCAAAACCGGAATTCTTTTGTTTAAAGGCATCGTTTTAAAGGTTGGTTAATAAATCCCTGTATAGTCTGAATAAAAATGAAAGGAAATATATGTTAATATCCATTTTATCCATGGATATTTATCCAATATCCATGTGAGGCTTCTCACATACCGTAAGTCGACACTCAGTAGGTATTGGGTGATGGTGTGACTTTAAAAGGAACAGGCTAAAAACCTTAAAAAGAAAATCAGAGGTAGAGAGAAGCATGACTCACAGCAAATGCTTGCCTTCCCTCAGGGCATCTGTGTCACCTGCCAGCAGACACTGAGTGCGTGGCCGCCTTCCAGGCACACCACCTGCAGAGGGTGTTTTCCTAGTTATGTGAAGTTCTAGCCAGTCTCTCCCCATGAGACAGAGGGAAGTGTCCACATAGCTCTGATGATTCAGAACACTTCTGAGGCTCACTCGGGGGACAGTGGGCTGTGCTGGCCTGGACTGCGTAGGGAACTCTCAGTTTTCTGCCCCTTAAAGCAAGCAAAGTGGAGGAGAGTGAGCTTGACACATGGAAGCTAGCTGGCCATGAGGCCTGCATGGGGTCTCAGAGGGACGGTGTGTCCGGTCCCTTCCTTGCACAATCAGCAACACGTAGACCCAGTGACCAGGAATCTTGTTTATCCGAGAGGAAACAATAAAAGGAGGGAGTGTGGGAATGCAGTCAAGAGTCCGTTTAGAACTGTGTCCGTCTATAGATTTAACTTTCTGGGTCTCATCCAAACTATCATGGAAAAATGGTCCAGCTTGGCCTTATAAGTGTGAAGCTGTGGGACGTATGTGCAAATCTGCAGTGAGGGGCCACATGAGAAGACAAGGTGAGAGCCTGCAGCTCCCCAGGGCTCTGTGGGGACATGCCCGTCCCTTTGTCAACATCTTAGAGCCCCCGGCCACTGTTACTCACTGTGTTCTCACCATTTTTGTTTTCAAAGTTTGCGTCCAGAATTGACTTTTGGCCGGGCATGGTGAGCCATCTGCAATCCCAGCACCCTGGGAGGCCGAGACGGGAGGATCCCTTGAGCTCAGGCGTTTGGGACCAACTGAGCAAGAGGAAGCCCCTGTCTCTGTTTAAATAAATAAGAGTTGACTTTGGGGCGGTGCCTGTGGCTCAAAGGAGTAGGGCACTGGCCCCATATACTGGAGGTGGCAGGTTCAAACTCAGCCTCATCCAAAAACTGCAAAAAAAAAAAAAAAAAAAGTTGACTTTTAGTAAATCACATCAAGAGAGCTTATGTCCATTCTGTGATGCGCAGCTTTTAATAAACGACCAGCAGTAGACACATTGTTAGGGAAAGTCTCCTGAAACCCTGGGTGCTGTGCCCGCCTTGATTCTCACAGTGGGTGTCGCCAAGCTCCAGCTCACTTGCATTAGGAATTACTGTTTTCACCTCAGTTGACTTGGTAAGCTGTTCTTAGGTGACACCAAGCTTATCTCAGGGTGGTCTTTTGACCACTACAACCCTTGGCTTCTAGACAATTATGGGACGCTTGCTAATTCTCAGCAGATACTTGTGCTGATGGGAGTGAGCGTGGCTGGGTGGTGAGGTGGAGGCTGGCCAGGTGGCCATCCATAATTCATTTTCAACCTTTTAGGGATGTGCACAGCTAGACTGTCTCAGCTGTAAATTCAGGAAAGTGCTTTCAAATATAAATGAGAAAATCATTTACCAGGATTGACTACTCGTGTAGTACAAACTGGGCAAATTTCTAAAGAAACAGCTCCTTAAAATAGAGCATTAAGTGCAGATAACCCCCGAGTCTCCTGGGCAAGTCTTGTGTTGCCCTCTAAGAAAACCCAACACTGGATTCAATCCAAGACTTTAATTGACTGGCATCTTGACAGATTGGAAACCAGGGGAAGCCTGGAGCTTCCAGGAGCAGGGAGGTTGCAGCCGTCTCCCCGTCCATGCTCTGTGCTTCTAAATATGCAACTTCAGAGTTTGGGTTGGTGAAAGAAAATACATGTTTAAAGCAGTCTGATAAAGAACCCCAGGTTTCAGTACATAGCAAGTCTGTTTTAATAGTATGGTATAAAGCACATTGCCTGCTTATTCAGTTAACACAGTGGAACAGTGGGCAAATGGAGACTTTGAGTGAAATGTGTACATTTTGACTGTGGTTCTTGATAACACTCAAAATTGTGTTTGCAAAGGGAGTGGTCATAGAGGGAGGCACTGTGTCCAGAGCAGAATGACGGTGTTGCCCAGGTTGGCGTTGAGAGTTGGAGGTTCGTAGAGAATCATGGGCAAATCGCACGGCAACGTAAACAGCCTGCCTGTCGTTTCTGCATTAATTGCTGCTCACAGCAGTGTTAATCTCTCGTTTTTGTCATTGCTTGTAAAGACCTCGTTAGCTTTATGACGAGACTGTGGATCATGTCACCTGGAAATGCAGCCTGGTGAGGGCGGGAGGGGCTCCTCGATGTTGGAGCACAGGCCACTTCCTGAGAGAATTCGTGTTCTCGGCTGATAAAGCCTCGTCCCTGAATGAAGCCCCCTGTTGTATTTTGTTGTTTTCTTTGCACAATATGTTCTTTTTAATGCTTTAATGATTTCCTGCTCAAAGGACAACAACCATAATGAACAAAACCTGCAGTGTGTCCAGAGTGGCGTCTGGGTCATCTCATTGACGGAGTAGGCCAGGCGATTGTCTCACCTTCTGTACTCAAACCTTGCATAGCCTACTGTTGAGATTTTAAAGCTGTTACTTAAACATCTTTTACTTTGTACAAATCCCCATCCAGGTCAGGCAGAAGTGTTCCTTCCTATTTTAACCCTAGTATTTGCCATCCTAGATCATTGCTCCTGTATTCTAAGCCAGATTAAATCCTTTTTTAGGTTTAAAAAAAACCACCTTCCTTAGAATTTGGTGGCCCGTTGCCCGTCATCTTGTCTCCCTCTTTTTAACCCTTTCAGCTTCTTGCCCGACTCTCAGCGACACTGAGCCTCACTCAGATCCTTTCTCTTCTCTGCTGCTCTTTTCATGAACCTGTGGGTTATTTTCACCTCTTTCCAAAAGAAGACGGATCAGTCCATCATAATACATGTCTTCTTTCTTCCCTGTTCTTGAGCCGGCTCCCTGGTCTCCCTCTGCACTTCCCGTCCCCCGCTGCGCACTGAGGTCCCTCCAGAGGAGCCTGCTACCTCTGTGTCTGCTCCCCTGGGGCACGGATGCTCCGCCATCTGCTTCTCTAAAAGATCACCCCACTTCCCTTTTCCTTCCTTCTTCTGCCTGATTATTCTTAGTGCCCACTGAGCCATTGTGTTTCCTCTTTGTCTTTCTGTCACACACACTCACTGACTCTGTGAGCCGTGAGTGCAGATGATGGGCACACCCTCCGTGTCCATACTTCATACTTCTTAATGCTTCATGAATGTCTCACACACACTACAACGCTGGATCCCAACAGCCCCCAGACGTGGAGGAGAACTGCATCCTCTCTCCCTGGGAGGAAGTTGACGTCCACGGCATTTCCAGTGTGTCCCCTGCCCAACCCAGGTATAGGGCCCAGGTCACCCCTCTGCCTGCTGTGCCAGGCCACCTCTCCGGCAGAAGGGTTGCACCCACTGAAAGTCTTCACCTTGTTAGGAGCTGGACGGAAATTAACCAAACCTTCGTTGTGCTTTGCAGATGAGAGCCCCTACACTAAGTCCACCAGCCAGACAAAGCCGCCTGATGGAGCGTTGGCTGTGAGGAGACAGAGCATCCCAGGTTAGACCAGACTGTTGGGTTTTCCAGCTGTTTTGCTTTTGAATCCTGTTGTTTGATGACCCTAAATAACTCCAACGTGGTAACAAAAACCGTGTTATTTCATAGCACGTAGACTACATTCTACACGACTCAGTCACACAATACTCATGAAAGCCAGACTTTGGGAGGCCTTCCCACCTAGTGAGGGCTTAGTGAGGGCTGTCCTGTGGCTGGTCACGGCCGGCCCCTGCACACCGACCTGTGTGTGCGTCAGCGCTCCTCATCACCAGCTCTCGCCTCTGTGTCAGGGGAGACTTATCACAGCTGCACCCACTTCTTCAAGAGAAGCAGCTGGCAGAACCGAGGGGCTAAAAACTGGGGGCAGATTTGTGTGTGCTCAGTAAAGGTCAATCCTCTCTCTTCTCCCTTTGAATCTGCTTGCCTTGGGCAACTCTTCGGATTCTGAGATCTTAGGAAGGTGTGATTCTGATTCTTGCAGTCTAGTGAGGGATATCTGTGTTTCTCCAAAAAACATTCTAGAGAAATATCTTAAGATGTCTATACCCTGAAGCTTCAATATTTTGGAGCTTTGATTTTGAGAATGACACAAAACCATTTAAGTTCTCAAATTAAAGAGGAAAGGAAATTCAAAATATTATTCAAAGTTTATCTGAACTAGATAATTCATGGGAAAAAAATCCTTGGGAAAGCAATCATACTTAAGAGAAGGGTTAAGGAATGTGAATGCATTTAAACATTTTCCAAAAATAAGATGTTTATATATTTTATACAAATAAATGGAGTATAGCTAAGGTTTTAAGCTACAGGATTTTAGAGTACAGTTTTAGCAACTCGGGAGAAACAAAGCATTGTTTCCGACATAAAATTAAATGGTTTGGCAAATCTGCTGGTGAGAGGGGGAATTATCCATTTGGATAAAGAACAAGGTGAGTTCAGTTTCTGAGCAACCCCACTGTTGATTATTATTTTATTTTCATAAGATTTCTATGTGGTTTTTCTTACTCTCGTTCTGAAGGCTGAGATCTATTTTGAAGTACGTGGCTTATAAGGAGACATATTATGAATACGTTGTACGTGGATGTTTGGGTGCTTTGAAGATTCCAACGTAATTTGAATTCTGTAACTAGAAGGCATCATCAATGCTGAGATAGCTTCTATTTGGTGCTATGACACAGACCTCTTAGCCCCAGAGTGCAGCTGCAGCTGGCTGTGGATTGTCTGTCTGCCTTCCCCTCACAGCAGCGAGGAGGTGTCATGGTCCAGTGAGGAGGTGTCCAGGGTCCAGTGAAGAGGTGTCCAGGGTCCAGTGAAGAGGTGTCCAGGGTCCA
>NW_003852533.1:4588275-4598641 GCF_000181295.1 Otolemur garnettii | reverse complement strand
GGCATCCGTCCCGCCACTTTACGTGACACTGAGCGTGCACACCAGACGGCATCCGTCCCGCCACTTTACGTGACACTGAGAGTGCACACCAGAAGGCATCTGTACAGCCACTTTACGTGACACTGAGAGTGCACACCAGAAGGCATCCGTCCCGCCACTTTACGTGACACTGAGTGTGCACACTAGAAGGCGTCCATCCTGCCACTATACGTGACACTGAGAGTGCACACCAGAAGGCATCAGTCCCACCACTTTACGTGACACTGAGCATGCACACCAGACAGCATCCGTCCCACCACTTTACGTGACACTGAGAGTGCACACCAGAAGGCATCCGTCCCACCACTTTACGTGACACTGAGCATGCACACCAGACGGCATCCGTGCCGCCACATTACATGACACTGGCCATGCACACCAGAAGGCATCCATCCTGCCACTTTACATGACACTGAGAATGCACACCTGACGGCATCCGTCCCGCCACTTTACTGACACTGGCCATGCACACCAGAAGGCATCCGTCCCGCCACTTTACGTGACACTGAGCGTGCACACCAGAAGGCGTCCATCCTGCCACTTTACGTGACACTGAGCATGCACACCAGAAGGCGTCCATCCCGCCACTTTATGTGACACTGAGAGTGCACACCAGACGGCATCCATCCTGCCACTATACGTGACACTGAGCACACCAGAAGGTGTCTGTGGTCTAGTTATGTCACTGCACATATTTGAAGGCCAGATTTTTTCTGTAAGTCATTATAGTACCTTTTAAGTTACATGGTACACCCCCAAAGCTGGCTAATCATAACTCTTAGCTCATGAGACACAAACGATTACTAATTATAAGTTTTCCCTTCTGTTGCTCCTTCTGTCAGATTTAACAGCCCCTGGAAATGTGACCTCCTCTGTGGGCTTTGCAGGGTGCTCACCCTGCTCTGACCAGGGACAAGGGCTATCTGTTCACTCTTACGATGTAGGGGACTAGAGTCATCAGGAGTGTGGGAAATCTTCTTGGTTATTTAGAATAATCCAAGAAAAAAGATTGAATCAGCCAGAGGGCTAAATAGTTATTAGCTGATTGTTACTCACTATTATGTTAAGGAGAAAAATAATGAACCTCTCAGGAACTGCTTCCCCACTGACTAATGACTTAGGTGTTTTGAGTCTTCATTGTCTCACCTTAAAGCACCTATGAATTCTTATTTTGGCAAAAAGAAGTGAGTATCCTCAGATCTAGGTCCAAGAAGTCACTTAAAGGGGGATTAAACCCAGCGTCCAGCAGTCTTGACCAATCACTCACCATGCCCAGGTTTCCTCATCCATGTCTGTAGGTGGCAGGGTTGGGGGGGGGAGCTCGGGGCACGGGGAGGAAATGCCTGCTCCTTGTACTTACTGGAACTTCAGCTGAAAAATCCCAACCGGGTCTCTTGGTGGACTCCACTGTCCCCAGGGAGCCTTGAGGGTGAGAAAAATGTCACACCTTTGTCTCCTCCTGTGCTCGCCTCCCAATTTTGCTTCCCTCAGGGTTTGTCACCAGCCTGGCAGCGAGGAAGGCTGCACCAAAGAAAGGCTGGAGGACAGAGCTTAGCTGGTCACCAGCCCCATCTCTCAGGGCAGACGCTCCCAAGGCAGGTGCAGCCCAAGCCCCAGGAGCTGCCCCAGCCCCTCCACTCACAGTGGCCCAGTGGTGGGGCTTAGATAGCCGCTCCTATGAGCACTTTCCCTAATTGGGGGTGAGGGGGATGAGAGGCAGCAGGATCATCTCTAGCTTCTCCTTCCTAAGTCTGCACACTTTAAACTGGCCTTTGAACCTCACTCCACAAACATAGATCTAGGGCTTCCTGGAGCAAAGATGTAATACATATATACAAATAAGATTTCCTAACATGGGCTCCACTATTTCCATGGCATAATGAATAACTTTTAACAATTCAATCCCAAAGAAGTAAACTTAAATGTTAACAGAAATATAATTTGCTTCTCACTCATATTAAAATCTTTTACTCCTGTCTAAACTTAAAATAACTACAGCAATTATTTTATAATCATAAGCCAAATATGTGTCTCTCATTAAATGCCAGTTCTGACTGTAAATCCTTTCATCCCCTCTTTTTCTCTTCCCGAAAAAGGGACTGGATTAAACATCTCTTAGGAGCAAAATGCATTTGCTTTGGATAAAAGGGAAATACATTATTCATGTTATTTGGGAACTTGTCATTTTATTCATGTCTCTTGTGGTATAAAATATTTACAAAAATTTTAGTTTTTTATAAGGTTTTGTAAAGTTTTTAATAATGATGCTTAAAAATGAAGTGATTGTCTCTGTGACACTAAACTGTACATTAAGAGACTTAACATTCTGTTAAGAATATTAAGGAAGCATATTTTCAAACTCATTTCTGCCCCTATTTTTGAAGACAAGGTAAATTCAGAGGACGAAGGTATTTTGAACTAACACATTGCACCAGCTGTCTCAGTCTATTGAAAAGAATCGGTGGGTCTGCGTCTCCTTTACTTGACCGGTTACTGTTGAATCACAGTTTGACCACTTGGAAGCTTTGTCCAGATTATTGGAGAAAATCTGTAAGGTCTCTGAGTTTGACAGATTTCATAGCAGTTTGTGGCTTTGCCCCTCAGATGAGGCCGTTAGCAGTGTCTGCCAAGCACCTGTGACGGGGGAGGACAGCAGGTCGCTAGACCCAGAGCCTGAGGGCAGCATGTCGCTTGTTTGACCTCTTTTTTCTGCACAGAGTATCTTTCTTTGCTGAAATTAATTAGTTTTGACATTTCTTGGTAATTGGCAGATACAAAAAGACGTCACAAGTTTATGTCTATTGCATTTCCAAACTTTGGTACACCAGGGAAAATTACCTTTAATCTGTATCCAGAGTGAGCCCACAAAAACTTGTGTGGGATTTTTCCCCTCCAAGAATACAAGAAAAGCCACTTCTTACTCTGGTTATAACAGAATGCAGTTGGCCCAGTCTCCTCTGCTCCTGGTGCGTAAGTTGAGTACAATCTGAGCCGGGGACCTGCACTATACCAGAGCCCATGTGTGTTCAGCCAGGCTGCCAAGACTGCACCAGAGAAGGGCCCAGCCACCAGGCCATCAGAGCCACACAGGTCCCCAGTGTGACTGCCCCAGAGAAGAACCTAGACACTGGGCCGTCAGAGCTACACAGGTCCCCGGTGTGACTGTCCCAGGGAAGGGCCCAGCCGCTGGGCCATCAGAGCCACACAGGTCCCCAGTATGACTGCACACGGGGGCTTCACAGCTCTGCCACTGTTCATTTGCCATCTGGGGCTGGTCCTGCTCCTGCCTCCTCTCTTTAGTCCCACCATTGGACCCTTCAAAAGACAGGTGAGCTCAGAGATGGGAGCCCAAGGTCAGCATAATCAGACAGGTGTGAAATGCCATACAAAGAATGCAGCAATTACTCCAAGACATAGAGTTAGAAGCTGCTATTAGTGAAGATATGGCCAGCGAGGGAAGGTGCTATGGGTAAGCCCTCTGTGCCCAGATTCGCAGCGCCCTGGTGGACCAGGGGTGCACCCAAGAAGCCCCTCACTGTCCCATCAGGGAGAACCTCAGACCAAGGTGTTTCTAAGATCTCCAAGTCTAATGGGAGCTGCAGATACCTCTGAGATTCCGCCCCTCCCTGTTTCTTATTTTTTCCATATTAGTTATCAGTATCTGAAACTAACTGCTAACTTCGTTTTTCCCTTCTTAGCCCTCAGCTAAAGTGTAAGCTATGTGAGGACAGGTGTTGCATTCACCTGCTCACTGTGGTGTCTGGTGTATAGAACAGAGCTGAGTGTACCTGAGACCCTCAGTCAGCACTGGCGGAATGGACAGGCAAGGGCCAGCAGGCAGGTCTCCTCTCTGAGGGCTGTGTGACCTTCTGACCAGTGCACGTCCTACAGGGAAGTCCCTGCTGGCCACATGTCTCGTCTCTGTCTGGTGGTCTCAGCCTCGAGGCTGCACCAGACACAACCTTCCTCAGGAAGATGTCTGCTGCCCGAGGCTCATGAATGGAATACAGATCAGCCAGAGCCTGGAGACTTTTAAAGGCCATTTGTCTCCGTTTGAGCAGAAAATGTCTGTTCAGTCCTATAATACCTGATGAGGAGGTTTGGGTGGGCAGAACCATGAAATTGACAAGATGGGAGTGATTCAGTCAAGTGTTCTGCCTACAGAAAAGGACTGGAAAATGCAGAGGAAGAACTCCCAGGGCCTGTACAGAGTAGTGTCAAGCAGAACCTGGTACTTATGTCAGGTGTGCAGGAGAGGCCCCCGGGGACTGATCTGGTTTGCCCTGCGGCCAAGTAGGTACCAAGCTCTACTGTGTCTGAACTGCTCTCACACCTTGGTGAGCAAAAACACACTAAGTGGGACAGCAAGTGAGTTTTAAACAACAGCTCTTCAGCAGGAGGGTTAGAGAGGACCTGCTGGTGGTGTGTTAGGACCGTGCATCACAGGGTGGGGCCAGGTCAGGGCCATGTTCCAGCTGCACACGTCAGTCAGACAGGGCGACCCTGATGACAGCCAGTGTCAGCTCCCAGCATCTGAGCAAACTTCTTCAGGAAAAGGCTTTCCCTCTATTCCTTTTACACTGAAGAAAAACGAATTCTGCTTCTCTGCAGACTCGGTAGACCCTTACCTGGCATTTTTACATGAAAGGACTTGAGAGAATTAGGCTGGGTGGAAGTTGAATTGCTTGATTGGTGCAGGGGGAAGTGAAGGAGCATCTCGTGTGGTTTCAGGATGAATAGAGCAGTTGAGCCTTCTCCTGAAACAAGCTCTTGCCTGTTAACGACTTCACTTCCCAAATTTCAGTCACTCACACGTCATCTTCATAATTTTTGTGGTGTATATGTTCCACCTGCACTTAACTAATATGATTAAATTTCACTTAGCTGTATCCTAAGCTTCAGTATCTCTGATTTGACATGCTAATTGTATTTTTCTAATACACGTTTAAAATTCTTCTAACTCTGAAAATTAAGAACAAATGTTCCTGTGTCCTCTCAAATCACCTTCACCTCCGGGCATCTGTGCTCCCAGTACTGTGGGAAACGCAGCTTACTGAGGCCTCTCCGAGGAAAGGACTCCAAGCCCCAGGCTGCACTTTGCTCACCCTAAAGATGTGGTTGATGATCATCTTGTAGAGACAAGTAGTTTGGATGAGTGAAAGGAAAAAAAGTAGTAAGGGAGAAGAAAGAACAGAAGCAAAGCTTAGGGAACAGAGAGGGCGGAACAGTCATGACAGTGACCCAATCCAGGGAGGGGGGAGAAAGTGGAGAGGGCGGTGGGGGTGACAGTCGGGCGGCCGCCCTTTGTCCTGTTAGGTTCCGAGCATCACTCTAGCCATTTATGTGAAATCACAGTATTTCTTCTTCGTAACACCACCGGGATAAGTTCTGTCTCTCCCCCTCATGGACGGGCCACCTGCCGTTCTGAAAGCTGCAGCTCCTTGTCCACGATCAGAGAGCTGCTGGAGCTCTCGAAGCCTGAGGTGGACATGCAGAGCCCCAAGGAGTGGGCAGGGGAGCTGGGGAGGGCATCCTGACCAGCAGTGATTGGCAAGCCTTCCAGGGGCCACCCAGGCCTCTGCCAGAAGTGACGAGAGGTGCGAGGTGCATGGGAGCCTCTGTGTGGCTGACTCTGCCCCCACTGGCTGGCACCCTTGGGTAGAGGCCGGCTAGTGAGTAAAGGCCTGGGGTGATGCACCCAGGGCGGTGGCACTGGGGGTTCTCTTAGGGTAGGTGGTAGCTTAGGGTAACAGGGATGGAGAGGACAGACACGCAGAACCTCAGCCACGCCATCAGTAACTCCGCACATGTGCAACTTTCACAGGCTTCAGTTCAAGGGAGAGATGTGAAAATAGGCTGAGCAGGCTGTTAAGTGTATATTCTGAAACCTTGAAACAGATGAGACAGCATGGAATTCCTGTATCCACTGATCTTTCTCTAAACACTTCATAGGATTTGTTCCATTATGGGGTTTGGACTCAGTCAAGGGACCACAGCTGGGGGTCTGTAGGTCTCTGTGTGCCCCTGAGGTGCAGGCTCCCCACCCTGATGCCCCCTACACATGCACACACGCATACACACCCATACACGCACATGTGCACATATATGCACATGCATGCATACACAATACACACGCTTGTACATACACACCCATCCACACATACTTGCACATACACCTCAACGCCCAGACTCATCTTCCAGCTATGTACATAGTTCTTAAATGGTTCAGCCCATCTTTCCAGCATGGTAGAAATAGTCTCTGTTCCTAACTCTTACATATATTTGATGCTCTTCTTAGTAGTGACTTAACCACAATATTTTTTATAGAGTTGAGGTCTTGATATGTTATCCAGGCTGGTCTCGGACTCCTGGCCTCAAGCCACTCTCCCTTCTCAGCCTTCCAAGGTTCTGGGATTACAAGTGTGAGCCACTGCACCCAGCCACAATTTGGTGCATTCAAAAGAGAGTTACAAATTTAGAACATAGCACCTAGGATGGAGCCCTGCCCTCCTTCACCAGAAACCTGGACTTGCTTGTGAATGGTGAGCTGCAGGCCGTGGGCACCGTTCTCCAAAAGCCCTAAAGCCACAAACTTCCATAGGTTGTTATGAGAGATCCCTCTAACATCCCACTGAAATACTAAATATTGCACCGCCTATGTATTATCGTTCTTTGAGGTGTTGGTTTGCGTGTGCTGTTCTTCAGTGGGGTGATAATAATAATCCTAAGATGTTTGCAGGACGTACCCCAGAGGTCTAGGATTTCTAGTCCTCCTCTGTGAAAGCTGAGATGCTCACCCATTTCAGCCTTTTAGAAAATCTTTCCTTTTAATCTTCATTTCACAATCTTTCTTTTAATTCTCTGACTTAAATTTATCTCATGTGTTTATTTGGTCATTGATCTGACTCTAGAAAGTTGGAGATTTTTAAACAGTTAGAGTATTTTTTAAATATCACTTTGCCTGCCTTTGGCATAAACTTTCTTTTATTTTAATCTCAAATCCCAGCCTTTCTAGTTTGAGATTTTTCTCCTTAGAAGCCCCTGCAGACTTGTCATTGGAACTGAGTGGCTCATGTTGCCCCAGGCTAGACGTGACTTGGTGCCCACTCCTGCAGGCAGCACGTGTCCCTGTGCTCCTGTTCTGGACTAGAGAGCTCAGGAAGCTTCCCTGGTCGTCCTTAACACCTCCTGGCAGCTGCAGGTCTCAAGTGGTTGCCTTGTCTATAATCTAACAAAGTAAATCCCGGAATTGTCCTTTCGAGGGTGCCAGACGGAGGTGACTGTGGTTATGGTGACGAGGGCTCTTCTGCTCTTCAGACAAGAGGAAGGAAGGGAAGATAATGTTAGCAAGGTGCAAAACAGTGAAGTGGCAATTGCTAAAAATGCTGATTGTATCTAGTACTATCAAGGGTACAGGAAAATAAAAATATTTGCATACCGTTCACAGGAGAACAATTTTTTTGGAAGACACATTGGTAGCATCAGTAAGAAAGTTGGAAAATGTACACACTTCATCCAGCACTTGTGGAAATGTGCCTCGTAGGTAGCCTCCGACTTGTGCATGAAGTAATTATACTTGCCTACTTACAAGATGTGGTGAATTTTGAGAATTATCCCCAATTGGAAAAGAAATGTTTTGAAAACAAATAGGCACACTCCCCAACAAGTGCTGTGCCATAGCGTCACTGGCTGCATCTGACGGAGCATTTTGGGGGCTTGGGCAGTGGGAGTGGGGGGCCTCTCCTGCTCTGCTGCCCTCACTGCTGAAAAGTGGGGTCTGAGTGTCCCTCCAATTACCTTTCGTGGACGTGTGTGGGCATAGTTGCCCAAGAGTGGGCAGGACTGGGAATAAATTATTCCCACAAATAAGTCTACAAAGATGTTTGTGGAGCTAATTCAGGAAATTTTGGGAACAACTTAAAATATATACCAATAGAGAGATGGTTGTCATCCTGTGTCACTGAGCCCAGTGTGGGTTAAACATTTGTGTCTGAAAAGAAAGTGGAAGGTCAGAAGTTTCCTCTGAGATGGGAAAGGACAGGAAGGACAGTGTGCTGGTATACACCTGCTGGCCTCCGAGTCTCATGGTGAACGTTGACCCCAGCACTGGAGACAAGGCCTCGTGGGAGGGGTTCAGTCATGGAGAGAGGACCTGTGACCCATTGGGGGTCCTGACTAGGTCCTGCCACCCTGAGATAATCACTGAGGTCTCACTTCAGCAGTTAAAATAAAAGCCGGTTGTTTAAAAGCTCCTCACCACCTTCTCCCTCACTCACTCCTGCTCTCACACCTCTCCCCTTCTGCCTTCAGCTTTGGTTGGAAGCTCTGCTCACCAGAAGCACAGGCTGGTGCAAGGTTTCTTTTCCTTTCTTTTCCTTTTGTGTTTTTTGAGACAGAGTCTCACTTTGTCACCCTCAGTAGAGTGCTAGGGTGTCATAACTCACAGCAACTTCAGACTCCTGGGCTCAAGCAATTCTCTTGCCTCAGCCTCCCAAGCAGCTGGGACTACAGGCACCCACCACAATGCCTGGCTGGTTTTTCTATTTTAGTAGAGACTCGCTCTTGCTCAGGGTGGTCTCAAACTTTGGGGCTCACCTGCCTCAGCCTCCTGGAGTGCTGGAATCACAGGGAGTACAAGTACAAGCTGCCAGTGTTTCTTGTACACCACGCAGAACCTCTTTTCTGTATGAATGACCCAGCCGCAGGGGCTCCTTCGTAACAGTGGAAACCAGACTAGCATTGACTAGCTCAAGTGCCCTCAGGCTTTGCCTCAAATACTTTTATATCACTGGACTCTTGCACTGAAATGTATTTCTTTATTACCTGTCAGAATCATATCTTAGGGAGCCACCCCAGGCCCAGCACTGCAGGCAGGAAAGAAGGATTTCCGCAGGCTGATGCCACACAGAGCAGCAACCTGACATATCTATGCACCTGTCAGGAAGGCCACTTATGAAAGAGAACCTCAAAAATGTGAAAGTCTCACCCTTCATGTGAAAAATGAGAAAATGCACAGGATGGTGGCTCACACCTGTAGTACCAGCACTTTGGGAGTCCGAGGGAGGAGGATCATTTGAGATCAGGTGTTCAAGACTAAACTAAGCAATACAGCAAGATACAGCCTCTACCCAAACCAGGAAAACTAGCTGGGCATCAAGGGAGGTGCCTACAGTCCCAGCTACTTGGGAGGCTGAGGCAGGAGGATCCCTTAGGCCGAGGAATTGGAGGCTGCTGTGAGCTGTGATGATGCCATAGCACCATAGCTGGGGCAACAGAGTTAGACCCTGTCTCAAAAAGAAAAAATGGGAGAGAGAGAATAAAAAAATAGAAGCCTTGAAACAAAAATGATCAATGGTTCAAATATTCCAGGTTATATGGAAAAGGGGTCAGTGTGCTCTCCACAATCTTAGAGGCGGAACTCATGTACAAGAGGGCACAGAGACATTGCCACTGGCTGAGGGCCACACACGAACTCTTTCTGGCCAGTGGGTGCCATGAGGTGGCACCAGGGCCCTTCACCTGTCAGGTGCCCACCATTGCACAAGTGTGACCCTCATGACCGTACACATGATCACCCCCTGGCCTGCTCCGTCCAGTTATCTGACCAGTGCCTGTGTGTGCACACTTAGCTCATGCTCTGAGTATGGGTTATAAGACACTAGATTTGGAAACAACTTAAGTAGAACTTTCTACAAAGTCCAGATTGTGGAGGAGCGGGGGCCTTGGGGCTCACTGCCCTGTATGAGCCCAGCCAATCACTGTCCCCGAGGGGAGCTGATCTGACTCCTTGGGTTTCATGCTCTGTTTCCCACTGTGAGACATGAGATGTGGCGAGGACCATGTGAGTTAATGTCCATGAAGCATCCGTCCACGTCACCTATGGCTGTGTAACAACACACGCACTATCAGAAGGCAGCAGCCCAAAATTTCATGTCTGTCATCTCAGTTTCTGTGGGTCAGGGTTCTAGACCGGGCCTGTCTGGTCCCCCTTCAGGTCTCACAGAGGTACAATCCAGTGCCAGCAAGGGCTGCAGTCTCAGCTGAGGCTCGTCCAGGGAAGGACTGGCTCTCAGTTCAGGCCAGGGTGTTGTCCCTGCTGGCTGCCCAGTGGGGCTGCCGTGTCCTCAGAGCCCATGTGGGAGGAAGCACAGCCAGCACGAGGGCCATGATAGTCATAAATGTGTGACCACAGACACATGACCGCATAAAGGTGATCACATATACATGACCAAATGCATGTGACCACACACATGACCACAGACACATGACTGCATAAAGGTGATCACATATACATGACCACATGCATGTGACCACACACATGACCACA
>NW_003852533.1:4583235-4587948 GCF_000181295.1 Otolemur garnettii | reverse complement strand
AAGGTGATCACATATACATGACCACATGCATGTGACCACACACATGACCACAGACACGTGACTGCATAAAGGTGATCACATATACATGACCACATACATGTGACCACACACATGATCACAGATACATGACCACATAAAGGTGATCACATATACATGACCACAGACACGTGACCACACACATGACCACAGACACGTGACCACATAAAGGTGATCACATATACATGACCACATAGCCACGTGATCACAGATGTGTGACCACACACATGATCACAGACATGTGACCACATATGTGCAATCGCAGATATGTGAACACGCACAAGTGATCACACACATCTAGACCCTTCACTGTGTCTGCAGGCTGGACACACATCAGAGGTCATGCCCCTAATCGAGAGGCGGGACCTCCCGAGAGCTCTGGGCGTCAGGACTCAGAGAGCCTGGGCTCCGGGTGCTCACAGTCGGGCCTGGTGCACACAAAGTGCTTCCTGAGTGCTGGCGGTCGCCGTGATGCTGTTGCAGAAGGTGTGGGTGCCTCCTGAGAAGATGAGCCCACATCTGGGGCTTTCAGGCAGGAGCCGGCCAGTGGCTGTCAGCACTGAGCAAAGACGACAGAAGGGTGGCAGGGCTCGACCTGATGGCCCTCTAGGTCCCCTGTGACCCAGTGGTCACCAGGCAGGGACCGGCCGCCCTCCCACAGCCTCGCCAGTGTCGTCATGGTTCCCCACTGCTTTCCTTTTGTGTCCCATCTTTTTAAATTTTTCCCTGATTTCACCTGTGTAAAATGGGAGTTACAGCATCCTGTATGACTTTCTGTGAGAACTATAGGAATTCTGGTTCCTCAGAGAACAGCTGTACCTGGGGTTGAGGTGGGAAGGAGGGAGGGAAATTATCTTATCAACCAGCAACTTAGTTCCCCAAGGAATTCCCCAGGTCTCCACCTGTCCCTTTTCCCCTCTCAAAACCCTAGCAGGTTTGTGTGCTGGACTGCACTTAATGAAGGCCGTTAGCATGTTCCCGGAAAGGGGAGCAATGAGCTGGGCCTCTGGGCTCTCTGGACTCGGGGCTGATGTGTGAGGGCTTTGCCCATCTGATTCTCTGCTAGGTTCACCCCTGTACCCGTGCGCCCCTGCAGCTTGTCCTGAGGCCTGGCAAACACAAACTTCCCACCTAGCGACCAGCCTCAGCAGAGGCTAGCAGCACAGAATCCAGTACATAGCAATGTCACCAATGCACATGTCAGCTCCGTCTCTGCGCTTAGACTCTGAGAAATGTGACCCAAGGACCATACAGCCAGCCCAAGTGCACCCTCTGTGGTGCCCACATCTGGCTCTTGCCCCTTTTGTGGGGAGAATAAGTGGGAATGGCTGAGGAACTCCAACTCCAGCAACTGGGTATTAGAAATGCAATGCTGAGAAGCAGCCCTGCTATTTCTTTAATTTAAGCAACTTCCCAGGGGAGCATTCGGGTGTTAATTGCCTGTGCACTTCTTTACCTGACAGGCATGTCCTTGTGCACCTAGGCTGAGAAGCAATTATGTGGTGCTCTCGGGGCTCTGGGAGATATTCCTTAAAGACGGCAAAGGCAGTGACAGGGCATTGTTCTTTTAAAGGGAAACTGTCCTGTTTGTGCTTGATAACTATTGTACTCAGGCCACACGAATCTGTGAAAGGGAAATGTGTAATAGAAAAAAATCAAGACAAGAGTAATATGTTTGCAGGAAATACATATCCAGGCTGCAGATATGAGAAAAACCCATTCCTTTGTATGCTCATATCCCCGAGTTTATCACACATTAAACAAACAAAACAGTGAGCCTGTCTTTAGATATTCAGCAAGGAATATCAGCAAGTACAAAGTTGTTACTTTCTGGAACTTGTGTGGCCTTACAAATAAAGGCTGTCCAGTCACTCAGTACAAAACAGTAAATGTTTTTTTACCCGTAGTGTGAGAGTGACTCTCACAGTCCAGGCGAACTACCCCGTTTGTTAGAATGTTTCAAATTTGTGTTCAAAAAGTGAAAGAAAAATAGTCTTAGAACTTTTAATTGGAATTCAGAACTCTTTTTTGGTAAGGCTCACTTTGTCAACTTGGCCAAGCCAACACTTCCAACTCAGATTAAGCAAGTGGTATCATTGAAAGGAGACTGATTCAGAGTCAGAATGCAGGACTTAGGGTCTAGCAAAATGATTTGCCTTCTATGTGTCCTTAGGCTAATTATTTAATCTTGAAAATCTTTAGAATTATTTTTGTCTTTAGGATTCTGTGTTGCTGTGAAAATTGGGTGTATGTGACTTAAATGCTATATGAGTGTGAAGTTAGGTTATCAGAGGAAGACCTAGGTATTTGGGTTTCTGAAACTTGCCCAGTTTGAAGGGAGGGAGCTCTTCAAGAAAAACAATACAAACGTCATTTCCATATTGATAAGCCACATAGTGGGGTGAGCACATTGCTGGGCTCCCTCTCAGGACTCCCAGAGACACCTGTGCCAGCCAAGGTCCCAGGAATTTAAGACTCAATAGCTTAACCTATGATCCACTGCCCTGTCTCACTTACACATGCGTGCGTGTACACACACACACACACACACACACACACACACACGAGGCCAGACAATTACGTTCGCCAACTCGTCCCAGAGAAAGTGCTGCGCACCTTGCAGCTGAATATCCCTATAGTCACCTGTACATCCTCCAGCAAGCTGTGCTCCGACCCCAGCACCCAGTTCGCCCTTCAGAGCAGTTCTGGAACTGTTTCTGGAGTGGCTGTCAGAGCTGTGGTCCCTGCTGCACGTCTTGGTGGCTGTGAACCTGGAGTGAATCCCACAGTGGTTCTTGGACCATGAGGCTGGGATGTCATCACTGCCAGTTATCTGGTACTGTCCTGCTAATATGACTGGATAAACATAGCTCCCTGAAGTTTCAGGAAATAACCGAGTAGGGACCATTTGAGGAAGTCTTAGATATGTTTATGCAAAGTTTTCTGTCAATACCATCCCATGGGATCAAGGAAGTGCAGGAATCCACACTTGGAAGTGAGGCCCCCTGGGGGGATCAGGGCACCCCAGCTCCCTCCCCCCACCCCCGTGCCAAAAGGACCCCATAGCGGGCGAAGGGGGAATCATAGCACCCCAGCTCCCTCCCCCAGAGGCACGGAGGGGTGACTTGGTGAGTGACTTCCTTACTGGCCACGTACAGAGTGAACAGATCCCTTGGGTCAGGAAGGGCAACCCCTACCTGAGTCCAGGGCCCTGCTGCCTCCCCGGGCCCAGGCTGTGGTGTAAATGTCACACTCTCCTTGTCCCCACTGCCTTCTGGGCCTTCAGGTTCAGAATTTGCTCCTAGACTTTGATAAAAACATGCAGAGGCTAATGCTCACCTACAGATCGTGATAGAACAATCAAAGCTTTTTCATTATGAACATCAAAACTGCAAAGATGATGAACAGGGAAAGAAAATTAAAACTCCCCCAGAGGCAGCAAGTAGCATGGCGGGGCCAGCGAGCCCTGCGTGGTGCAGCTGCACTCGCTGAAGACGGGTGATGTGAGAGTCACGCTGACGCCAAGTGCCATTAACCCCCTTGGTGAAACAGGCCAGCCTGGTGCCCTGGAGCCTGGCTTAGCATGATGCATTCCTGGTTGTCACTTCAGAACCCACTCAGCTGTGTTGGTCAGAGCCATGCCCATCATCCTCCCAGTCGGACCTGAGTTAGGGACCCCAGACATCTTCAGACACAAGGACCAGGCGGTGTGGGCAGTGAGCGTCCCCACCCAGGAGCAGCCTGCCTTCTCCAAGCCCTGTCTCCACATCTCCACATCCAGCCCCAGAGTCCTCTTTGTTCTAACAGTGAAGGTGATTCTCTGACGCTGTTGGCTCCATCGTGGCGGCTGGTTCTCAAGTGTTCAGCAGATTCTTCTGGATGTTCCCAGTCCTGACACACAGCAGCTCAGAAAGTAGTGCCCAAATCCCACAGAGCCCCTGGATTATGTCACGTCCGATGGAAGAAGCAATGCTGACTTTAATTCAGGTGCCCGTGGGGGTGATGAGGGAGAGACACGAGTGCTGACACCTGCCTCTCATCACAGGCTGGGCTTGGGACAGTCTCACAAAGTAGCTCTTCTGAGATTTAGTCCTTTAGAGATGTGTGAGGACTTTGTGTGCATCACACCTGGGTCTGGGGGAGTGACCGGTTCAGGCTGTGAAATGGCAGCACTCAGCCTTTCCTATGAGAACAAATCGATCAGTTTCCCAAAAGCCAGACAGCTGCGTTCAGGGTGAGATCTGTCTGTGTCCCTGGATGTCACCAACTGACCATGAAGTTCACCCAGTTCCAGAACAGCCAGTTTCCTCTGCCTCCAAAACCAGTGTAGTGTTTGTGGCTGAGCAAGACGCCCACTTCAGCCAGCTTTGCTGAGGGGTTATCAGTACTGCACGCATCTGGCCTTGGGGTGTCAGCGGGGCGCATCCAGCCACATCCCAGCTCCCTGGTGTGTCAGCAGGGCGCATCCAGCCACATCCCAGCTCCCTGGGGTGTCAGCAGGGTGCATCCTGGCCACATCCCACCTCCTCCGAGTGTCAGCAGGGCACATCCAGGCACATCCCAGATCCTTGGGGTGTCAGCTGGGCGCATCCTGGCCACATCCCAGCTCCTCAGGGTGTCAGTGGGGCGCATCCAGCCACATCCCAGCTCCCTGGGGTGTCAGCAGGGCGCATCCAG
>NW_003852533.1:4580515-4582733 GCF_000181295.1 Otolemur garnettii | reverse complement strand
GGGCGCATCCAGCCACATCCCAGCTCCCTGGGGTGTCAGCAGGGCGCATCCAGGCACATCCCAGATCCTTGGAGTGTCAGGGGGGCACATCCTGGCCACATCCCAGATCCTTGGGTTGTCAGCGGGGCACATCCTGGCCACATCTCAGCTCCTTGGGATGTCAGGTGGGCACATCCTAGCCACATCCCAGCTCCCTGGGGTGTCAGCAGGGCGCATCCTGGCCACATCTCAGATCCTTGGGGTGTCAGCAGGGTGCATCCTGGCCACATCCCAGCTCCTTGGGCTGTCAGGTGGGCACATCCTGGCCACATCCCAGCTCCCTGGGGTGTCAGCTGAGTGCACAGCACAGGCATATGGCAGTACTAGTCTACACACTGGGTCTACTTGTTTCCCAGGGCCTGTTGGGGGTCTGCCGCACAATGTCCAGGTGGAATTAGGAGAAGGATGCAGATTGGCCTCTCCAGACCTGTCTGTGACAGGTGCCATCTTCCACACTAAACCTTTCTATGGGAACAAGAAGCACAAATTGACCACCAAGATCTTTTTCTCCACATGACGAGAAGTCTTTTTGCTCAGCTGAAGGGAAGTGGAATGTTGCAATACGTGCAAAATATGCAACAGGGGAAAATCCAGTATTTGTAGATACCAAGAAGTTGTCTGTAATCAAGACGAAAGTGGCTGGGTGCAGTAGCTCATGCCTGTGATCCCAGCCCTCTGGGAGGCCAAGGCATGAGGATCCCTTCAGGTCAGGAGTTCGAAACCAGTCTGAGCAAGAGCAATACCCCATCTCTAAAAAAAGAAAAACTAGCTGGGCTTTGTGGCAGGTGCCTGTAGTCCCTTCCACTTGGGAGCCCAAGGCAAAGGATTGCTTGAGCCCAGGAGCTGGAGATTGCTATGAACTATGATGCCACAGCGCTCTACCCAGGGGGACAGAATAAGACTGTGTCTCAAAAAAGAAGAAGGAGAAGAAGAAGAAAGTGAGAAAGTTGGAAATTCAGAAAGCATGCAAGTCCCACTGCCTTTGGAGGGACATGAGGGAGACAGGTGGTCTCCTGAGTGTACGAGGACTGGGGAGGACAGGGCTCTGCAGGGCACAGGTGGTCTCCCGAGCGGACGAGGACCGGGGAGGAGAGGGCTCTGCGGGACACAGGTGCTCTCCTGAGTGGACGAGGACCGGGGAGGACAGGGCTCTGCGGGACACAGGTGGTCTCCCAAGTGGACGAGGACCAGGGAGGAGAGGGCTCTGCGGGAGACGGGTGGTCTCCCGAGCGGACGAGGACCGGGGAGGAGAGGGCTCTGCGGGACACAGGTGGTCTCCTGAGTGGATAAGGACTGGGGAGGAGAGGGCTCTGCGGGAGACGGGTGGTCTCCTGAGTGGACGAGGACCGGGGAGGAGAGAGCTTTGCAGAAGACAGGTGGTCTCCTGAGTGGGGCGTGTCTGTTCATGGTGAGCAGGACTAGGACGTCCTGGTGCTGTGAGCACCAGTCTGGGAAACGCACAGCTCACACCTGACAGCCGGCAGCAGGTGTGACTCAGCAGTGCCCCTCTGGAGTGTTCCCACTCTCTTAATACTTGTGGTTCCTGTCTTGGGGAGGGATGCTGACCTTTCTGATGTAGATGAGCAAAGTGGGAAAACCTTCGGTTTTTGCCTCTATGGCAGTAATGATTTTAACTTCAGTCCTGAGAAAAACTACAAGTTTGGAAAACAAAGTGTCTGCTCCTTTCCAAAGCCCATACGTTGCAAGTGCCAAACTCTGCCCTCTGGGTTTGCTGTTGAGATACACCACCTCTGCTTTCTGGTTCATGTAACACTGGTATGTGTGTCTGTGTGTCTCTGTGTGTCTCTGTGTGTCTCTGTGTGTATCTGTGTGCCTTTGTGTGCCTTTGTGTGTGTCTGTGTGTCTGTGTGTCTATGTGTGTGTATCTGTGTGACTGTGTGTCTGTCTGTGTCTCTGTATCTGTGTGTGTGTATCTGTGTCTGTTTGTGTGTGTGTCTATGTGTCTGTGTCTCTATGTGTCTCTGTATCTGTGTGTCTGTGTCTCTGTGTGACTCTGTGTGTGTCTGTGTCTGTGTGTATCTCTCTGTCTGTGTCTCTGTGTGTCTGTCTGTGTCTCTGTATCTGTCTGTGTGTGTCTGTGTCTGTATGTCTGTGTCTCTGTGACTGTGTGGTGTCTGTGTCTGTGTGTGTGTCTCTATATGTGTGTCTGTGTGTGTCT
>NW_003852533.1:4578052-4579291 GCF_000181295.1 Otolemur garnettii | reverse complement strand
TCTCTATATGTGTGTCTGTGTGTGTCTCTGTGACTGTGTGGTGTCTGTGTGTGTGTCTGTGCACATACACACAGCAGTGCCCAGAAAAGCACACTCATTTGAAGGAAAGAGCCGTATTAAAATCTTCACACTCAACACACACCAATTGTGTTTGTCATCGTGTTTATTGTGTCTTGTGTCTCTTGTGATTGCAGAAGTCAAACATGACTTGAGTATTACAATTTTATTACAGTTCTTTCCTTTCTTAAAATGTGTGTACTTTTTCTGGCATCTCTGTATATATATAACAGGTGGCCCTTGCATAGCGTGGGTTTGAGCTGAGCGGGTCCACTCGTACGTAATGGACTTTCGTCTGCCTTTGCCACCCTCAGAGGGTGAACCGACCTCCATGCTCGTCCTCACCCACTCCGTGTGCAGACGAGAATAAGGACCTATGGTGACCCACTTCCACTTAATAAACAGTAACCAGATTTTCTCTTCTTCATAATTTTCTTAATAACATTTATTTTCTTCATGAAAGAATACAGTACATGATACACATAAATACAAAATATGTGCTAATTGGCTATTTATGTTGTCAGGAAGGCTACTGGGCAGCTGCAGGTCCTTCATCAGCGGCTAAGCTTTGGGGGAGTCGAAAGTCACGAGCACGTTTTTGGCTGTGCAGGGGGCTGGTACAGTTCAGGGCTTTTCACTCACACAGACACACCCCCAGATTTTTCATGAGTGCTCCAGCTGCCATAAAGAGGGGCTCCTCAGAGTTGTTTTAGAAAATCAGCACCGTATGTAAGTGCTAGGAAATTTATGATCTCACCTACCATCACTTTTATTTTGGAATTGAATTATCATTAAATTATATCTAAACCTGGTTACAGTTTAAGTTTACAGGTTAAGTTTAAGTCAGTGTTTTTTTCAGGCTTCATAAAGAATTTTCAAAAAACCCACAGAATTTGCCGAATGAGTCCAACAGCTTGGAAGAAAATCCAGGGGAGAGCAACGGAGCTCTCTGGGAAATGCAGCGTCACCGGGACTCTTCATGGCCCTGGGGACGGGATTGCAGGGGAAATACGATGCCCGGTGGCTCTGCTTCAGAAGGGGAACCTGAAGGATTGTAGGAAGGCCTTAACCAACCTTCTTCACTTAACGTTTTCCTTTTTTTTTTTTTTTGAGACAGAGCCTCAAGCTGTCCCCCTGGGTAGAGTGCCGTGGCATTACAGCTCACAGCAACCTCCAACTCCT
>NW_003852533.1:4565790-4577879 GCF_000181295.1 Otolemur garnettii | reverse complement strand
GTTGAGCTATAGGCGCCGAGCCACGTTTTCCTTTTAATGTACTCACTTTGAGTTCATTAATAAGTATAAAATTGGAACACCTCAGTGAGAAGAAAGCCGTGTGTTATGGTTTAAACAGCAGCATGTTCTTAGTGGTGAATAAAATAACAATGTGCCTTCCAAGTGAGCATCTGAAGTCAGTGGGATGTGGTGATGCTTAAACCCGCATAGCTCGGTTCTCTCATGGTACAGTCCAGAGATCAAGGCACAGGGCGGCGGTTACCCCAGGCGACGGCTGGTTTTTCTGGGGCATAAAGAGTCACTTGCAAGTATTTATGAAGTGGCTGCCCCAGGTCTGCCAGACTAACCCTTTTTTTTTGGCTAATTGTCACTAATCATATTGCCATGACTTTTAATTTCTTATGGTCTTTCTACATTTCTTACTAGAATATAAATTCCTGAGGACAGGAACTAATTCTATTCATTTACTACTAGATAGCCAGGTGACTAGCAGTTAGCAAATGGTCGTATTCCATGGAACTGTGGACGGGTGGGGGTGGGGGGTGGGGGAGGGAGGGTGTGTGTATAGAAAGGGTTGACGCTTTTCAGACTCAGAGCAAGGCAGCAATATGGTCATATCTGGATGAGGCGTTGCTGTATGTGTGACCAAAGTACTGATATCATTGGAATACACTGTATGATACACACAGTATACATGGAGGAAAGTATGTGTTAACCGGCTGGTTAGGCTGTCAGGCTTCTGGTCAACAGTAGCCATTGGTAGTTAAGTTGAGGTAAGTTATGCACATATCTTTGTGGACAGTTAGTGCCGCCAATCCTGATGCGGTTCAAGGGCAGCCCTGATGGAGCCAAAGAGGAAAGGGCAGTGACGGTGTCTGCTTGTTACTGCAATGCAATGCAGAACCTGTCCTTGGGATGAGAATATAATTGTTTCTCACGTGGAGCAGAAGAAAAGAGCTGGACAGGAAGAGGGCCCGGGAGAGAGGAGGTGAAAAGGAGGGTGTCAGCCTTGTCCCTGACGTAGCAGCTCGGCCTCCCCCAGTTCTGTGCTCCAAGGGGTCTCAGCAGGGCACTGTATATAACACATGTGTGTGTGTAAGTATGTAAATGCATGTGTATATGCATATATGTGTGTATATGTGCATATACGTGTCTGTGTGTACATGCACATATACGTGTCTAAGTGTGCACGTATGTGTGTACATGTGCATATGTGTGTCTGTGTGTGCATATATGTGTGTACATGCACATATACGTGTCTAAGTGTGCACGTATGTGTGTACATGTGCATATGTGTGTCTGTGTGTGCATATGTGTGTGTACATGCACATATACATGTCTAAGTGTGCATATATGTGTGTACATGTGCATATATGTGTGTCTGTGTGTGCATATATGTATGTACATGTGCATATATGTGTCTCTGTGTGTGTATGTGTGTACATGTGCATATGTGTGTCTATGTGTGCATATATGTGTGTACATGTGCATATATGTGTGTCTATGTGTGCATATATGTGTGTACATGCACATATACGTGTCTAAGTGTGCATATGTGTGTGTACATGTGCATATGTGTGTCTGTGTGTGCATATATGTGTGTACATGTGCATATGTGTGTCTGTGTGTGCATATATGTGTGTACATGTGCATATGTGTGTCTATGTGTGCATATGTGTGTGTACATGTGCATATGTGTGTCTATGTGTGCATATATGTGTCTGTGTGTGTATACATGTGTGGGTACATGTTAATAAACGCTGACTTTGCAGAAGGTCCCTGTCCCCACAAACTATACCAGGCTCCCACATGCCTCACCCATTGGTCATCTGTGGTGCTTGTGCTCTTAATTTTTCGTCCATTCCTCTGTTTGAAATGGGTCAAGTCTCACAAAACCAGGGAAAGCCAGACAGAGGCTCAACACAGAAGCATCTATGATGGAGGGACTGACCCACTGCTGCTCTGTCCCTGGGAGCCCGCCCGAGACGGGTTGCTCCTCACCCTTCTCTCTGTGTCTCGTCTGGATGTCCGTGAAGTGATCCCGTCGTGAAGGGTCTGACAGCTAATGAGGGTTCAGGCCACTGAGGAGCAGTTTCCTGTGCTGAGGACCCTCGTTTCTGAGTCTCGGTCTCCCTGACCTGTAAACTGGTCATGTTACCTTCTTCACAGAGCTGTTCTGAAAGATGAATTAGTTCATGAATGTGGGAACACTTTGAAAAGTGGAAAGCTTTGGAATGATGGATAATCTTAAAAAGTGTCAGGGAGTTCTTCACTTTAAGGTCTGTTCAATCAGGGCTCCTACTTGTGCCAGACCCTGGGCACTCAGGTCCTCATAGAAGGAGGCTGATACCCAAAGGTAGCTCTGAGGCCACGTGTCTTCAGCTGATGAGCAGGTCTGCTCTCTTGTTGGAATCGACCCATCCATTTCCCTCCCAGGCACAGTGGGGCCCTGGGCATTGTCCTTTTAGCTGTGTTTAAAGATGCCTTCTGCGCCCCCCTTGAATGCTTGCTGGCCCAACTCTCTGTGACTGGCCTCCCAGCTGTCCTGAGGCCTCTCAGCCGTCCTGAGGCCTCCCTCACTCTCCTGTAGCCTCACCTGACATCTGAGTCTCAGGGTCTTTCTTCACTTCCTGGGTGGTCCTTCTCACCCGCCCAGCTGAAATCCCAGACCAAACTTCTGATCATTCCAATCTTGGCATAGTAGGTCTGTGTTTTTACATCTAAATAGTTATTCAACATAAGATACTGGCCAAAGGGAAACCCAGAAAAGACATAAAGGAATAAAAGCTTGTTTCCCAGGCAGTTAGCTGCCCCCAGACCCATCCTGCCTTCACAGCTAGGCATCTGTCTCAGTGCTATTGTCAGTGTCCCCAGAGTCAGATGTGGACATGGAATGAGCTGTGTCTAGAGGTGGCTTTTAAGAGAGCTGTTCCCAGTCCACCGGGTGAATAAAGGTAAGATAAAGTCCTAGGGCAGAAGTTTCTAAGCTTCCTCAGCTCACAGATACCTTAGGGCCTTGAAATTGTTTATACTAGCTCTTGGCCAAATGAAACACTAGTAGTTCAATTTATCAAGTAGGTAGATCCAAACAATGTAGTTGGTTTCCTCCTAACTAATTAATCATTTGAGAAAAAAGACACATACTCTGAAAGAGCAGGTCAGGCTCCATGGCTGATGAGACCAAACTGGGCAGCATGAGATCCCAATTCTAAAAAAGGAAAAGTAAAAAAATAAAAATTGAAAAAACAAAATCAATAGACATCACAAGGACTTAGTAAAGCTACGTGTGTGCTTCTTGGGCATTGCACATGTCAGATTCTCAAATTAAACATAGCAACTTCATTTCCCACAGTCACGTGGAACTTGCTTTTTGTCACAGTAACAAAAACTATCTTTGGAAAGATAATGACATCAACAAAAGCAGTGGAGTGATGATCTGAGCCTGATTATGGTTTAAAAATGAGTAATGAGTTGGAATTTCCAGACACGAGGGTTGAGACGGTCTGAGAGGGTTCTGAATGCCCTAGGCCTATGGTACTTCTTTTCTTTTCTTTCTGTTTTTTGTTTTGGGTTTTTGCCCAAGCAGATCCAGACTCTGACCAATTTGGGGGCCGACACGAGGACTCTGCAAGTCCCTGCTTCTCAGTGCCTGGTTCTTTTTACCATGGCGCGATTGGTCTGTGACATCGGTCCCAGTGCCGTCACCTCCCTCTGGGAGGCTTTCTGGACAGGTTCTGTCCCCTCACTGCAGCAATATCGTACCACAAGCTAACCAGCTTTGAGACACGGTTTTCACAGAGTCTTAGCAAGCGTACACATTCCATTGTTATAATGACATAAAGTATATCTATGCCAAAAAAATCCTATTGGCACTTTTACTAACACTGTTAATTTTGTAGATTAATTGAGGGAGAATAGACATATTTTTGATGTTGAACTGTGCTACCCACTGGAGTGTCCCTTTCTAGATGGCAGGATTTTGTCCATTTGCTCAGTGGTGTCACAGGTGCCCAGAACGCTGCCTGGCACATCCTAAGGGCTCTTACTTTAATGCCTAGGAGGCCTTTCCGTTTATTCTGATCTTATCTCCTGAAGAAGTCCTCTAAAGTTTTCTTCATATAAATCTTACACATTTTTTGTTAATCCTTTTTCCTAAGGATTTTGCTTTTGGCTATCATAAATGGAGTCTTCTATGATAACCTTCAACTGGCTATTTTTTGTCTATAAAAGGATAATTCTCATATAAATTGTATTTAATTTTGACCAAAGTACCTTACTTAAACATTAATTTTTAATTCAACATGTTAATCATATTGCATCCTCATTTGTAAGTGAAATATGTTTGTAATTTCCCCTTTATGATAATATGTTTTCTCCGATTTTAATATCAGGTATATCCAGATTAAGTAGAATGATTTTGTTTTGTTTTGTTTTGTTTTGAGACAGAGCCTCAAGCTGTCCCCCTGGGTAGGGTGCCGTGGCATCACAGCTCACAGCAACTTCCAACTCCTGGGCTCAAGCGAGTCTCCTGCCTCAGCCTCCCAAGGAGCTGGGACCACAGGCACCCGCCACAACGCCCGGCTATTTTTGGTTGCAGCTGTCATTGTTGTTTGGCGGGTCCGGGCTGGGGATTCGAACCCGCCACCTTAGGTGTACGTGGCTGGCGCCTTAGCCGGTTGAGCCACAGGCGCTGAGCCAAGTAGAACGATTTTGAAGTATTTCTTTTTCTATTGTCTATAAGATTTGGCATGATCTATTTTTTTGAAATTATCTTTTACTTTTATTTATAAATATTAGTTGTCTATTTTTTTGAGACTTTGGAAAAAAACAAAATAAGAAGTTAACTGATCAAAGTATTCTGTAATAGACATACTCCTACCTGACAATGTAAATGTTACTTTCTTTGCATTATTACTATTATGATTGCTTAATATTTCAGCGTAGCCATCGTCTGATTTCTTTTCTGAATGTGTTTATCTTCCTTCGTTCTTTATGAGGTTTTTGTTCTCAGTCCTTATGTTAAACATTGTTATTGTCATTAAATTTAGCCTTTTTAATTCTGTGAAGGCAAAAGTGGAAAGCTAATAAAAAAAGGATAAGGTTTTCTGCATATTAATTTTGCAACCATCTATGTTGTTAAATTTCCTTATTTGTTTATGAGAACTTTTCATAATTTGTTTTCACCAAGCGTCGTTATTACCTTCTTAAGATTTTCTGGAGTTTGGTAATTTAGAAGATTGGAAAGAAAAACAGCACACAACTACATCCCCTTCTGTCAGTGGGATTCTTGCTTTTTATGTTGAGTAAGTAAGAGGGTAGATGTAAGCCCACAATTTGTTTTCTAAGACAAGTAAATGTGGTGATTAGGGAGGCATCTAACACAATGGGGTAATTAAGGGAGACGCCTCTTTCCTCACTGGTTGGACATCATCTGTTTCCTATGCCACTTGTGAATTTAAAGACTACGGTGCTGGGCCAGGGCCTCTTAGTTTGGGGAGGGACATTTGCAGTTTAACCAAACAGTTGTCAGAGTGTGTCGGCTTGCCAAAGTGCCCCTGTTGCTGCAGCGTTTGGTCAGCGAGCCCCCATGTGTGAGTGGGCGGCTCACGAGGACTCATGGTGACGGCTGCACCTGCCTTCACTCCTCTTTACTGTTAGGTCACTGTGCAGACCTCAGACACCAGAAAACAGGTGAAATGATTACCAAGTGGAGATGCAAGTTAGCAGAAAGCAAATTCCAGAAGCAGGTTCCTCCCTGTACACACCGCTGCTTCTCCCCCATACCCTTCAGAAATACCCACAAAACAGTCGGTCTTCAGAGACCAGAGATGCTTATTGGCAGTTAACATTCTCCTGACTCAGCAAATTTTCTTGCAACAATGTTCTGTATTTACTCCTGAGCTTTGCCTAATTTATATTCCTTCTTTGCTCTGCTCAGCTAATCCTGGTCCATAAATTCAGCAGATAGGACCAAAGACAAAACTGTGGGAAGGATGCACTGTGTTTGTGTTATGCTGTCCCCAGCACCCTCTCTGCACAGCTCTCAGGGGAGCCCCAGGCTGTGAGCAGCATCTTGAACACTGTGGCTTTGACTTTTCCCCTTAGAGTCCTATTTGGCTCATAGTAAGCGTTCAATAAATGCTTGGATCAATGAATGTACAATTGCTCAATTAACTGGGGCATGAATACTTTCTTTCACATTTTGAAATGGCTCTGAGGGAAGTATTGGACATATTTTTAAGTGAGAGGGTAATTGACTATTAATAGTTTAAAAAGTAGGCAGATGGACAGATTTGCATAATAGTTTAACAAAGATCAAATGAAACAAAAAACTGAACTTTCCTTGGGCGGCGCCTGTGACTCAAAGGAGTAGTGTGCTGGCCCCAATATGCTGGAAGTGACAGGTTCAAACCCAGCCCTGGCCAAAAACTGCAAAAAAAAATTGAACTTTTCTAGACTTTTTAAGATTTAGCCAAAAGTCTAAAAGGACCTGGATTTCTTCTGGAGAAAACAACATTGCTCCCCTCCTGTGAGGCCCACCTGCACGCTGATACCCCATTCTGTGCAGGAAGCATGTCCTTGGAAACCCGAGTGGGAATGGCGTTTCTATGGGCTGAAACTTTCTTCTCTCAGCCTCCTGTCATTATTCACAGTGGCTCCCTTGGAATTTTTAATTGGCCTTTAAGACAGGCACTTAAAAAAACTATGCTTCCAACTCTACAAGTAAAGATCTGTAATAAAATGATTTAGATTTACAGGATCACTCTGCATATTTTTTAAAAATGTAAAAAATCTTTTTGTTGGGAAAAATTGGGGGGCACATTACATCTTTGTGATATGAATGGTCACCATCTTCTGTGTCTTTTGGGTTACTTTAACTTTATTTTAAATACTTTACACCTAGCCTTTTGCCAACAGGGATTTATAGGAGTTGTTTATTTAAAGTCAGTGTTTTCAAATATCACTGGGCCTGTGTATGTTTCTACGGTATTTCTTGGGGGGTATTTTCTTGTAAGGGCCGTAGGTAAAACTCTCACACTGCTGGGCTTTTGTTACCAATGCTTCTGACAAATGAAGTAAAGGGTCCTGTGCTTTTATGTACTTCAAGAATTTTGATTTTTTTTTTTAGATTGGGTCTTACTCTGTTGCCCAGGGTGATGGGCAGAATGTCCTCATAGCTCACTGTAACCTTTGCTCAAGCCATCCTCCTGCCTTAGCCTCCTAAGTAGCTGGGTCTACAGGCACCCACCACACCTCGCTAATTCAATAATTTTTTTTTTATTTTTTTAGAGATAGGGTCTTGCTATCTTGTCCAGGCTCCAACTCCTGGTCTCAAGCAGTCCTTCCCATTGGCCTCCCAAAGTGCTGGGATCATAGGCATGAACCACTCTGTGTGGCTAGATTTTGATTCTTGCATTTTAATTTGTATTTGGTCTTTTATACAAAATGTAGTAAATGAAGCTAATATCATACACACTCAAAGACTCTACCTGACTTCCACTTTGAAAGACAATTACAATCTATATTGATAAATATGGTGTCATAAGACCACCGAGTAAAAGTAGGCTTCCAAGCCAGAGGCAGTGGCCTGCACCTGCAATCCCATTGGGAGGCTGAGGTGGGAAAATCCCTTGAGCTCAGGAGTTGGAGGTTACAGTGAACTGTGATGTTGCAGCTGCCCTCCAGCCTGGGCAATAGAGCAAGATCCTGTCTTTAAAAAAAAAAAAAAAAGCAGCTCCTCGTGATGGTATGTGCTGGATTGCTAAAGTCACGGAACCTGGCGATCTTGAGAGCCCTTCCCAAGTGACCTCTGCACCACTGAGGAAGTCAGCAGCCTGCCACACTATGCCTCTCCTCCTCAAGTCTCCTCCCAAATGAGGGATTACTTGCTTACCTTCTATGTTTAGGTTTTCTCCTTGGCTAGTAGAATAATATACCAGCAGCAACAATTTAAAAACCTTTATGATAAGCATTCATAGAGATGTTTAAAATTATAATTAAGTGTACATGTAATCAGGGAGGGGGTCAAGGTGTGCAAATAATCCTTTTTTACTTGACTTTGAAAAAGCAAGTTAGTTTTTCATATTAATATGAATCTTTGATGTTTTAGAAATTTATAACCCCTGAATTCATAACTCAATTCAGGAGGAGTTGGAAAATTGGACAGTTTCCCTATCCGTACCCAGAAAGTGTGCGTGCAGAGTGAGAAATAACGTCACAGAGGATTTTAAAACTGTATTTATCAGGCTTAGCCTCTGGATAGGTAAATACTAATTCTACTCATTTTTATTTCTGAAATGAATAATATTCTTATAGTTTTCCTACCTTCCTTTTTAGCGAAATCAGAATTATTAGAGTTACCTCTGGGTATATAAATATTATCCACACAACAAAACTGTGAGATTTTTTAATTTTGTAAGTAGAGAATGAGGGATTTACAGCAATTACCCAGAAATACTAAGAACCAACCCTGCCTTGCCGTACTGTATCATAGTCTGCAAGAATGATGTAAGCCTTGGTACTTTTTAAGAATTTTAATAGATTTAGGGGGTACAAGTTGAATTCTGTTACGTGTATATGCTGGGCAAGGGTGGAGTCTGGTCATGTGATATACCTGTCACCCCAGCAGTGGACACTGTATCCCGCAGTAATTTTTATTCCCCCTCACCCTGAACCTCCCCCCTTCTGTGTCTCCAGCATCCATTACACTCTGTGTGCCCCTGTGTGGCTGTCCTTAGCTCCCACTGAAGTGAGAATGTGCAAGTTACCTCACTTAGGATAATGGTCTCCAGTTCCATCCAAGTTGCTGCAAAAGACATAATTTTATTCTTTCTAATTGCTGAGTAGTGCTCTGTGGTGTGAGCATACCACATTTTCATTATCCTCTTGTCAGCTGATGTGCACTTCCTGTGCTCACCCCAGGCATCGCAGTAAACATGTGAGTGCAGGTGTCTTCCTGACATGCTGATTTCCTTGCCTCTGGGTAGATACTCAGTAGTGGGATTCCAGGATCGATGATAGATCTGCTTTTAGTTCTTTGAGAAATCTCCATGCTGATCCCTATAGAGGTTGTGCTAATTTATATTCCCACAAACAGAGTAAAAATGTTCCCTTTTCACCCCATCCTCACCCATATCCATTGTTTTTTGACTTATTAATAATGACCATTCTAATTGGAATAGGATATCTCGTTATAGTGTTAATTTGTGTTGCCCTGGTGATTAGCGATGTTGAGCTTTTCTTTCATATTTTTGTTGGCCATTAGTCTATCTTCTTTTGAAAAATGCCTGTTCATATTATTTGCCCACTATTTAAGGGCGTTGTTTGGTTTTTTCTTGCTAGGTTGTTTGAATTGCTTATAGATTCTGGGCATTAGTCCTTTGATGAACACACAGTTTGTGAATATTTTCTCCCATTCTACATCTCCCATTATTTGTAACTCTTTTGATTTATGTCTTTTGTTGTGCAGAAACTTTTTAGTTTAATTAAGTCCCATTTGTCTGTTTTTTATTTTATGCATTTGCTTTTGGGGTCTTAGTCATAAATTCTTTGCCTGGGCCAATCTCCAGAGAGTTTTTCTTAGGTTTTCTTCTAGAATTTATATTGTTTCAGGTCTTACATTTAGGTCTTCAATCCATCTCGTATGAATTTTGTATATGGTGAGAGACAGGGATCCAGTTTCATTCTCCTGCAGGTGACTAACCGATCTTCCCTGCTCCATTTTTGAACAGCATGGCCCTTTTCCAATGTATGTTTTAGCTGGAGAAAGTGTTGTTGAAGATCATTTGGTTGTAGGCGTATGGTTCTATTTCTGGGTTCTCTATTCTGTCCCATTGACCCATGCACCTGTTTTTATGGCATCACATGCTGTTTGGTCACCACAGTCATGTTATATAACTTGAAGTCAGGTGCTGTGATATGATCGGTTTTGATCTTTTTGCGTAGGATTGCTTTGGCCATTCTGTAGTTTGTTTTTGAAAGACAAAAATGTGTAGAATCAAGGATACTGCTCTTGAACTTGCAGAAAGCTTTCTTTCCCTGTCATTCTGCTTCCTGGGTTGATAGTACCATGGAGCCTGGAGTCCGCTGCTGCCCAATACACATTTGTATTGCCACTTAAAATCCTGTTCTAACTCCTCACTTCACCATTTTCACCTGTTCTCTTTGGAGTTACCGGAGAGAAACCAGAGAAAGTCACTTGAGGGTGGCAGAAAACAAAGGGTTAATATTGTCATTTGTATCATGCGTGGGACAGTTCAGGTTATTTATTGTCAACCTAGAATGAACCACCCAACTGGTGCCAATTTTAATAACCTCTAATGGAACTTCTGCCCACATGTCTTTATGAAATATTCTGTAAACTACAATGGAAGTAGACCACAGACACCTGTTCTCATAAAAGAAAAGTAGAAAGAATTTCCTTGGAGGGGTACTTAACCACACCCAAAGTGACATTTGTGACTTTGCTGTCGTTTAATAAGGCAAATGCTTTTCTTTTAACAGAGGAATTCAAGGGCTCCACAGTTGTTGAACTGATGAAGAAGGAAGGTACTACACTCGGCCTGACGGTGTCGGGAGGAATAGACAAGGATGGCAAACCCAGGGTGTCCAACCTGCGGCAAGGAGGAATCGCTGCCAGGTAACTGCCTCTCAGAGAAATCTGCAGGGAAAGACTGGGTGTAATTAAGTCAAAAATTAAAGCTCCAACAGAAAAAGTCACTAATGAGTAAATGTCAGTGGTCGTCTGCTGGGCAGCACATCCCAGCAGAATCACAGCAAGATTCAGAAGCTACCCCTGGCTCTGCCTGTGGGCCAAAGTCATCAGGGAGGGTCTGCCATCTCAGGAGCATCCAAGCCCTCATGAGGGTTTAATTTTAAGTGGATCTAGTCTGCAAATGTGCCAGTGAACAGCAGATAAGCTGCAGGGAGCAGAAAAACTCTCATTATCTAAATGTGAAACAGATGACCCTCATCGTTGTGTGTGGGGAACCACCACACCGGGAGAGTGGGGACCTGACGCTGAGTTCCTAAAGTTTAGTTTGCCCCCCCTCTTCTCTACTCCTCTACTTGCGAGATTTTGCTTTTCACCAAAGAGATGGTTTTTGAAAGGACAGAGGCTGAGAGTAGGAGTTTGCACCTGCCCTTCTTTCCCTGACCTGCAAGTTACACTTGTCACTGTCAAAGGCAGAATGTTCCGGTGTAGATCAGGGGAGTTATGTGGACACCTTCTGAGTTTGCCTTAGAGAGGGGGGATGGTCAGGTGTCACTAAAAGTGAGGGACATGTACCTTGAGTCCTGGACACCCACATCCTTGCCCACATAAATTCCAGGTTAAATTTTAGAGTTCTTCACTTCATCACCTGAAATGGTGATTACTTTTGATGATCAGCCTATTCGTACAGTTTATGAGCTTCATCCAGTTGCCCGTGATGGAGGTGCTGCTGGTGACAGGCTGGTGAGGGTGTGAGCAGTACTGTCAGCTCTACTTAGCCTCTCAGGACCTCTTTCCTTGGTGGTCGCCTCCTTTATTTTATTCACATCATGGCCAGTCCATGACAGTAAGTCATCCAGTGCCTGCGGGGCTCACAGCAGGTGTCAGGGAGCTGTGGGAGGATGGCATTTCCAGTTGTCGATGCTGTGACTAAAAGTAGTGCTGTGCTAGTTTTATCGAATATTAAAAACTACCAAATGCTCATTAAGGCACTGCCATTTTACAAGGAGTAAATCAAATAATTAAAGATGAACTCCTTGCCCTTAGGGAACTTACAATCTTTGGGGGAGATAAGGTCTAACAAACATGGAAAGTTTGGGAGGAATGATGGCCTCCATGACAGTAAGAGAAGCAACATGGGACTTTCCACAAAGCACAGGCCTTGGGTGGCCATGAGTGCAGTGACCCTGAGGCAAGAGCTACATGTACGGTCCAGGCTGCCGTGCCTTGGGAAGGCTCCTCAGAGGAAAGAGGATGGGGAAGGCTGTGAGGGAGGACAGAGGATGGGAAGGCTGTGAGGGAGGACAGAGGATGGGGAAGGCTCTGAGAGGACAGAGGATGGGAAGGCTGTGAGGGAGGACAGAGGATGGGGAAGGCT
>NW_003852533.1:4562269-4563677 GCF_000181295.1 Otolemur garnettii | reverse complement strand
GGAAGGACAGGATGGGGAAGGCTCTCTGCAGGACAGAGGATGGGGAAGGCTCTCTGCAGGACAGAGGATGGGAAGAGGCTCTCTGAGGAAGGACAAAGGATGGGGAACACTCTGAGGGAGGAATACTTGGGGCTGGTTTATATGAAATAAGCACACTGTTTCTATTTTTGGAGAAAATGCTATTGAAGATCCTTGTCAGTGACAGGAATTCTGACCCGTGCCACCTGCTCCCTGTTTTGCAGTAGCACTAGACTAAGTGCACAGGGATGGCCCATGCTGGCTATGGTGGCCGATCGGGTGTCCCCACCACCCAGCATGTGATTGGTGGCCTCTTCCCAGGGCTCTTTCTACCCAGCTGTACACAGTGAACAGCAGAATGAGCTGATGCTACCTTAGTCCTGGACAAACTCCCAGTGCAGATATTAAAAGCTATGAAATGTACAAAAGTCAGGAAGCAAAAACAAGAGGGAATGAGGGACAAATAAAGGCCTGGCATGATAGGACATGGATCCTACCCCCAAAGAACCAATTTTTGGGCAAAGCAACTAAAACCATTCCCCTTTGTTTTGTTTTATGGTTCTTTTTTTATTCTTAAACAATAAAGTTGTAGATGATGTATACATTAATGCATTTAGAGGGTACAATGTGCTGATTTCCTATACAATTTGGAATGGTTACTTAGTACTGGTTGATGTATCCCTCCCCTCATTTACTTAATGATTATATTAAGACATTTATACTCTATGCTTAATAGGTCCGACATGTACCCTTGCATTGTGCAGCATAGGTGTGATCCTTTAAAAAATAAAAGACACAAAAGATTTCTTAGGAAAAAGTCGTAGATAGTGGCAGCCCCCAGGTGATCCCTCCCAGTGTCCCAGGTAGCAGGGATGCAGGGACATGTGACTCTGAGTGACCCTCACCCCAGTCTTCAGGGAAGCATATCCATGAGATTTTTCATGAAGGGGACGGAGCTGGGGTCAGGCTGTCTGTGGTGAGGATGGTCTCTGAAGCCACCCTGTCATTTTGCAGAAGTGACCAGCTAGATGTGGGGGACTACATCAAGGCTGTGAACGGGATCAACCTGGCCAAGTTCCGTCATGACGAGATCATCAGCCTGCTGAAGAACGTGGGGGAGAGGGTGGTGCTGGAGGTGGAGTACGAGCTGCCGCCTGTCGGTGAGTACCTGGGGGTGCCACCTGCATTGGGCATCACCTCACACAGGGCGTCACCTGCACAAGGGGCGTCACCTCACACAGGGCGTCACCTCACACAGTGCGTCACCTCACACAAGGGATGTCACCTCACACAGGGCGTCACCTCACACAGGGCATCACCTGCATGTGGGGCATCACCTCACACAGGGCATCACCTGCATGCGGACATCACCTCACACAGGGCATCACCT
>NW_003852533.1:4555951-4561329 GCF_000181295.1 Otolemur garnettii | reverse complement strand
TCACCTCACACAGGGCATCACCTCACACAGGGGCGTCACCTCACACAGGGCATCACCTGCACAAGGGGTGTCACCTGCACTCAGGGTGTCACATGCACCCAGGGTGTCACCTGCATGTGGGTATCACCTGCACGCGGACCGTCACCTGCACACGGAGCGTCACCTGCACATGGGGTGTCACCTGTACTGGGGGGTCTAGGACCAGCAGGCACCTGAAGACTCAGACCGTGCGAGCCCTGTGTACACTGTACTTTTCCCATACCTCACCCTGTGATAAAGTTTGATCAATTAGGCACAGTAAGCGCTGGACAGGGATACTAATAATAAAATAGAATAATCACAAATATAAAGTAGCATCATTACTCTTGTGCTTGAGGGCTGCTATTAAGTAAAATAGGGTCCCTCAGGCACAAGAGAAGACCAAGACAGCCAGTCTGACAACAGGACAGGACTAAGTGGCAGGTGGGCCCATGGCAAGGACGCCCTCAGGAAGGGGTGAGGCCACAACCCCAGCAGGGTAGAGCAATGGTGTGAGATTTCATCAAACTACACACATTTAAAACTTAGGAATAGACCGTTTCTGAACTGAAACCACAGAAACTAAAAGCACAGGTCGGGGCTCCTGTGCGCACAGCCTGGCAGGACGGCTGCATGTTCGCCAAGCATCAGCTTCTTAGTTGTCCTCTTCCTTCAGCGTCTCACTGTAGGAAGGGCAGACTTTCTTGATATTTAAAAATCAATTAAACTGAGAATCTATAGCCCATGTGGGAAGAATTGCAAAGCACACAGGTAGCCATGAAGTTATACAGGCCTGTGTCCCTTTGAGGTTTCTGCCACTTACGCTGCCTTAACAGTCACACACTGGTGAGTCTGCGCACTCAGAGCTGCCCAGGCTTTGTACTCAGGGCCAAGTTAGGGAGCCACGTTTAGCATCTTTATACAGATTCTTGTAAGTATGTTCGTTTCTGAAGCATGAAAATAGCATCCAAGCACGTCATCGGCGAGTGATAATAAACAGAGCATAGCCAACATATCTTGACTGTTTACAAAACGCTGTTCTCTGGCCTTCTGAAGAACTTGACTTGATTTATTTACCCTTCAGTGTGCAGAGACCCAGCGTGGCAGAGACACAGCAGGGTGCAGACTCTGCTTCACCTTGTGCCAGCCACACCTTTGATAGAGTCGCTTAAGCTTCCACATCTGTGGAATGGGAATGATATCAGTTCATACTCACAGGTCTGTTGTGGGACTGATCAGAGCCAGAATTTGTAAAATACTTACAACAGTACCTGGCACTATAAAAGTTTTTGATAAACAACAAATCAATCAACACTAAAAGATGAGCATTATTATCATTATTTTTTTCTCATTTTACAGAGGCTTATATTGATTCCCTCTCCCAGATTAGCAAGCTTCCAAGTCAGCATCTGAGCCTGTGCCTCTAGACCCCTGTCCCGTGCTGGTCTTCTTTCTGTGAGGTCTGCTCTGTGTGACTGCTACCTGCACTAAAGCTCTGCTGTCCCAGCACCACCTTTTCTGTTGTTAGCTTTTTTTTTTTTTTTTGAGACAGAGTCTCACTCTGTCACCCTCAGTAGAGTGCTGTGGCGTCACAGCTCACAGCAACCTCAAACTCTTGGGCTTAAGCAATTCTCTTTCCTCAACCTCCCAAGTAGCTGGGACTACAGGCACCTGCCCCAATGCCTGGCTATTGTTTTGTTGCAGTTGTTTAGTTGGCCTGGGCTGGGTTCAAACCCACCACCCTTGGTGTATGTGGCTGGCACCATAACCACTGTACTATGGGTGCTGAGCCTGTGTTATTAGCTTTTAACATAGATGTTGCCCTGGAAAAGCTCCCTGTTGGTCCACACTGGTGTGCTCAGCCTACTGTGACAAGTTAGGAAGGATGCATTTGCTGGACAGTGACATATTGAGCATGGCCATGCAATAGCCACCTCCATGAACTAGGAGCTCGGGGATGTCAGTGATGTTTACATCCTGGCAGGGGAAGGAGGCAGATATTAAAATAAAATCCTAATAAATACATTATATGGTCTAGGTCATGAATACTACAGGAAAAGGAAAGCAGAGCCAGGAGAGGGGTGGGCGTGCTAAGGTTGGGGTGGGGGTGCAGTTTCAAAGAGGGTGGTTAAGAGTAGCTTTGCTGAGATGCTGATACCAGTCAGTGGCAGAGATGGGAGCACTGGCCAGATGGATTCTGGAGGAATGAGGTTCCAGGAGGAAGAAGCATCAGGGCTAAGACCAAAGGGCAGAAATGTCCCCAGGATGTTCTGGGAGCATCAGGAAGGGCCATGCGGCTGGAGCAGGATGAGCAGGCAGAGAATCAGGGTGCAAGGTCAGAACAGTGGGCCGCTGGGAAGATGCAACTTCTGTCCTGAACGGTGTGGGAGGCACTGTGTAGACTGGGCCTGCTGTGTGGGAAGAGGCTGCAGGCCCCAGGTAGCAGTGGGGCCAGGCTGGGAGCTCTTGCCGTGGTCCCTATAAGTGGTGGTGGTTGAAATGGTGAAAAGCAGTCAGATGTTGGACATGGTTCGAAGGAAGAGACAACAGGATTCCTAATGGATCAACGTGGGTTGTGCAGAGACACAGGAGCCAAGGATGACCCAGGCTTTGCACATGAGCAACTGCAGCCACCAGGGCTCAGTGGGGACCAGGCAGAGCCGAGTGGCTGGGGGAGACATGGAGGTGCCTGTCTGACATGCCAGGACAGACAATTAAGTTTGCAAACCCATCCCAGAAAAAGTGCTACACACCTCATGGCTGCACATCACCGTGGTCACCTTCAACTGCTCTCCTCAGCCATCTGGTGACCAGGGGATACTCAGCAGCAAAGGATGTAGCACAAGAGGAAATATCAGAGCTCTCCACGAGAAAGAAAGATTTGTACTGGAAATGGAAAACTGAGAGTAATGAGAATATAAATGGTGTCTGAAGCTTGGGCACCGAATCAGAGCACGTAAGGAGCGTGCACATTCCCATTACGGAGTCTCACTATGAACACGGAATCTAACATGGAAAACCTGGTAGTCATTTTACAACAAAATCAATTTAAGATTCTGTTCAGAAACCTTCTACAATGCTTCTCATTTTCAGCAAGACTGAGCAGTAAAATGGTGCTGACAATTTGGACGGTGTCACCAGTAAATGGGCACTGCCCATTTCCCGCTTTCTTTTTTTTTTTTTTTTTTGAGACAGAGTCTTACTATGTCGCCCTCGGTAAAGTGCTGGACATCACAGCTCATGGCAACCTCAAACTCTTGGGCTTAAGCAATTCTCTTGCCTCAGCCTCCCTACTAGGTGGGACTACAAGTGCCCGCCACAGTGCCTAGCTATTTTTCGTTTGTTTGTTTGTTTAGCAGGCCCAGGCTGCGTTCAAACGCACCAGACCCAAAGCATATGGTTATGAGCTCATAACCACTGAGCTACGGACACCCAGCCCCATCTCCCGCTTCCTGATGTCAGGCGCGTTACCTAAGTTCCCTTAGCCTTAGGGTTCTCAACTGAAAAATGCCAATAGTAGTTATAGGATTTTTATAGTGATTCCATGTTCTAATCATGGAATCATTATTTAGACTTATCATGAACTTGGCGAATAACCAGTGGGAGCCCTTACTATGAGTGCCCTCAAAGTACTGTATTTTCTTGAACTTTAAAATAGTCCATTTGCTTTGAAATCACTAGCTCAAACCATTGCCAAGGAGGTAAGAAAAACTATTTGGCTAAAGTTCCTAGAGTATACATTTTTATTCTGCCGGGGATATGAATAGCAATAAAGCACAACTTCTTCCTAAAATGACCTCTTAGTATGTTTTCAGGGGAGGCTAGCAGCACAGATTTGCCCAGTGTTTGTTCAGAGCTGGGGGCCTCCGGGAGGACCTGCAGGAGGTAGGCCTGTCAGGGAGGAGGCAGGTTCCAGGGAGATGACAGAGCAGAGCCCAGAGCAGACAGCACACAGATTGCAGCCACTGGAGCACACCGGGAGAGGCAGGGTGGGCTAGAAAGGGAGCCGCCAGCAAGGTGAACAGGAAGCCACCAGGACCTTTTGAGCCGTCTCCAGGGAGTGTGGCACCAAGTGGGCAGACCTGAGGCTGTCACAGACAGGAACAGCATCATCAAGTCTGGGCTTTTAGAGTCATCGTTTTAGAAAGCCAAATAGAAAGCAGACCAGAGATTATAAAACAAAAGGCTTTTACAGTTTTCCAAAAGAGAAGTGATATCCTAAATAAATACAGCATCAGTGGAGTTAACAAGAAGACTGGTCTCAGAAATGCTTAGCAGCTAAGCCTGTGGTGACTCGGTGATTAAGAGTACCAGCTTTTATTTCCCAACACAATACAGCTGATGGAAAGAAGAAAGAATATTTTTAAATGTAAAAGTGTGAATTTTTATCATGGAAATCAGAAAGATGAGGTCTACTCTCCAAGGATAATCTCTTCCTCTTTTAATTATGTTTAAGGAAATTAATAAGATCTTAGAATTCAGAGAGGTTGAAGGGATTAATAAGCTTCGCCGTCACTTAGCTCAGACAGCCAGACCCAGAACAGGCCACCCCCAGCTGAGACCCAGGAGGAGGGGACTGCTGAAAGATGGGCTGCCCAAGGCCAAGATCACAGCAGTCTGAGGCTCAGCCAGCTAGATTCAGAAAGAGAAAAGGGGAGAGGGATGGAGAAAGAGAGGTATCTGATAGAGGAAAAACAAATTAGACCTTGGGCAAGACACTTATCTTTTCTGAGATTCAGTTTCTTTATGAAAATGAAATGATTGTTCTACATGAGCTCTGAAGTTCTCTTTAACTTTAAAATCACATGATGCTTTGAGACTGTATTTAGAGGGAAATGCTACCAGTATTTACCTTAGATATTTATGTGTTAAAATTTGGTCAAAAGCAGTACTTTCAAATTTTTTGGTCACACAATCTATGAAGAATTTTGAAATGTCAAATAATTTTCATCCATTTTTTAGTAAACACTTAAAATTACCATAAGCTCAAATAGTTGGAAAGGATACAATTTCCAGCATGTTGTCTATTTTATATGTCTTTAAATTCTGTCTCCACTCAAACCTTGAACTGCATATTTGCCTCACTGAATAAATACTGTCTGCCGTGTAATCTGGTTGCAGGGCAGTCTGCATGGTTAAACTATCAGTTAAATCAGCCCAGCTATGAAAAAGAATCATTTTTTAACTCACGTGCATTAAAGCATGTCCCTGAGACAGTCGTTCTTCTGAGTGCTAAGTAGGTAGACAGATGATAGATGGTGGTGGTGATAATGTTGATGATGGGGGTGATGGTGGTGATGATGGGGGTGATGGTGCTGATGATGAGGGTGATGGGGATGATGGGGGTGATGATGGTGGTG
>NW_003852533.1:4549214-4555306 GCF_000181295.1 Otolemur garnettii | reverse complement strand
GGTGATGGGGGTGATGGTGGTGATGATGAAGGTGATGGGGATGATGGGGGTGATGGGGGTGATGATGATGGGGATGGGGATGATGGGGGTGATGGTGGTGGTAACAATGGTGACAGTGGTGATGCTGTTGATGGTGGTGATAGTGGTGATGATAATTATGAGGGTGATGATGATGGTAGTGGAGGTGGTGGCCATGGTGACAGTTGTGGTGATAGTGATGGTGATGATGGTGGTGGTGATAGTGATGATGATGATGGCAGGGGTGATACTAATGGTGATGGTGGTAATGATCATGGTGGAGATGGTGGCCATGGTGACAGTTGGGGTGATGGTGGTGATGTTGATGGTGATGATGATGGTGGTGGTGGTGGTGATCATGGTGGAGGTGGTGGTGACATGGTGACATGATCGTGATGACAGTTGTGGTGATGGTGGTGGTGATGATCATGGTGGTGGTGGTGACATGGTGACATGATCGTGATGACAGTTGTGGTGATGGTGGTGGTGATGATCATGGTGGTGGTGGCCATGGTGACAGTTGTGCTGACGGTGATGATGTTGATGTTGATGGTGATGATGATAGTGGTGGTGGTGATCACGGTGGAGGTGGTGGTGACATGGTGACATGATCGTGGTGACAGTTGTGGTGATGGTGATGATGGTGCTAGTGATGGAGGGAGAGAGGCAGTCTCAGGTCTCCACATGACTGAGTTTGGGATTCAATCTGAAGGAGCAGCAGCAACCCAGAGGAAGCTCTTCCCAGTGCAATTTCAGAGGGAAGGAGGCCAAGCATAGCTGCAAAGCACATTTCTCAACATCCCAGTGGCAAAAGCAAACCACATGGGGAAGAGCAGCATAATGGGTGGAAAAGTCTCCAGCTTCTGCCCTGTCAAGGCAACAGGTGGGGAGGCAGGGAAGCAGTGGGGGACTAATCCCCCCCGGTGTAGGAAACCACTGTACAGAAGCACTCTTAGATAGAGACAAGGGGCAATAGCACAACTAGGATACAGGGGAGGATTTCCGAATTGTGAGACTGGGCTCTATCTGGCTCCTGGATTCTTTGTGTGAGCCCCGGCATCTGCAGGCACCTGCACATGTGTGAATTCACATGTCTGGGACTGAAAACCCCGTCACCAAGAGCCAGTCACACACATAAAGACGATAAAGACCAAATCAACTTCATTAATTATATCAGAATGCAGCCAGCATTCACATTTATCTTTGTAAGTAACAGAGAACAATAGTGCAGATGATCTAAAGCTGTAGATAATTAGCCAGGTCTTTATATTGACTTTAGATTTGATTATAAGATTTTGTAGTCAGCAAGATTTAGCTAAAGCAAAATTATAATTGCAGTACTTTGCATTCCCATAAGCAAACACTCAGCCAACAAGGACAGGTGGTCCAGAATTTGAATTTGGTTATATATAATTGAAAGTTGAGTTAGTGATAAAATGAAGTACTATTTGTAAACCTCTCTGCAGAATCCTGGGCACAGTAGAGTAGATGCTCGTTAATTATTTATCTCTAAACTCTTCCCTTTCCTTACCAATAAAACGAAATGATTATTTTCTCAACTGATTTCTTCAAGTGCCTTCCTTGTTGGGTCATGGAAATAAGAAAACATTTGGTATAAACTCAATTTTTTTCATTTAATTAAAACTGTACCTCAATATTTTCAGCTGTTTGTATGTCCTGTTCCTTGTTGGCTAGAATAAGCTGAAATTCCCCAGATAGCAAGAATATGACATTTAATTAAATCAGCAGTTACCAAAACATTTGTTCAGCTGTAGGTTTATGTTGTTTTTTGGCAGATCCAAATTCTTATTACACTTTATGTCCCACCTGGATAGTGTGCAGTTTTATGAATTTAAATGTGTACTTTCTGTAATTATGTCTATCCTTTGAGGGTTCTGAATTTCTGATGATTAAAAATAATTGTGTCTGGGCACAGTAGCTCATGCTTATAATCCTAGCACTCTGCAAGTCTGAGGCCAGAGGATCACTTGAGAACAGGAGTTCAAGACCAACCTTAGCAAGAATGAGACCCCATCTCTATTAAAATTAGAAAAATTAGCCAGGCACAGTGGCAGGCACCTGAATTCCCATATACTTGGGAGGCTGAGGCACGAGGATGGAGGTTGCTATAAGCTGTGATGGTATCACTGCACTCCAGCCAGGGGTGACAGAGTGAGACTCTGTCTCAAAAAATAGCAATGAATAAATATTTTTTTAAATCGTAAATGTCTAATTAGAACTACTTGCTATTTCTGTAAGTGGCAAGAAAAGTTTTTTAAAGGTGCCTTTGAATGCTGCCTAAGTATTCCTTGTTGATAGTTTTATTTATAAACCCTTCAAGATGTATTAATAGTAACAATGTAAAAGATGTGATATTGATAATGAATAATGAACACAGCCTCAGATAATTAGATATCACTGTCAAGTTCAAAATCAGGGTCTGAAACCATCTACTTCTATACCTGACAAAGTTTTTCTGTCTCCGTGATTAAGAACATCCCTATATCCATAATGATAAAATACTAATTTATAGACATTTTTGTTATTAATGCAGAAATAGTGCACTATACAATCAGAATTGCTCACCAGTTTCTCAAAAGCAGTCTTATAGAATATGTTAGAAACTGTATCTTCATATAAGCCATGCCCTCCTGTGTGTGCAATGTACCCGGAGACTGCAGCCTGACTGTACAGTTTCATGAAGTGAAATGAGAGCAACGGTTGGGCAAAGAGCGTGAACGAGCGGTGGGCAGCACAGAGACCCGCGGCACAGAGATCGAAAGCAGGACACAGCACAGCGATTCTCAGCCAGGGTGCTGTGGCACACTGGTGCACCGTGGGAGGGTCTTAGATGTGCTCAGGAAATGTTTAAAGATCATTAGTTATTTTCAAAAGAAGTTGAAAGCACAGTAAACATATTCTTTTTTTTAACTCCTTTTTTAATCAACATAAGTATACTGTAGAAGTTTAACTATAGGTTCAAGTATGCTGTGAGATTAAAAAAAGTTGAAAAACACTGCTATAGCAAGTAAATCTAAGTCGGACTTTGTTTAACAGCTATTTATATATCAGAACATCTATTACTAACAGCCTAATTAGTATTTGCAATCTGATAACAATACTTTTTCTTCCTATGCCAGCTGCAAAAATAAAAATAAATACAGAAATTATTTTATAACTTCCACAGAAAGCCTAGTTTTTGCATTTTACAAAGGGAAAGTAATCATAGTCATCATATAAATATTGTGTCCCTCGTTAGGTAGAGTTTAAGTAATGTAAATATCATCCTCTATCTAGAAAATGGCTTCACAGAAGAAAAGGAACTAGTTGCGATTTGGGCTGTACTTGGGCCTCTGAGTCACCTATGCAGATGACTAGCTTATGATATTTGCAGGCCATCACAGTCATTTTTTCTGGTACTTTATTTAAAAGGAAACTATTTCTTCCTTGTTACTTCCTTGTTACCCTGTTTACAGCAGGGACCTGTGTATTTCATGCAACATTGAAACATTGAGAAATGCCATTATTAATTAAAACTTACATTCCCTTTCTCTTTCTGTATTCAGCTGTTCAAGGATCAAGTGTCATTTTCCGAACAGTGGAAGTCACGTTACACAAAGAAGGCAACACCTTTGGTTTTGTAATACGAGGTAGGTCGTGGCTGGAAAATAAGAACCATCAGGTCCCTTTGGAAGGTTTGGGAACGTAAAATTGAGAGTAAGCTAAGAAGTCACCTACAAAATAACCAACATTTCCATTGCGTGAAGTCACCTTTTAACATTCGCACCTGCTCTTCTGTAAGTAAATAAAGGATTAAGACTCAAAGGGGAATACAAATAGTGCAGCTTTCCTTTTAGTTCTTAACACAGAGCAAGGAGCCCCTGTCTGTGACCTTGTCCATGACCTTGTCCGTTTGCAGCCGTCCTACTGAGTCGTCCCAGTTCTGCCAACTTTTATACTTTCCTGTATTGATCAAATCAGAAATGGTGATGAACATGGCTCGATTTGATTTAAAACACTAGGATTAAGCAACCTCATTTAAATTAATTTCTCCTGAAATACATTTTATTACTGTAGCTCTCTAAAAATTGATTGAAAGAAAATCTAATCTCCTGGGCACCTCTGTGCATAAGCCCAATCTGTCACATCGCTGGATGGTGCTGCTGATAAGGATTTCAGGTGACCCCAACTTCCCTATAAAACCATTGATTCTAAAGTGTAGTTCTAGCTTTTATTGTTTTTTTTATTAACAGTTTCATCCCTTAAAGGCTATGCCTACATTAACAACTCTCAAGTTCCTACTGTGACAAGGAGCTACTGTGGGAAGCTATTTAAGCATCAAGAATTTTTGAACTTTTTACATTTTTTAAATTGTTTAACCTGTAAAATTTTGTACTTCGTAAGAGTCAAAATTCTATCAAAATTATTAAAATTAGTTAAAATTAAGCATCTTCATAAACATGCACACACGAAGAATGAAAGCAATGTGTTCACTCATACAGACTTTACGTGACTGAGGTTAAGCGTGAGGTTTTATTCTGAGCTGACCATTTGCCAAATCGATCACTCAAGTATTTATTAAGCATATGTCAATGTGTGGGACAAGTTTTATGGAATCATAAGACAAGACTCCATCTACAGGGAATTACGTTCCACTGGATTTAAGACGTAAACTGATGGAGTGCTCACGTGCATAATCAGGCTGGGAACTAGGAACTCAGAGGGGTTCAGACTAGGGCGATTACATTTTTCTAACCAAGGCCTGTGTTTAGGTAGAGCAACAGACTCCAAAATCATTTACCTTAATCATTCCCAAATTTTTCTTTAAAGTAACTAGATGCCCCATGACTGCATTAATGTACACAGCTATGATTTAATTAAATAAATAAATAAATAACTAGATGAATATAATGAAATGTTACTATATAAGTAACTTTAGGCGGAAGGGTGGGTGTTACAGGCGGATCTGTTTTTGCAACACAGGTAAGAAAGAGGCATCTTTGTGTGCACAGGAGCCTAACGTTAAAAAGCTGTGACTCTTAACCTCAAAGGGAAAAGCTGCCGCAAGAAATATTGCTGTTGCGGATATCATCACTAGTTACTCCGTGGCTAATCAATAACTAATCAAATTGCTAATGAAAGAGCTAGACCAGTAGTAACTTATCACTAAGAAATAAAAAGAATAGGGCAGTGCCTGTGGCTCAAAGGAGTAGGATGCCGGCCCCATATGCCAGAGGTGGCAAGTTCAAGCCCAGCTCTGGCCAAAAACTGCAAAAAAAAAAAAAAAAAAGAAAGAAAGAAAGAAAGAAAGAAATAAAAAGAATAGAATTGCTTCAATAGAAGCAATTGAAATTCACAAGCACCTCAAGACAACTAATGAAGTAATGTCGACAAAATGCCCTCCCTGCAGTTGGCAGGCCCTTCACACATTTGTGCCTGCCCAGGAGATTCACACTAAGAGCCTAGAACACCACCTGAGTGCAAGGGAAGCACTCAGTAAACAGGCGTCCTCAAACTACAGCCCAGGGGGCACATGTGGCACACCGGGTGTTTTTGCCGCCACTGCCTGTCCTGCTTAGCAGCCAACTTGTCCCAGGCCCACAGTTTGGCCCTCCAACGGTCTGAGGGACAGTGAACTGGCCCCCTGTTTAAAAAGTTTGAGGACCCCTGCAGTAAGTGAACGGACCAGTGACCAGGTGAATGTGCCTGGACTTCTGTGGACCTCAGACTTAGAATGATACTGACTTTAAAACCTTACTAATAATGAATCAGTTTTAGGTTAGAAGTACCCCATTTTTGGGGTAAATCGGTTGAACATAAAGTTTATGAAATTTTGCATTATTTCTTAATGAGAATCAAATAAAGGATTTGTATTTTTAGATTAGTTTAAATGCCAATTGGAGGGTTCTTCTTTTCAAAAGTGGTGACTACTCATCCCCTAAAAATCACTGTTTAATCAGAACGAGAAACTTTTTTTTTTTTTTTTTTTTTTTAGACAGAGCCTCAAGCTGTTGCCCTGGGTAGAGTGTGGTGGCATCACAGCTCACAGCAACCTCCAACTCCTGGGCTCAAGC